>NC_044404.1:9771250-10071875 GCF_006542625.1 Nomascus leucogenys
GCAATTTTTCTGCCAAAGGGCCGGTGAAAACCTTTCAGGCCAGATTACTGTGTTACAGCACGTTACGTTATGAATTTAATCATAGCTCCCCGCTCCTTTAGACAATTTGGAAACGAAGAAGGGGGCACGTGACAGGTTTTAAATACCTCATGTTTGCTATCTTTTAAGAAAATGTTCTTGTTTACAGCCACCATTGATGACTTTAAATAGGAAGATCTTGCCGGGTGCCGTGGCTCACGCCTATAATCCCAGCACTCTGGGAGGCTGAGGAGGTCAGATCACTTGAGGTCAGGAGTTCGAGACTAGCCTGGCCAATATGGTGAACCCCTGTCTCTACTAAAAATACAAAAATTAGCTGGGCATGGTGGCATATGCCTGTAATCCCAGCTACTGGGGAGGCTGAGGCAGAATTGCTTGAACCCAGGAGGCGGAGGTTGCAGTGAGCCTGGATCATGCCAACTGCACTCCAGCCTGGTTGACAGAGCAAGACTCTGTCTCAAAATAAATAAATAGGAAGATCTTGCTCATGAGACACATGCTACCTGGCCCTTTCCAATGCCGAAATTATATCCTCATAGATATTTTTCTTAGTCACTTTTCTTAGTAACTGAGTCCATTTTTTCTTTTTGTGTAGTTCATTCCAAAAGGCAGAGATTTCAGCTGGGCGTGGTGGCTCATGCCTGTAATCCCAACACTTTGGGAGGCTGAGGCAGGTAGATCACTTGAGGTCAGGAGTTCGAGACCAGCATAAGCAATATGGTAAAACCCTGTCTCTACTAAAAATACAAAAATTAGCCAGGCATGGTGGTGGGCACCTGTAGTCTCAGCTACTCGGGAGGATGAGGTGATAGGATCCCTTGAAGCCGGGAGTTGGAGGCTGCAGTGAGTTGCTGCAGTGAGTCATGATCGTGCCACTGCACTCCAGCCTGAGCAACAGAGTAAGCATGAAAAAAAAAAAAAGAAAACAGTTCTAAGAGCCCCACTTCCTATTCTTATACCTTCGGCAAATTCCAAAATTGGCCAGAGATAGAGAGTAGAATTCTAGTTTCCAAGCCCATTGGCCATAATTTTTCAGGACCTTCCCTTTCCCTGGGACCAGCAAGCTGGACCTGCCACTGTGTGGTCCTGCCTCTGGCCTGTTGGTTCTGGGCAGGAAGGAGTGTGCTAGGGAGAGGCACTTGCCCAGCCTGGTTTACTCAGTGCCTGGCCTCCATCCTGACCTCACCCTGTGCCCTGTGTGCAAACGCCTCTTCTCCTTTGGTGACCCTGCCCATGGCGTTCTAAGCCAGTCTATGGTATTGGCTTGCCCTAGGCTCAGACAGGTGGGAGGTGAGCAGAGAAGCTACCCAGCCTGTAGGCCTGACCCCTCTGTGTTCACCTACTCCGCTCTCAGCCCCACCTTGTCTCTCCAGTGCAGATCAGCCTGCCCTCCACCATGCGCATGACAGCGGCCGACGGCACTGTGTACATAGCCCAGCAGATGCACTTTCACTGGGGAGGTGCATCCTCGGAGATCAGCGGCTCTGAGCACACCGTGGACGGGATCAGACATGTGATCGAGGTACCAGAGGACCCCCACTGCGTCCTCTTTCCTTTGAACCCCTAGTCACTTTTCTTTTTATTTATTTATTTTGAGGCAGAGTCTTGCTCTGTTGCCCCAGCTGGAGTGCAGTGGCACGATCTCAGCTCACTGCAACATCCGCCTTCTGGGTTCAAGCAATTCTCTTGCCTCAGTCCCCCAAGTAAATGGGATTAGAGGCACCCGCCACCATGCCCTACTAAGTTTTGTATTTTTAGTAGAGACAGGGTTTCACCATTTTGGCCAGGCTGGTCTCGAACTCTTGACTTCAGGTGATCCACCCGCCTTGGCCTCCCAAAGTGCTGGGATTATAGGCATGAGCCACAGTGCCTGGCCGTCACTTTTCTTATTAAAATAGCCAAGGCCGGGTGCACTGCCTCATGCCTGTAATTCCATCACTTTGGGAGGCCAAGGCAGGGGAATTGCTTGAGCCCAGGAGTTGTAGATCAGCCTGGGCAATGTAGCGAGATCTTGTGTCTACAAAAAAAAAAAAAAAAAAAAAAAAAAAAAAATTAGCCAGGAGTGGTGGTGCATGCCTATAGTTCCAGCTTCTGAGGAGGCTGAGGTGGGAGGATTGCTTGAGGCCAGGAGGTTGAGGCTGCAGTGAGTCCTGATCATGCTGCTGCACTCCAGTATGAGTAACAAAACAAACAAAAACAGCCAAAAGACTTTGTGCAATGGTAGCAGTTTTTTTTTTTTGTTTTTTTTTTTTTTTTTTTTTTTTTGAGACGGAGTCTCGCTCTCTCACCCAGGCTGGAGTGCAGTGGCGCGATCTCGGCTCACTGCAAGCTCCGCCTCCCGGGTTCACGCCATTCTCCTGCCTCAGCCTCTCCGAGTAGCTGGGACTACAGGCGCCCGCCACCACGCCCGGCTAATTTTTTGTATTTTTAGTAGAGACGGGGTTTCACCGTGGTCTCGATCTCCTGACCTCGTGATCCACCCGCCTCGGCCTCCCAAAGTGCTGGGATTACAAGCGTGAGCCACCGCGCCCGGCCAATGGTAGCAGTTAAGTCATCCTGAAGTTAAGTTTATTTTTTATTCACTCAGCAACTATTGACAGATCACCACTTTGTGACAGGGGTTCAGGCAAGGTCCTGCCCTCACAGAACTCAGGTTGGCAGGACTTCACGGCCCACAGGGTGTGGCAAGCCCTCCTTTGTTTCAGCTGGATTTCTATGTGTTAGATTTCCTTTTTTTTGTTTTTTGAGACAGAGTGTTGCTCTTTTGCCCAGGCTGGAGTGAAGCAGCGTGATCTTGGCTCTCTGCAAACTCCGTCCCCTGGGTTCAAATGATTCTCCTGCCTCAGCCACCCGAGAAGCTAGGATTACAGGCACCTGCCACCATGGCCAGCTACTTTTTGTATTTTTAGTAGAGACGAGGTTTCGCTATGTTGGCCAGGCTGGTCTCAAACTCCTGACCTCGTGATCCACCAGCCTTGGCCTCCCAAAGTGCTGGGATTACAGACATCAGCCACTGTGCATGGACTGTGTTAGATTTTCTGAGTTCCCTCTTTTGCCAGAATCCATCCATAGGATGACTACACATTAACAGTGGTTGCCTGGGACAAGGGGCACAAGCTCACTCTCCCTGCAAAGCCCCCAGACACCCCAGAAGAACCCAACGTCCTCATGTGATCCCTTCAGACTCTGCCACCTTATCTGCCTGGAGGGAGGTGTGGTTGGAAATGGCCTGGAACTGCCATCTTCCAGAATCCCACTCTTGCTCTTTCCATTCTTGGGGAAGTTTCTGCTCTGATAGATGGGATTTGCAGCCCAGATGGAAGGAGATGGAGGTCCAAGTTGCTTGTGTGGAACAGTCTGAGGCCTCAGACGGAGCACCTTTCTTTCTCTCCCTCCTTCCCTGGAAATCTTAAGCATTTGAATTTCTATGAACTGCCCTTGACCCACTCTACCTTGCTCTTACAGATTCACGTTGTTCACTACAATTCTAAATACAAGAGCTATGATATAGCCCAAGATGCGCCAGATGGTTTGGCTGTACTGGCAGCCTTCGTTGAGGTAAGCAGAAACTACCCATGTGTGTCTGCATTTGAAGTTATAGGGTGATGTCCAAACAAGGTGTGAAGTCTAGTTGAACAGTCTTCTTTATTATCCCTCCTCATCTTTTCCTGAGCTCACAGTTCTTGGAAATATTGACTCGATGGAAGATCACTGTGCTCCTTCTGTGCTGTCAATCTCCAGACCTTGGTTAACATGGACAAGCTGACTTAAAAGAGCTGGAATCCCAGAGGGGTTGCGTAGACACAAATTGTTCGAAGGGCAAGAGGAAACCTGTTACCCAATCAGACAAAGGCAACACCTCTGCATTTCCTTTTTTTTTTTTTTTTTTTTTTGAGATGAAGTTTCACTCTTGTCACCCAGGTTGGAGTGCAGTGGCACAATCTCGGCTCACTGCAACCTCTGCCTCCCAGGTTCAAATGATTCTCCTGCCTCAGCCTCTCAAGTAGCTGGGATTACAGGCGCCTGCCACCACGTCTGGCTAATTTTTGTATTTTTAGTAGAGATGGGTTTCACTATGTTGACCAGGCTGGTCGTGAACTCCTGACCTCGGGTGATCCACCCACCTTGGCCTCCCAAAGTGCTGGGATTACAGGCATGAGCCACTGCACCCAGTCAACACCTCTGCATTTCTAAGAAAGTCTAGATGGTGGGGCTGGGCGTGGTGGCTCACATCTGTAATCCTAGCACTTTGGGAGGCCAAGGTGGGTGGATCACTTGAGGTCAGGAGTTCAAGACCAGGTTGACCAACATGGCAAGACCCCATCTCTACTACAAATACAAAAATTAGCTGGGCATGGTGGCAGGCACCTGTAATTCCAGCTACTTGGGAGGCTGAGGCAGGAGAATCACTTGAACCCGGGAGGCGGAGGTTGCTGTGAGCTGAGATCGTGCCATTGCACTGCAGCCTGGGCAACAAGAGTGAAACTAAAAAAAAAAAAAAAAAAAAAAAGCCAGGCACGGTGGCTTATGCCAGTAATCCCAGCACTTTGGGAGGCCAAGGCAGGAGTTTGAGACCAGCCTGACCAACATGGAGAAACCCCGTCTCTACTAAAAATACAAAATTATCAGGGCATGGTGGCACATGCCTGTAATCCCAGCTACTTGGGAGGCTGAGGCAGGAGAACTACTCAAACCCAAGAGACAGAGGCTGTAGTGAGCCAAGATAATGCCACTACACTCCAGCCTGGATGACAGAGCGAGACTCCGTCTCAAAAAAAAAAAAAAAATGTTGAGCGTGCAAAGAAATAGGAAAATGTAATCCATAGTTAGGAGGAAAAAATAACTCAGAACAATCTATAGAAACTGACCTGAGTGGACCCAGAGTGATTAAGCAGACAGGACTTTAAAACAACTATCAATGCTGTGGCTGGGAGAAAAATTAAAAAAAAAAAAACAACTATCATAAATGTTTGAAGAATGAAAGGAAACTATGTTCAAAGAATTGAAGGAAAATATGATGACAATGACTAAAAAAAGGAATCTCAATAGAGAAATAGAAACTTTAAAGATGCACCAAATGGAAAGTCTAGAGTTGAAAAGTACAATAAACAAAATGGAAAAAAATCACTAGATGGGCCCAAAGCAGATGTGAGGCAGCAGAAGGAAAAAAGAATCAGTGCATTTGAAGATAGAGCAATGAAATTATCCAATCTGAAAAAGAGAGAAAAAAGACAGAAGAAAAATGGACAGCCTTGTAGACTCATGGGGACAAAATCAAGTATAGCAACACACACACACACACACACACACACACACACACACACACACACACATATATATATAATGGGAGTCCCAGAAGGAGAGGAAAGTGGAAGAAAAACACAAAACAAAACAAAACAATGGCCCAAAAGCCTCAAATCTGAGGAAAAACATAAATTTATCAATCCAAGAAACTAAAAAAACCCCAAGTCTGATAAATAAACCCCAAGTCTAGATACATCAAAAATCAAACTCCTGAAAGCAGCAAGAGAAAAGGGATTTATTATATGTAGGGGAATGACAGTACAATTAATGGCTGACTTTTCAAGTCATCAGAACACAGTGGAATGACTGTCAATCAGGAATTCTATAAACCACCCTTCAAAAATGAAGGTGAAACAAAGACATTCCCAGATATACGAAAACCAGTATAATTGCTAGCCGGTCTATCTTACAAGTCATATATAAGGATGCTCTTCTGGCTGAAAGAAAATGATACCAGACGGTAACTCCGATCCACAAAAAGAAGTGAAGAATACGGGAAATGGAGAATAGAAAAGACTACATACATATATTTTTTGTGTTTTCTTCTTTTAATTTCTTTTTAAAAACCATCAAGATTATTTAAAGCAATGACTATACCACTGTATACACCACTGGCTTATAATATATGTAGATGTAAAGCATATGACAAAAATAGAAGAAAGGATGAGGAAGAAACAGAGCTCTTTTGAAGCAAAGCTGCTATATTTTACTGAAATTAAATTGATATTAACCTGACATAGATTGTGATTGAGTTGTATATGGTAATCATTTGAGCAACCACTAAGAAAATAACTAAAAATGATTAAATGGTACATGAGAAGTATTTGCTTAACACAAAAGAAGGCAGTAAAGGTGGACCAATGCAACAAAAAAGGCACGAGACATCTAGAAAACAAACAGCAAATGCAGTCATAAAGCCAAGAAAGCTAAATTTATGCACAGTGAAAGAGATCAACACCACTTGACTGAAAAGAGCCATTGAAAATAGATCTTTTTCACCCAAAGCAACTTTTCTGACTGTTAAAGTCAATACTCATACAGAAAGAGTGACCTGGTGTTGAGGGAATTGTAGTTGTTCTGCCTTGGACATCTGGCTCTCTGTCGGAAGTCCTGAGGATGAAGAAGGCAGCTTGTGAGATCAAGCCCTCCTCATCACAAAGAATCTGACTGTGGCTGACACTGCCCAAAACAAGTGCACAGGCCAGGCGCAGTGGCTCATGCCTGTAATCCCAGCACTTTGGGAGGCCGAGGTGGGCCAATCACCTGAGGTCAGGAGTTCGAGACCTGCCTGGCCAACATGGTGAAACCCTGTCTCTACTAAAAATACAAAAAAATTAGCCAGGCGTGGTGGTGGGCACCTGTAATTCCAACTACTTGGGAGGCTGAGGCAGGAGAATTGCTTGAACCCTGGAGGCAGAGGTTGCAGTGAGCCGAGATCATGCCACTGCACTCCAGCCTGGGGAAGAGGGCAAGACTCTCTCTTAAAAAACAACAACAACAACAACAACAAACTCACAACCAAACAAACAAAAACAAGTGCACAGGGAACTTTTTTAGAGTAAGAGTTGGCCATTTCTGAGGGCATCACCAATGGCCGAGAAGCTTCTTTCCCTGGAAGCTGCCAAAATACTTCAGATAGTGCCTTTCTGGAAGGACTCATGAACCTGCGTGGTTGGTAGCAAAGAAGAGCCAGACTGTCTCTGCCAAAACACAAGACAGCACAGGCTGCCTCTCCTTACTCTCTAGGCTCTGCCAAATCAGCTAGAAAGCTGAGTGGCTGGATTAGTAGAGACGGTGCTGGGGCCTCTTCTTCACTTACGCTCAGTGCTCTGCGTTTCTCTGCAGGTGAAGAATTACCCTGAAAACACTTATTACAGCAACTTCATTTCTCATCTGGCCAACATCAAGTTCCCAGGTAAGGGAAGCCAACTGTGGCTGCAGGAGGGAAGGGGAATGAATGTGAGTGTGCGTGTGAGGTGGGCCCAGGGCGCAGGGGATTGATGCTGGTGGGGAGGGTGGCCAGCGGGCCCTGCCAAGGGAGTCCACCCCTCCCTGTGCCAGGTTACTTGTTCCAGTGATTTCTGCTGTTGGCTTAGGCAGCAAACCTCTCTGAGAAGCCTGTGCATAAATTCGATGTGTCAGTTCCCATGATTGGAACTTCTGGCTGGAGTTGCACTAAGCAGGCATATCCTTGCTTTGATGACTGTCACCTCAGCTGGCAGTGACAGTCCTGGCGGCTAGAGAGATGTCCACCTGGCTCCAAGCTGAGATGAATGTCAAGAGGGAAGCCCTCGTCATACCACTTGGACATAACAGACACTCGGGGTGTTCTTCCATCCCCTCTCCTCCAGAGGGCGGCGTTCTAGTAAGAGCCATCTCCCACCCAGGGTCAACCCTTGACTTTTGAGCCATAACCACAATAGCTCTGCATCCTCGACTTCACACGTCCCATTCCGGCCACACCTCCCAGCCATTCGGCACCCCGCCCCTCCTGCAATTCACCTGACCCGAGTCCTCCAAACCTGGGGCTTCCACATTCTCGCTCCTAGTGACGCCTGTGTCCTTTCATCTCTCTCCCAGCTTAGATTCCACCCCGACACTCTCAAGTCTCCCTCAACACTCCCATGCAAACACCCTCTAGCCCTCACCCCTCCACCCCTCCACAAACTCACCTGGCAAAGCTCCAGACCAACTCTGGAGCTTTTTTAGTTATTTTCTTAGTGGTTGGCTGGCAGCCAAACACCTGAATGCAACTGGACAGAAATCCATAGACATCTAACTGGTATTATTATCGTTATTATTTTTGAGACACGGTCTTGGTCTGTTGTGCAGGCTAGGGTGCAGTGGCGCGATCATGGCTCAGTGCAGCCTCGACCTCTGGGACTCAGTTGATCCTCCCACCTCAGCCTCATGAGTAGCTGGGACTACAGATGCACCACCATGCTTGGCTGGTTTTTTGTATTTTTAGTAGGGACAGGGTCTCACCATGTTCTCAGGCTGGTCTTGAACTCCTGGGCTCAAGTGATCCCCCTGCCTCAACTTCCCAAAGTTTTGGGATTCTAGGCATGAGCCACCACACCTGGCCAACTGGTATTATTTTTTATTCATAGCTACAAATATGAACAGTGCCCAGAAATCCTGAAGTACCACCCTGGGCATTTTCTTTCTGACCTTCCAAATTCTTGTCACACGCTTTCTCCCCTCTCCTGAAGCCCCTGTGCCCGGGCTCCAGCAACTCCCCCTCCCACTCCATTGAGAAGACAGAAGCCACAGGCCAGAAACTCTCCGCTCCTTAACCCACGTGCATCTGGACCAAATTCCACATCCCCTCTTCAGCTGCAACAGATGACAAATCCCTGCTCTTGTCAACACCACCCCTCCCACGTGGGGCCCAACCCCACTCCTCTCCCACGCTCAGGGCCTCCTTTCCTGCCATTCTCTCCCCGGTCTTCTGCATCGTTGATTTCTCTCTCTCTCTCTTTTTCTTTTTTGAGACGGAGTCTTGCTCTGTCACCAGGCTGGAGTGCAGTGGCATGATCTCAGCTCACTGCAACCTCCGCCTCCCGGGTTCAAGTGATTCCCCTGCCTCAGCCCCCTGAGTAGCTGGAATTATAGGCACACACCACCATGCCTGGCTAATTTTTTTGTATTTTTAGTAGAGACAGGGTTTCACCATGTTGGCCAGGATGGTCTCAATCTCCTGACCTCGTGATCCACCCGCCTCGGCCTCCCAAAGTGCTGGGATTACAGGCATGAGCCACCGCGCCCGGTCTGCGTCGTTGATGTCTTACTCTTTATTAAAGCCTCCTGCTCAGCACACAGATCTGCCCTAATTCCTCCCACCTCCAAACACAAGCAAACAAATGTTATCTCCTGACCTTACCATTCCCCAGCTTCCCCCCAGTTCTCTGGCTCCCCTTGAAAAGGTCATAGAATAGTCCTGTTCTCCATTCTCACCCACCCCACCCTGAGCTGGCCCCACTGCTCCACGGAGCCGGAGTGACGGTCAGATCTATGGGCCACTCTTCTTCTCTTGTCTTAGTTTACCTTCAAAGGGTGGTCTGGTGCACCCCAGCTCTGCCCTCTCACTCTCTTTCTGGCTCCTGCCCTAAATGTTGGGTGGAGTCAGGCTCTGTCTCATCTCAGTGACTCCATGCAGTCCCACGGCCTGAATTAAAACTTACCACTTAAGGCTGGGTGCGGTGGCTCACACCTGTAATCCCAGCACTTTGGGAGGCGGAGGCGGGCTGATCACCTGAGGTCAGGAGTTTGAGATCAGCCTGGCCAACATGGTGAAACCCCGTCTCTACTAAAAATACAAAAATTAGCCAGGCGTGGTGGCACACGCCTGTAATCCCAGCTACTCGGGAGGCTGAGGCAGGAGAATTGCTTAAACCCGGGAGGTGGAGGTTGCAGCTAGCTGAGATTGTGCCACTGCACTCCAGCCTGGATGACAGAGCGAGACATCTCAAACAACAACAACAACAACAAACGTACCACTTAAACCATTTTAAATGTACAGTTCAGTAGCATTAAGAACATTCACAATGTGATGCAACCATCACCCCCCTCCATTGCCGGAACTTTCTTTGGTCTTCCTAAACTGAAACTCTGTACCCATTCAACAGTAACTCCCTATCTCCTTCTAGCTTCTGGTAACCATAGTTTCTGTCTCTAAGAATTTGACTATTCTAGGTACCTCATATAAGTAGAATCATACAGTATTTGTCTTTTTTTTTTGGTCTGGATTATTTCACTGAGCATAATGTCTTTTAGGTTTGCCCACATTGTAGCATGTTATCAGAATTTCATTCCTTTTAAAGGCTCAAGTGGCCGGGCAAGGTGACTCATGCCTGTAATCCCAGTACTTTGGGAGGCCAAGGCTGGTGGAGCACTTGAGGTCAGGAGTTTGAGACCAGCCTGGCCAACATGGTGAAACCCCGTCTCTACTAAAAATACAAAATTAGCCAGGTGTTATGGAGGGTGCCTGTAATCCCAGCTACTCAGGAGGCTGAGGCAGGAGAATCGCTTGAACCCGGGAGGCAGAGGTTGCAGTGAGCTGAGATTGCGCCACTGCAGTCCAGTCTGGGTGACAGAGTGAGACTCTGCCTCAAAAAAAAAAAAAAAAAAAAAAAAAGGCTGAAGTATATTCCATTGTGTGGATATATGATATTTTGTGTATCCATTTATTTACTGGTGAACATTTCGGTGGCTTCAACCTTTCGGCTATTGTGAGGTAACGCTGCTATGAATATGGGTGTCCAAGTATCTCTTTCATTTCTTTTGGGTAGATAGTAGAATTTCTGGGTCACATGGTAATCTATTTTTTTTTAATTTTTTTTGTTTTCTGAGACAGAGTCTCGCTGGCGGCGGGGGAGTGCAGTGGCTCGATCTCGGCTCACTGCAACCTCTGCCTCCTGAGTTCAAGCGCTCCTCCTGCCTCAGCCTCCCGAGTAGCTGGGATTACAGGCACTTGCCACCATGCCCAGCTAATTTTTGTATTTTTAGTAGAGACGGGGTTTCACCATGTTGGCCAGGCTGGTCTCAAACTCCTGACCTCAAGTGATCTGCCCGCTTTGGCCTCCCAAAGTGCTGGGATTACAGGTGTGAGCCACCATACCTGGCCATATGTTTATTTTTTGAGGAAGCATTATACTATTTTCCATGGTGGCTGTATCATGATTCTGGAATTTTTCCATGGTGGCTGTATCATGATTCTGGAATTTGACTGTTGCTTAAATATATTAGAGTTACAAAAATAAATCTCTACCACAGAGCGCTTTTGGAGGTTATATCTTGAAATCTTCCCATAATAATAAAACTTGGAACTCTTTTGCCTACTATGGGCTTATGCACTCTGAGACATTGTGGCCTTGGTTGAACAGACCTACCTACGTATGTACCAAAACTATGTTGTCTGCCTTTAAGAAGCACAAAAGTGTTCAGGGAAAGTGAAGCAAAATCCAACTCAATCCTGTGTTGCCTTGAGAGTCTCGTGCTGAGCTCAGGGGCTCAGTGTTGTTGACATGAATGAGACAAGGACCTCTCCAGAGCAGGAGCAGGTGTGGCTGCTGCAGGAGCTTTGCAGGCCTGGTGGAAGTGGCCCCTCCCTAAGCCCCACCTGTGGCTGGGCCTGGTTCCTAGCGGGTGTGGCAGGAAGAGCTCAGGACCAAATGCCTGTACCTGGACCCTGGCTTAGTTCTGATTCTGCATTTATTATTTAAAAAAAATTTTAAAAAATCTTATTGTAGAGACAGGGCCTCCCTGTGTTGCCCAGGCTGGTCTTGAACTCTTGGCCCCAAGCAATCCTCCTGCCTTGGCCTCCCAGAGTGTTGAGATTACAAGCGTGAGCCACTGTGCCCGGCCTGATTCTGCATTTACAACTGCTGTCTACCCACTTCTCAATGAGCCCAAACCAAGGCATTTTGGTCTTTCTTCGGAGGCACTTACCCAGAAGTCGCCAGGGGCCATATTTATTTCTTTCATTGATCATAAAATGTGTCCTCTGCCTAGCCATGATAATGGTGACCGCAGCAGTTACACTTAGGAGTACTTCCCTATGTAGTGGTTCAATGCCAGTCGCTTTCCAGACGTTATTCCTCCTTATCCTCACAACAATCCTGCTGATTATTCCCTTCCTACCGATGAGAAAACGGCCCCAGAGTGAGCACCCGACCAAGAGCAGTCAGCCAGGAGGAGGTGCCTGAGCGCATCTATCCCCAAAGTCTCTCCTCTCAATCCCTTCCAGGGAGAAGCAAACTGGGAAATTGTTTCCTAATCATCAGCTTCTATGTTCTGCTGAACTCAAGAGATTGGAACCTGGCGAGGCCTGGGCCTGAGCTGTCCTCCCGAGGGGCAGCAGTGGTCCCTGACATTCTGTTACCTTCTGTCTTCTTGGTCAGGACAAAGAACAACCCTGACTGGCCTTGACATTCAGGACATGCTGCCCAAGAACCTCCAGCACTACTACACCTACCATGGCTCACTCACCACGCCTCCCTGCACTGAGAACGTCCACTGGTTTGTGCTGGCAGATTTTGTCAAGCTCTCCAGGACGCAGGTAATGTATGGCATCACTTTGCCGAAGTCTTCCCATTCCATTGCCTGGTTAACAAGGGTTCTCCCCAGCATCTCAACGAATGTCAACAACTAGGGGGTCCTACAGTATTTTCTGTGTGCAGGGCTACTGTGCCTCATCTAGCCAACCGTTTTTTTTTTTTTTTTTGTGAGACAGAGTCTCGCTCTGTCACCTAAGCTGGAGTGCAGTGGCACGATCTCGGCTCACTGCAACCTCCGCCCCCCAGGTTCAAGCAATTCTCCTGCCTCAGCCTCCCGAGTAGCTGGGACTACAGGCATGCGCCACCATGCCCAGCTAGTTTTTATTTTTAGTAGGGACAGGGTTTTACCATGTTGCCCAGGCAGGTCTCAAACTCCTGGCTTCAAGCAATCTGCCTGTCTTAGCCTCCCAAAGTGCTGGGATTACATGTGTGAGCCACTGCGCCCGGCCATCTCCTTTTCTTAAACTTTTCATTTCCTTAGAAAAAGGTGGAAAAGACCGCTGCTCAAGGACACCCACACCCCAAAATGTTGCCAGTCAGGCTAGAAGTGCCCCCAGACACCTGACAAAAGCAAACGGTAAATTATCTCTGGGAAAATGACCTTAAATCCAGACCTAGAAGAATTTTCACAAATAAAGTTACCTGAAATTAGCTCAATTAAGAAAAAAAAATACAAAACATATGAGAAAAAAAGACATTATAAATGAGAACCAGCAGACTCAGACCTACAAAGACTTCAGTTAGTGCAATTATCCAACAATTAATATGACATAAGAATGTTTAATATGTATAAATAAATAAAAGGTTTAAATATGAGAAAAGAGCAAAAAAGTATAAAAATGGACATCCAGACTTGGGACAAAAACTCAAATAGAATTTCTAGAAATGGAAAAATAGTATCAAAAATTAATAATCCAGGCCAGTTGCATTGTCTCATGCCTGTAATCCCAGCACTTTGGGAGGCCGAAGTGGATGGATCACCTGAGGTCAGGAGTTTGAGATCAGCCTGGCCAACATGGTGGAACCCCGTCTCTACTAAAAGTACAAAAAATTAGCCAGTCGTGGTGGTGGGCGCCTGTAATCCCAGCTACTTAGGAGGCTGAGGTGGAAGAACCACTTGAACCTGGGAGGTGGAGGTTGCAGTGAGCTGAGATTGCACCACTACACTCCAGCCTGGGCAACAGAGCAAAACCCTGTCTCAAAAAAAAAAAAAAAAAAAAATTGTCCCGGCATGATGGCTCAACGCCTGTAATCCCAGCACTTTGGGAGGCCAAAGTGGGCAGATCATGAGGTCAGGGGTTTGAGACCAGCCTGGCCAACATGGTGAAACCCTGTCTCTACTAAAGATACAAAAAATTAACCGGGCGCAGAGGTGTGAGCCTATAATCCCAGCTACTTAGGAGGCTTGAGGCAGGAGAATCGCTTGAACCCAGGAGGCGGACATTGCAGTGAGCTGAGATCGTGCCATTGCACTCCAGCCTGGGCAACATGGCGAGACTCCATCTCAAAAAAAAAAAAAAAAAACAAAACCCAATGAATGGGTTTAACAGCATGTTAGATACAGTTTGAGAGAGAATTAGTAAATTGGAGACAGCCAACAACATTATCTAGAATGCAGCACAGAGAAAAAGAGATGGAACTATGAAAAGAAGTGAAGAGACATGGTAGAAAGGTCTAGTAAATGTATAATCGAAATCCTAGAAGGAGAAGAGAGGCAGAGTAGGGAAGAGGCATGATTTGATAAAATATTAGCTGACAATTTTCAGGAAGAGATACCAAGTCATATATTCAAGAATGCCAATTAGTTTCTCTCTGTCTCTCTTTCTCTCTCTCTCTCTGGGTGTGTATATATATGTGTGTATGTATACACAACACCCTGCACTAAACACATCACACTGAAATCATCAAAGACAAAGAAACAATTTAAAAATTAGCCAGAAAGAAAAGACAGATTATCATGAAAAGAGTATTATTAGACAGACTTGATTTAACAGCGACATGAAAGTCAGAAGGGAGTGGAAACATAATTTCAAAGTGCCGAGGGAAAAAAAATAGCCAAGATAGAATTGTATGTGCAGCAAAAATGCCTTTCAAGGATATAGACAAAATACAGACATTTTCAGGCCAGGTGAGGTGGGAGGCTGAGGTGGGCGAATGGCCTGAGGAGTTTGAGACCAGCCTGGCCAACATGGTGAAACCCCATCTCTACTAAAAATATACAAATTATCTGGGTGTGGTGGTGGACGCCTGTAGTCCCAGCTAGTCAGGAGGCTGAGGCAGGAGACAATAACTTGAACCCGGGAGGTGGAGGTTGCAGTGAGCCGAGATCACGTCACTGCACTCCAGACAGAGCGAGACTCCAGTCTCAGAAAAAAAAAAAAGAAAAAAGAAAAACCCGACATTTTCAGAAAAACAAAAATTGAGTTTGCCACTTGATGTATTTCTGCTTCTTCTTTCTCTCCTTTCTACTATTGGACAAATACTCATATAAAAAGCTGAAAAGAGAGCTTGTGTGCAGATACCTGTTGGAAGAATGCACAGATAGATTAGTTCTGGAATAATGCCTGACATACGGCACCCAGAACGTCCCCTGGACTTGAGATCCTCTTACAGTCACTTCATCAGGGTTATATAAATCCAAGCTCTAGCCCAGTTGTTAATTCTTTTTTTTTTTTATGAGACAGAGTTTCGCTCTGTCTCCCAGGCTGGAGTGCAGTTGCGTGATACTGGCTTACTGCAGCCTCTGCCTCCCAGGTTCAAGCGATTCTCCTGCCTCAGCCTCCTGAGTAGCTGGAATTACAGGTGCACACAACCATGATCAGCTAATTTTCATATTTTTAGTAGAGAAGGGGTTTCACTATGTTGGCCAGGCTGGTCTCCAACTCCTGAGCTCAAGTGATCCGCCCGCCCCAGCCTCCCAAAGTGTTGGGATTACACTGTGCCCGGCCAATTGTTTTTTTTTTTAATTACCCAGTGCCTCTTCCCCTCCATAATGCACTCATATTGCCCCCAGGTTTGGAAGCTGGAGAATTCCTTACTGGATCACCGCAATAAGACCATCCACAATGATTACCGCAGGACCCAGCCCCTGAACCACAGAGTGGTAGAATCCAACTTCCCGAATCAGGGTGAGTGAGATTGACTCTTGATCATGTTCTGCAGTTTAACTCCTGTTTTGCTCCTTCCTCTGGATAGACCCATCTCTTCTGGCAATAGTAAGGGAAGGAGAGTCATTTCAGTAGCAAGAGGCTCAGGTGGGCCAAGCTGCACAGGGCTTGGGCAGAGGGTGATGACTTTTTCCCAGTCCAGGCAGGGATGCCAGTGAGTAGTACACAAGAGACAATCAGGAGCGACAGCTACGTGATTTATTACCTACCTAGTCTTGGCTAGAGATAGCAGGAGAAGCGAGAAGACTGCAACATCCAGAAGCTCTCATAAGAGTGTAGGTTCAAGTTAACTTTTTTTTTTTTGGAGACAGAGTCTTGCTCTGTCACCTAGGCTGGAGTGCAGTGGTGCAATCTCGTCTCACTACAACCTCCACCTCCCGGGTTCAATCAATTCTCCTGCCTCAACCTCCCCAGTAGCTGGGATTACAGGCACCTACCACCACGCCCGGCTAATTTTTTTTTTTTTTTTTTAACAGAAATGGGGTTTTGCCATATTGGCCAGGCTGGTCCCAAACTCCTGACCTCAAGTGATCTGCCCACCTCGGCCTCCCAAAGTGCTGGGATTACAGGCGTGAGCCACCGCGCCTGGCAAAGTTAACCTTATTAACCCCACTCAGATTATTTCCTGCGCATCTTGATCGTAGTCTGTGTTATGAACCCACCCCCAGTGCCTCCTATACATTCTCTCAAAGCAGAGTTAACTAGACCACATATTGTTCATTGCATCTGCCTGGGGCGCAGGCCCTAGACCCCAGTGTGCTGGAAGTAGGTGCGGGCAGGCCAGCCTCCACTGCATCCTCCAATTCCTTGGATCAGGCTCCAACTGTGTCCTTGGCTCACCTCGTTTCTGTGTTGGCAAGAACGTAAATATTTCACAGCCTCCTCATCTTTATTTTGTCTGCTTTCTGTAAAGTTCTGGTGAATCCATTGTCTTTACAGCCCATTCTGTTAACCATTCCTGATACCTTTATATTTTCCAATACAGTAGAATCAGCACCCTATCAATATTGTGTACTCAATATTAACCCACTTTTTTTTTCTTTTTTGAGACAAGGTCTCAGTCTGTTGCCCAGCCTGGAGCTCAGTGGCACAAGCACAGCTCACTGCAGCCTCAACCATCCAGGCTCAAGTGATCCTCCCACCTCAGCCTCCCCAGTAGCAGGGACTGCAGGCACACACCACCATATCCAGCTAATTTTTTTGTATTTTTTGTAGAAATGGAATCTTACTATGTTGCTCAGACTGGTCTCAAACTCCTGGCCACAAGCAATCCTCCCCCCTCAGCCTCCCAAAGTGGTGGGGTTATAGGCACGAGCCACCTGGTTCGGCCTTATCCCACCTTTATGTGTATCTTTTAAAACTTAAATTTCCGCCAGGTGCGGTGGCTCATGCCTGTGATCCCAGCACTTTGGGAGGCTGAGGCGGGCAGATCACGAGGTCAGGAGATCGAGACCATCCTGGCTAACATGGTGAAACCCCGCCTCTACTAAAAATACAAAAAATTAGCCAGGTGAGGTGGCGGGCACCTGTAGTCCCAGCTACTGGGGAGGCTGAGACAGAAGAATGGCGTGAACCCGGGAGGCAGAGCTTGCAGTGAGCCGAGATTGCCCCACTGTGCTCCAGCCTGGGCAAGAGAGAGAGAGAGACTCTGTCTCAAAACAAACAAACAAACAAACACCTAAATTTCCACCTCCCCAATCCGAATAAGGCCTATTTGTGATTTTCTCCCCACCTTTCCTTCCTGGTTCACTTATTGAATTAACAGGGGATATAGGTGTTTTCTATACTGTTTCCTCCAATACAATTCACTCCTCCAATACAATACTAACAGAGGAAAAAAACTGCCATCAGTTACAGTAATCATTTCCCCATATTATACCATATACAACATTAACGGCAAGAATCCCTTTTTCCAAAGGTGATGTCGTCTTTAACAGGTCCAATTGCAAGCAGGCTGACCAAAGGGAGCTTAGACTCATGGGTCTATCTCCTAATTCTTTTGGAGTCTCTCACTCTGTCACCCAGGCTGGAGTGCAGTGGTGCAATCTCACGGGCTCGCTGCAACCTCCACCTCCTGGATTCAAGCGATTCTCCTGCCTCAGCCTCCCAAGTAGCTGGGATTACAGGCACGCGCCCCCATGCCAGGCTAATTTTTGTATTTTTAGTAGAGATGGGATTTCACCATGTTGGTTAGGCTGGTCTTGAACTCCTGACCTCAGGTGATCTGCCTGCCCGGCCTCCCAAAGTGCTGGGATTACAGGTGTGAGTCACTGTGCCTGGCCTGTCTCCTAGTTCTAAATGTTGCCATGTTTCCCCTGCTTTCCCTAAAACAATTTTACGCTATTCTTGCAATAGTCACCAACAGACTGCGTATCGTTCTATATGCCACATCTGAAATGGTTTTTCCACTAGAGCCTCACTCTAGCATCTCCTCACGAGGGGGTCAGATGTTCTAGGTACCGGCCCCAGACTGAGGTATTCCATGCTGTGATTTGTCTGTAGGTCCACTGAGAATCGCTGTTTAGGATCGATTACTTCAACTCCCAGTTCAGCGTCAGAGGGCTTCCTTACCCCCAGGGAACCTGAATTGTGGCCTCCCTTTGCTGATTATAGAACAGAGAACTGGGCATCATCTTGGCCCACCTTCCCTCAGGCCTGGATTTTTCTTTTTCTTTCTTTCTTTCTTTCTTTCTTTCTTTCTTTCTTTCTTTCTTTCTCTTTTCTTTCTTTTCTTTCTTTCCTTCCTTCCTTTCTTTCTCTTTCTTTCTTTCTTTCTTTCTTTCTTTCTTTCTTTCTTTCTTTCTTTCTTCTTTTTTCACAGAGTCTTGCTGTGTTGCCCAGACTGGAGTGCAATGGCGCGATCTTGGCTCCCTGCAGCCATGACCTCCAGGGCTCAAGCAATCCTCCTACCTCAGCCTTCCAAGTAGCTGGGAGTAGCATGTACCACCACACCCAACTAATTTTTGTATTTTTTTGTAGAGACGGGGTTTGGCCATGTGGCCCAGGCTGGTCTCGAACTCCTGAGCTCAAGCAATCCACCCACTTCAGCCTCCCAAAGTGCTGGGATTACAGGCATGAGCCATCGCACCTGGCCAGGCCCTGATTTCTATGTAGCAGTGATTGGCTCTGGTCAACCCAGCTGCGTGACTCATGGGATTTCACTGTTCTGTAGAGAACTGTACCCCAGCGGGGTTGATATGATTAACCCACTCACAAGGAATGAATTGAGAAACCAAGGTCCGTTACAAAAACAAGAAGATGGCCAAATACGGACCTCTTGCAATTTATTTACTAGAGAACACCTATATCCCCTCAGGCAAGGGCCACGGGGCATCACGGGAGAAGCCAAAATCCAAGAGTACAGCCCACCTCAACACGCCACCCCTTGGCTCTGGGCAGCTTGGAAGCCTGAGTTCAAACACAGTGAAGATGCGTAAAGGCAATGCACTGGGCACGTGGAGAGCATTCTAAGGAATCAAAAGACTTCCCAAAAATACGATGCGGGTATGGTGTCTGGCGGTCCCCCTTCTCTGTTTTTGTGAGGACTGTACAAGGTTTAACCATTTCCGACTAACTCCTTCTTTTTACAGAATATACTCTAGGCTCTGAATTCCAGTTTTACCTACGTAAGATTGAGGAAATTCTTGAGTACTTAAGAAGAGCATTGAACTGAGGAAAGCTAAGAGGAAGATTCAATATTAACTAGCTTGAAGCCTGACGTAGCCAGAAGAGGTGCCTGTCCACTGCAGCCGCACCCTGCCTTGTCTAAGAAACCATGTGTGCCTGGAACACACTGCTCCCTCTGGGGCAGCTGTTGAGTTTCTGATTGAAAGAGGGAAACGATCATCCTGGACAGGAAGTGAGATGGCTTCAGTTCATGAGAAGGGATCTGAGTTAGACATCACCAGTGGAAATTGATTGGAACAGAAACTTAAAGGAAATAGAACCCTAACTATTCTCCCATCAAATCATGTATGTTGACCTATCGAAATTATAAACCAGCCTGACCTGTCCTTTAGCATTAGATGTAATAAAATAACTTTGGAAATTTGTCATTTAAAAATTTCTTTCCTATTCCTTTGTATTACTTCACATATCCCTTCTTTGTTCTGCCCACCCCCCACTCTTCCCCCCACTCCCCCCCCACCACACACAGGTGAAGGGATAGAGATCAAAGTGGGAGGGATTTCCAAGACTAAGATTAATAAAAAGGAGAGAGGTGTTTTTTGTTGTTGTTGCTAATTTTTTTGAGATGGAGTCTCACTCTGATGCCACGCTGGAGTGCAGTGGCACAATCTTGGCTCACTGCAACCTCCGCCTCCTGGGTTCAAGCAATTCTCCTGCCTCAGCCTCCCTGAGTAGCTGGGACTACAGGTGCGCACCACCACGCCCAGCTAATTTTTTGTATTTTTAGTAGAGACGGGGTTTCACCATGTTGCTCAGGATGGTCTCGATCTCTTGACCTTGTGATCCACCCACCTCGGCCTCCCAAAATGCTGGGATTACAGGTGTGAGCCACTGCACCCGGCCTTTTTTTTTTTTTTTCCTTTGAGACAGAGTCTCGCTTTATTGCTCAGGCTGGAATCCAGTGGTATAATCTTACTGCAACCTCTGCCTCCTGGGTTCAAGCAATTATCCTGCCTCAGCCTCCCAAGTAGTTGGGATTACAGGTGTGCACCACCACGCCCAGCTAATTTTTGCATTTTTAGTAGAGATGGGGTTTCGCCATGTTGGCCAGGCTGGTCTCAAACTCCTGATCTCAGGTGATCCTCCTGCCTTGGCCTCCCAAAGTGTTGGGATTACAGGCGTGAGCCACCACCCCTGGCCTAGGAAGAGATTCTTACACTGAGAATTTGTCAGTGGGGAAGTTTGGAGCAGTGGCTGTGAGTCAAAGAAAAAACAGGAGACGAGAAAGAAGAAGGGCTCCCAGGACAGAAGGAGAGAAGAGAGGAGACCTCACTGCAAACCCCCTTGTTGGTCAAATGGTGCCTGGGCCTTGTTACCAGACCCAGGTTCAGGCATGCCATTAGTTATGTGGGATGATAACATGACCTCACAGGGCTCATAGGGCTGTGGCTTCATTAAATAACACTGAGAAGTACCCGGCAGAGTGACCAATATTTTTTATTTTTATTTTTATGTGTATGTTTTTTGAGACAGGGTCTTGCTCTGTGGCCTAGGCTGGAGTGCACTGGTGATCCTAGCTTCATGGCAGCCTCAACCTCCTGGGCTCAAGCGATCTTCCTACCTTGGTCTCCCAAGGTGCTGGAATTATAGGCGTGAGCCACCACACCTGGCTGCTACTAATTTTCTTGGTCACTTATGCATTCCCTTCATTGATGCCCCTTCCTTCCCATGCCTTAGCTTCCTCCTCACCTCTGATTGAGCTCTGGCTCTTCTGAATTCCTTCTGCTCTTGTTACCACCGTTGTTTTCCCGTGTCATTATTTATCATATCCTAAGCACTTCCACCACATGTGACTGCCCTCAGCCCCGAAGGCCACCCTCAGTGAACTTGCATTATCCCCAGTTTGCAGAAAACAAACCAAAATGTCGACTTGCCCAAGATCTCCTAGGTGGCAGATGAAAAGCCAGGGTTTGAACCCAAGCCTTTTGTATCCACATTCTTTTAACCATAGGAAGCCTCCCTTTCATTTTCTCAACAAGCTTTCTTATGCACCTGCTCTGAGCCTGACATAACACTAAGCGCTGGGGGTTCAGAGATGGGTGAGAACAGCTCCCACACTCCTACAGCTCGGGTCTGGTGAGCAGGGCGGACACTGAAATAAGTAATCGCCATATCGCCCTATGGTGGAGGGAGCGCCTGTGTTTAAAATCCAAGTGCTTGGCCTGGATTTTGAAGGCTGAGAAAGAGTTCACCTGGGAAACCAAGTCAGAGAGGGGCGGGGGTGTTGTAACCCAAGAGTGTAGCATGTGCTGATGGGAAGACACCGGGGGAAGTGGAAGCAATTTGGCATAGTCAGAGGACCAAGTTTTAAGGATGCTGGCATGGAAAGCGGGGATGTGGCCAGGGGAGGTTGGGCCATCACTAGTATCTTCCGTGCCACTAAAGGGTTTCGGATTTTACCCTGTGGGTGATGGCAGCGACTGCAGGGTTTCCACAGGGGAATGACACGGTGAGATTCATTCTTTCCACCAGATATGCGTGTCTGTAATGAATGAGAGACGCAACAGTGGGTGGTACGGCCAAAGAGCTTACTTACATTCCTGTGGGAAGGCAGACAAGGAAATGAAGGTGGAAATGGGATTACACTCATTTGCGCTCAGGGATCCAGCCCTCCCACCCCTGAAAATCTATCCTTGAGAGAGACTTGCGGCCGGGCGCGGTGGCTCATGCCTGTAATCCCAGAACTTTGGGAGGCCGAGGTGGGTAGATCATGAGGTCAGGAGATCGAGGCCATCCTGGCCAACATGGTGAAACCCTGTCTCTACTAAAAATACAAAAATATTAGCTGAGTGTGGTGGCATGTACCTGTAATCCCAGCTACTCGGGAGGCTGAGGCAGGAGAATCGCTTGAACCCGGGAGGCGGAGGTTGCAGTGAGCTGAGATCGCGCCACTGCACTCCATACTGGCGACAGAGTGAGACTCCATCTCAAAAAAAAAAAAAAAAAAAAAGAAAGAAACTTGCAAAAAGCCATTCATGCTGACCTTATTTATGGCAAAATACAGGAAAAAACACAAATGTCCATCAGTTGGGGATTGGTTGACTAAACCAGAGCTATTCACACAACGGAGAACTGCATAGGGCATAATCTCTAGGCTACATTTTTTTTTTTTTTTTGAGATGGAGTCTTTGTCACCCAGGCTGGAGTGCAGTGGCGCGATCTCAGCTCACTGCAACCTCTGCCTCCCAGGCTCAAGTGATTCTTCTGTCTCAGCCTCCTGAGTAGCTGGGATTACAGGTGCATGCCACCAACGCTCTGGCTAATTTTTGTAATTTTAGTACAGATGGGGGTTTCGCCATGTTGGCCAGGCTGGTCTCGAACTCCTGACCTCAGATGATCTGCCTGCTTTGGCCTCCCAAAGTGCTGGAATTACAGGCATGAGCCACTGCGCTTGGCCTGTAGGCTACGTTTTTAAGCCTGAAAAAAGCAGTTTTACAGATGGCACAAGAAGAGTTAGAAATATGAATATAGTTAAGTATTTGTTTATGTTTTCAAGCACAAACAAGGGAAAAAGAAACCAAAAATAAATTAAAATGGTTTCCTAAAAAGAGAAGGCAGGGGAAGGGTGCTGAGGGTGGCGTGGGAAGGTGGAGTTTTCTGGATGTGCCCTGTTTGGTAGTTTTGACTTTGGAACATTAGGCTTTATGTAATTGCAAAGCAAAATTAAGTAAGTAAGGAAAAAAGCATTCCTGAAACATAAAATGCAAGTTATGTTTCAACATAAAAATATAGCGGAACAATTGAACAATTGTACATAGGGTCGGTGGCATAAACACTGATGGATTTTTTCATGTTATTTTAGACATAGTATTTTTCATCTATATACCTCCTGCAGTATATCCTAAGGACAAGAAAAAGTACCAAGGAATCTTAAACAGTACTTAGGAATCCTCTTAATAATTATATTGGTATTGTTATTTTGAAGTTGTGTGTGTGTGCAATTACTATCCTCTACTACTATATGTGCACAAATAATTATGTTATTGTCCTTACTAACAAGATTTTCAGCATAAAAAACAGAGATCCAACTTTAAAAATTAGGCTGGGCTTCATGGCTGACACCTTTAATCCCAGCACTTTGGGAGGCTGAGGTGGGAGGATCACTGGAGCCCAGGAGTTCAAGACCAGCCTGGGTAACACCACGAGACCTCGTTTCTACAAATAATAAAAATTTAGCCTGGCATGGTGGTCCATGCCTGTGGTCCCAGCTACTCAGGAGGCTGAGGTGGGAGGATTGCTTGAGCCAGGGAGGTGAAGGCTGCCGTGAGCCATGGTTGTATCACTGCACTCCAGCCTGGGTGACAAAGCAAGACCCTGTCTCAAAAAAAAAATTTACAAAGCTAGATAAAAAAAACTCTGTAATCATAAATTTAGAAATATCAGTATAAATTTATAAATTCTTTTTTTTTTTTATTTTTTTAGGGACAGGATCTCGTTATGTTGCCCAGGCTGGAGTGCAGTGGCTATTCACAGGCATGATCCCATTACTGATCAGCACAGGAATTTTGACCTGATCCATTTCTGACCTGGGCTGGTTCACCCCTCCTTAGGCAACCTGGTTGTCCCCTGCTCCAGGGAGGTCACCATACTGATGCCAGACTTGGCGCAGTGCACTGCAGCCCAGAACTCCTGGGCTTAAGCTATCCTCCTGCCTCAGCCTTCCAGCTACCTGGGACTACAGGCATGCACCACTGCACTTGGCAATAAATTCTTTTTCTCTTTCTAAAAACATGTATTTCCTAGGTCTGTTCACTGAAACGTCCTACCAACAAAAACAACCTACAAGCAATGAACACCTTATAACCAGATAATGGCTCCCTTTTTTTTTTTTGAGATGGAGTCTTGTTCTGTTGCCCAGGCTGGAGTGCAGTGGCATGATCTTAGCTCACTGCAATCTCCACCTCTCGAGTTCAAGTGATTTCTCCTGCCTCACCCTTCCAAGTAGCTGGGGTCACAGGTGCACACCACCACACCCGGCTAATTTTTGTATTTTTAGTGGAGACCAGGTTTTGCCATGTTGGTAAGGCTGATCTTGAACTCCTGACCTCAAATCATCCACCTGCCTCGGCCTCCCAAAATGCTGGGATTGTAGGCGTAAACCACTGTGCCCGGCCCAGATAGAGGCTTCTAAATATCATTTTTCGCTATGAGGAATCAGGGAACCTTGGAGAAATGACTGATTCCAGATGTGGGACAAGAATATAGAAGATGGGCTGGGCACAGTGGCTCACTCCTATAATCCCAGCACTTTGGGAGGCAGGGTTGGGAGGATCATTTAAGGCCAGGAGTTTGAGATCAGCCTATGCAACACAGCAAGACTCCTGTCTCTAAAAAAAAAATATTAAAAAATTTAAAAAAAGAATATTTAGAAGAACCTGGGATCTTTTTAGGCCAGAAAACAAGAAATCTGAGTACTGGATTTATGTCAAAAAGACACTGGCGCCATCTTGAAGGGGCTCCTGGGTCAACTTAAGCATCCTAAAGAACAATATCATAAAAAGAACCATAACTGCAATGGATTGAAAATTGAAACACTAAATATATAGAAATATATGAGTTCATGATGGTCCTAAAAATAAGTGAAAGAAAACGCACTGGTCTTCTTTGGAGGTTGCTAGGGAAACCATTTATTTTTCTGTAAATTGGCAAATAGAAGGAAAGGGTCAAGTATATTTCCCGCCTTCCCTGTGCACACTGTAGCTGAGAGATCTCGTGGTTGGTTGCATCAGTTTCCTGTGGCTTCTGTAATAAATGACCACAAACTGCACGGTTTAAAATACCAGAAATTTATTTTCTCACAGTTCTGGACACCAGAAATTTGAGATCAGGGTGTTGGCAGGACCAAGCTGCCCTCAAAGATGGTGGGGGGCTTCTTCCTTGCCTCTTCCAGCTTCTAGTGGTCACGGGCATTCCTTGGCTTGCAGCTGCATCACTCCAGTCTCTGCTTCCATCCTCACATGGTCTTCCCCTTTTCTCTGTGTCTTTGTCCATCTGCTTTTCTCTTATAAGGTCATTTGTCATTGGACTTAAGTTCCGTTTGAATAATCCAGAACTTCATCTCAAAATTCTTTACTTGATTATATCTGCAAAGATCCTTTTCTTTTCTTTTTTCCTTCTTTCCTTCCTTCCTTTCTTCCTTCTTTGCCCTTCCCTTTCCGTCCCTCCGTCCCTTCCTTCCTCCCTTCTTTCTTCCTTTCCTTTCCTTTCCCTTTCTTTCTTTCTCCTTCTTTCTCCCTTCTCTTCCCTTCCTTTTCCCCTTCCCCTTCTCCTTCCTTCTTTCCTTCCTTCCTTCCCTCCCTCCTTCCTTCCTCCTGCTTTCTCAGTATTTTTTTCTTTCTTTCAAGATGGGGTCTCCCTCTATTGCCCAGGCTGGAGTACAGTGACACAACCGTAGCTCACTGCATCCTCAACCTCTCAACCTCCCAGGCTCAAGTGATCCTCCCGAATCAGCCTCCCAAGTGGCTGGGACTACAGGCACGCTCAACCACACCCAGCTAATTAAAACAATTTTCTTTTTTTATAGAGACAGGGTTTCACCTTATTGCCCAGGCTGGTCTGGAACTCCTGAGCTCAGGCGATTTGCCCTCCTTGGCCTCCCAAGAGCTGGGAGTACAGGCATGGGCCACCCCACCCAGCCCCCTTTTTCCAAATGAGGTCACATCCACAGGTTCTGGGGGGACACTCTTTTGGGGTGGCCACTGTTCTACCCTACAGAGTTGGTGAGGATGAGTTCTTCTTGAAGGAATTCCAGTAAGTATATTCAGAAGGAGTCATTTTGCAACCTCAGTGAAATCATGGACCCCGGTAATGATCATGATTCGTTTCCAGCACCGTTAGATGGGAGATTGATGGGATCTTTACACAATGTTGCATCCCGTCCCGTCCCGTCCTGTCCCGTCCCGTCCCATCCCATCCCATCCCATCCTATCCTGTGGATCAGGCCGACAACCTTTGGAAACACTGAGCAGTGTTAACATCACTGAACACAAAATAAGAGTACACTGTGTTTCCGGAAACTCAGGCCACAGAATAATGTGTAATTCGCCATGAAGAAGTAAGCTCCATGAGGAAGACGGGATTTTTGTTTTCTTTTTCACGATAAACTCCAACCACCTGAGAAGACTATCTGGCACATAAGATGCTCAGCGAAAATGTGCTGAATGAATGAATTAGCATTCATATAAAGAAATGCTAAAAATCAATAAGAAACAACTAACAACCCAAGAGAAAAATCATAAGGAGGGGGAAACTGACAATTTATAGAAGGAGAAATAGGAATGATCAATAGTAATTAAGGCAATGAAAATGAAAACCACAATGAGATACCATTTCACAGCCTCGGATTGGCAAAAACTTTAAGGTCTGATGCTACCAAGTGCAACTGAGGATGTGAAGCAATCTTCATCCAGGGCTGGGAGCATGAACAGATGCAACTGCTCTGAAAGCAGTTTGGTAAGACCTCATAAAGTCGAACAGGGGCATCTCCTAGGACCCAGAAATTCCACTTCTAGGTATTTACTTTACAGAGACTTGCATGAATGCATAAGAAACAAACACGCTCATTGCAGCATTATTTGTAATGGAAAAATATAGGAAACAACCTAAAAGTTTGTCAATAGGTGAATGTAAAATAATGATGTTTTAGAGATCATATCATGCAGTGGTAAAGACAAATGAACTAGAAAATGAAAATTAGACATATAAGCATGAGGTTGGGCGTGGTGGCTCATGCCTGTAATCCCAGCACCAAAGTGGGAGGCCGAGGCAGGTGGATCATGAGGTCAAGAGATCGAGACCCTACTGGCCAACATGGTGATACCCTGTCTCTACTAAAAATACAAAAATTAGCTGAGCGTGGTGCCACATGCCTGTAGTCCCAGCTACTCAGGAGCCTGAGGCAGGAGAATCACCTGAACCTGGGAGGTGGAGGTTGCAGTGAGCCGAGATTGTGCCACTGCACTCCAGCCTGGTGACAGTGCAAGACTCCGTCTCAAAAAAAAAAAAAATATATGAGCATGATAGAAATGTACAAACATGGCCGGGCATGGTAGCTCATGCCTGTAATCCCAGTACTTTGGGAGGCCAAGCTGGGCAGATCTCTTGAGCTCATGAGTTCCAGATCAGCCTGGGCAACATGGAGAAACCTTGCCTCTACAAAAAATACAAAAACTAGCTGGGTGTGGTGGCAGGCACCTGTAGTCCCAGCTACTTGGGAGACTGAGGTAGGAGAATCTCTTGAGCCTGGAAGGTTGAGGCTGCAGTGAGCCGAGATCACACTTCTGCCTGGGCTACAGAGTGAGACCCAGTCTCCAAAAAAGAAAGAAAGAAAGAAAAGAAAGGAAAGAAAGAAAGAGACGGAGGGGGAGGGAGAGAGAGAGAGAGAGAAAGAAGGAAGGAGAAAGAAAGAAAAAGAAAGAAAGAGAGGGAGGGAGCTGGGAGAGAGAGAGAAGGAAGGAAGGAAGGAAGGAGAAAGAAAGGAAGGAAGGAAGAAAAGAAAAAAGAGAAAGAAAAGAAGGAAGGAAGGAGAAAGAAAGAGAGAAAGCAAGCAAGCAAGAAAAGAAAGAGACACGAAATTAAGTGTAGTGGTGACATCCATTATGAGGAGGGATGGAAGAGAACTCAGTCTTTAACTCTGTCTGTAATGACTTACTACGGAAGGTGGGTGGTGATACATAGGTATTCATTACTCTTTATTACCTTTATTACTATTTATCCCTTTAAAATAAAAATCTGATTATATAATTTTCCTACTTCAAAACTTCTGGTGTTTCCCATTATAATTTTTTTAAATTAATCTTTTATTCAATGTTGTAATGTAGGTAGTACTAAAAACTGTGCTATAATCTCTTTTTTTTTTCTGAGACTGAGTCTCACTCTGTTGCCCAGGCTGGAGTGCAGTGGCATGATCTTGGCCCACTGCAACTTCTGCCTCCCAGGTTCAAGCAATTCTTGTGTGTCAGCCTCCCGAGTAGCTGGGATTACAGGCATGCACCACCATGCCTGGCTAATTTTTGTATTTTTAGTAGAGACGAGGTTTCACTATGTTGGCCAGGCCGATCTTGAACTCCTGACCTCAGGTGATCTGCCCGCCTTGGCCTCCCAAAGTGCTGGGATTAGAGGCGTGAGCTACTGCACTTGGCCCCCATTACACTTTGAATGAATTCTGAAGCCCTAGCTGTGGTCTGCCTCACTGGCCCTGGCTGCTTTCTGGGCATCATCTGTTTCTGCCCTCCCTTTTCTCATTGAGTTCAGGCTGCAGCATTCCTCAGAGACACCAAATGTGTTCCGGCCACAGGGCCTTTGCACATGCCGTTCTCTGCACTGAACATGGGGCACGGATCTCTCCTCCTTCTTGCTGTGCTTCTTCACTCACCTCACAAAGGCCACCAGGCCATCTTCTGTTTTACCCCAGGGATGACAATGAGCTTGAAAGGATGGCTTATTTATCCTTGTGCCCTGAGCTGTGAGCCCAGAGCTGAGCCAACTGCTCCCACTGTGCGCCTATTCAGGGAGGGCTCGCCTATGGAAGCGGCTGCACAATGGCTCTAGAAAGAATATGCCCTGTAGGAGAGAAGGGCTGCCCTCTGGGTGGAATCACGGTGGTCTCCGGAAATCTCCTCCACTGGATTCCTGGGCTGGAGGAGCCATGTGCTCCCTGCAGCCACCTAGAGCCACCAGGAGATTCTGGTCTGAGGCAGGAGTGCAGTTGCAAATGCAGAAAGCGAGGCTGGGGTGTCTGGGATGAGGCAGGACGGAACTGGACTCAGCACTGGGCTAGCTCTTTGGACGTTTTATTTGCCAGGGTCATTCACATTTATGTTGTGCTTCAAAAGTTCCTGAAAGTTCTTGGGCATGGTGGCTCATGCCTGTAATCCTAGCACTTTAGGAGGCCATGACAGGAGGACTGCTTGAGCCCAGGAGCTCAAGACCACCTTGGGCAACATAACGAGAGCTTGTCTTTACAATAATGAAAATAAAAATAAATTTAAATAAACATTCCCGAAAATTCCCATGGATCTCAGCCTACTTGAGTCTCTCAGCAACACCGTGAGCGGAGAATTCTGATTGCCAAGTTACAGGTAGAGAAACTGGGGCCCGGCTTTCATTAGCAACAGAGCCAGGATTTGAACTCAGGTCTCAGACTCTAAGCCAGTCATCTTTCCACCATTCTATGACTCTTCCCTTTGCGTTGAAGGAGGAGGACCCAGGCAATACTCCCATATGGCTAATGGATGCAGAAAAATCACTACTTTCAGTACCTACAAAAAAACTTTGAGGACAAAAAGCTTGGGTTTCTGAAGCACCCTCAGCCCTGAGCAATCCTAGCACTTTAGGGGCACTGAGCAAGCTGTCATTTTCCCTGCACTTCTTGCAGACCTGGAGACACAATTGTTTCAACAGTGACAGTCTACAGGGTGTTCACTGGCACTCAGTGTGGTTCTCATGGAGGAATGGCAGGCTTGGCGCTCAGCCTGGGAAAATCTGCTTTCTGGAAAGGCAAATATGAGTCAGGAAGCTGCTGGTTGGACTGAATCATGCAATGAGAATTTCCTGGGGCCAGGCATGGTGGCTCACACTTGTAATCCCAGCACTTTGGGAAGCCGAGGCAGTAGGACTGCTTGAGCCCAGGAGTTTGAGACCAGCCTAGGCAACATAGCAAGACCCTGTCTCTACAAAAAATAAACAATTAGCTGGGCATGGTGCTGCACACCTGTGGTCCCAGCTACTCCGGAGGCTGGGGTGGGAGGATAGCTTGAGCCCTGGAGGCAGAGGTTGCAGTGAGCTGAGATTGCACCACCGCACTCCAGCCTGGGCAACACAGCAAGACCCTGCCACAAACAAACCGTTTCCTGAAGCCCTACTGTGGCAGACACCCCTCCTGCAGGTCAGGGTTGGGCAGGAGGCAGGTGGTCCCTGTTGCTGCCATGTGAGTCCCTCCAGGTGTGCCTGCTGAGGGTGGGTCCCACCTGGGGCAGCAAAAAGGGTGAGTCAAGGGGGACGAGCAGGTATCTCCCAGATGTGGAGGCTCGAACAGGATTGGAGAGAGGTGGGGAGGCCAGGGCAGGTGGAGCAAAAGGAAGTGAGCGAAGGGCTTTTCTTTTTTTTTGAGGTAGGATCTCACTCTGTCTCCCTCGCTGGGGTGCAATGGTGTGATCACAGCTCACTGCTGCCTCGACCTCCTGTGCTCAAGCAATCCTCCTGCCTCAGCCTCCCGAGCAGCTGGGACCACAGGTGCACACCACCACACCTGGCTAATTTTTGTATTTTTCGTAAAGACAGGATCTTGCTATGTTGCCCAAGCTGGTCTGGCACTCCTGGGCTCAAGGATTTCTCCCACCTCGGCCTCCCAAAGTGCTGGGATTATAGGCGTGAGCCACCATGCCTGGACCTGAATTTAGTTTAAAAACTAAAACTAAGGAGCTGGGCATGGTGGCTCACCCCTGTAACCACAGCACTTTGGGAGGCTGAGGTGGGAGGATCACCTTAGGTCAGGAGTTTGAGACCAGACTGGCCAACATGGTGAAGCCCCATCTCCACTAAAAATACAAAAATCAGCTGGGCGCGGTAGCACGTGCCTCTAATCCCAGCTACTCGGGAGGCTGAGGCAGGACAATTGCTTGAACCCGGGAGGTGGAGGCTGCAGTGAGCTGAGATCGTCCCACTGTACTCCAGCCTAGGTGACAGAGCGAGACTCTGACTCAAAAAAAAAAAAAAAACAAAAACAAAAAACAAAACCAACAAAACTAAAACTAAAAACAAACCCAAGAAGAAATAAAAGACCTCCCAGTACTATTACTTTTGGGCTAACATTCACTTTATAAACTACATTGCTGAGGCCAATTTTGTTTTCTACAAACCTAGAAGCTGGAGAGCACGTGTGGACCCCCAGCCACAATGGGGCATCCTCTCCCAGGGACAGCAGAAAGAATTGTGTTCTTTAAACAGCCACAAAACCACGTTGTCAGTAGGAAGGAAGTCACTGAGCAACTGCTCCTGGGGGGCAGAAGCTGGGAAGACCCTAGTGGGACCTGGGATCTTGATGTTCCAATATTGGTTCCTGTCAATTCATGTTGCTCAGTAAAAGTTTTGAGAAACAAAACATCCCTTAGAAACAGCCCGTTAGCTGTTCCATGGTGCCGGCAGTGGGTGTTCCTCTCACCAGTGCCAGAAATTCTCTGAAAGACCTTCTGTGTTGGTGCCATTTTGTAAACAAAAACAAAAAAACCCCAAAACCTAAAGCAAGGAAGTTTCTTGAACAGATTAGAGGGGCCAAGCAGAACCAGCAGCCCCGACGGAGGAGGTGCTGCCCTCCAGTGGCCTCTGTGAGGACAGCAGGGGCTGTGCCCCGAGACCTCTCAGAGATCATCCAGTCCATCCCCTCCTCCCATTTTTCATATTGGTAAACTGAGGTACAGAAGATCTATAGAGGTCTCCAGGTAAGTTAATAGCATATCAAGGACAAAGGGCAGATTGCATGTCTCTGGACTGTTCCAGTGGGATGTGGGGGGCTCTGGACATGGGGATGTTGGTCCCTGTTTCCTCAATGCACTGCTTAAGGAATTTCCAAGCACCCTCACACCTGGATGATGGGGGTCCCCCACCCCACCCACAGCTGAAGGGACGGTGGGCCAGCGGTCACTCAGGTGCCCCCTCTCAGGCCTCAGTAAGTGACATCTGAATGCCAAGCCCGTGCAGAGGGGACCACGATTGGCACCTGGTCACCCTGAAACTCACGTAAGTGTACGCTGCGGAGCAGGCACTAAGCCCTTCGCAGGAAAGCCGCTGTCCAGGGAGAAGGATGCAGGGCTGGAGAGAAGCAGAGGACGACCTCTGGGCTTCCGAGGGGGGTCAGCGTGGCGGCGGTGGTGGACGATGACCTGCTGATGACTGCTGGACCGGGCTGTACTTCCTGCCCTTGACTTCCACAGAAATTCCCTGCAGGCCTTGGTTGCATTTCTGCTCTTCACATATACACAGTTCCCAACCAAGACAGCATGCCTTTGATTTTGTTGGAGCCTCAGGGACAGGCTTTGCTATCTCCCCGTCCTGACAAGGATGCTGGGAGGAGACAGTATACCCTGACACAGCCTCTCAGTGGGATGCTGGGACCCAGCTCCAATTCCTGCGCTCTCATTGAGCCCTCAGACCCCTGGAGCTGGCCTATGGGACAGGTCAGCAAGAGGTGGAGAGCGGGGTGCATTTTCCAGGTGGCTCCAGGCAGTCTCAGCTCTACCAAGGCAGGCCCCAGGGCTGAGTTGGAGGGTGTCAGGACCCCAGCATCTTCCAAACGTGGGGCAAATGCCCCCGCAGTCTCTGTGTCAGAGCTTCCCACCCTCCCCTGACAGTATAATGAGCTCCTGTGGGTGGAGGCTGAGAGAGGCCCCAGACGGCACCAGGCTCGGGGGTGCTGCTCAAGCGTTGACCTCTCTTTGAGAGGGGCCCTGAGAGACGCCTGCTTCTGTACGTCTTAGAGGCAAAGATCCAGATGGTCGGGCACGGTGGCTCACGCCTGTAATCCTTGGGAGGCCAAGGCAGGTGGGTCGCCTGAGCTCAGGAGTTTGAGACCAGCCTGGCCAACATGATGAAACCCCATCTCTACTAAAATACAAAAATTAGCCAGGCGTGGTGGCAGGTGCCTATAATCCCAGCTACTCAAGAGGCTGAGGCAGGAGAATCACTTTCACCTTGGAGGCTGAGGTTGCAGTGAGCTATCACACCACTACACTCCACCTGGGTGACAGAACGAGACTATGTCTCCAAAAAAAAAAAAAAAAAAAAAAAGAAAAGAAAAATCCTTTATGGCCTATAAGCTTCTCTTTGAAAATAAAAACACTACAGGGAAAGTTAATTGATGAAGCATTATCACTTAATTAAATCTTAGTGTGAATTAAACAACAGCAAGTAGTTTCATTGTGATGCCTTTCTTTTGGGTTTCTGATGGTGGATTTGATAAGGAGGAAAGGAATATTAGAGGCAGCTGACTGAGGGAGGCCTGAGGCTGTTGGCTGAGTCACTGTTTCATCTGGGGTAGGCCAGGACCTCGATGCGAAACCAAGTGTTTGCAGAGCCCAGTGGGCCATGTGGCTGCATCTGAGAACTGCTGGGAGCTGCGGATTTGCTGGGGCATCAGCCCACCTGTCCCCGGGAGGATGGTGGGGGTGGAGAAGGGACACAGAGGAGTGTCCCTCCATGTAGGCAATGACATGGGACGTCAGGGTCAGCCAGCTTAGGGACTGTGCTCCCTGGGGAGAGGAAGGGCTGGCTCTGGAACCTCTGGACTCCCTGGGGAGAGGCAGGGCTGGCTCTGGGAGCTTGAGTGCAATGGTCAACGTGTGGGCCCCCCATCACAGGAAGAGGGAGCCATACTGGGGATTTCTAAGTACCAGCAAGGGTCTCCAGGGCTCTGTAGGCAATTTTTTTTCTTTTTTTTGAGACAGAGTTTGGCTCTGTCACCTAGGCTGGGGTACAATGGCACAATCTCGGCTCACTGCAACCTCCGCCTCCCAGGCTCAATCACTTCAGCCTCCAGAGTAGCTGGGACTACAGGGACAGCCCAGGCACCATGCCCAGCTAAATTTTGTATTTTTTGTAGAGACAGGGTTTCACCATGTTGCCCAGGCTGGTCTCGAACTCCTGACCTCAAGTGATCCTCCTGCCTTGGCCTCCCAAAGTGTTGGGATGACAGGTGTAAGCCACAATGCCCAGCCTGTAGGCACTATTAATAAAATAAAAATAGAATGTAAAACCTCAAATCATGGATATAAAAATTAAGCAAAGTTAATCAATATAGCAAAAGAAAAGAAAAATTCAAAAATAGCAAGAACATATAAGAAACAAAGCATAAAATAAGATGCAGAAGAACAAACATCAATTGTAAGACATAAGAATGGATTAAACTCTGCTATTCAAGGGCAAATATTCTCAGATGGGATCAAAGAATAAAAAACTAGGACATAGCTAAAACATAAGACAAGCTGGGTGTGGTGGCTCATGCCTGTAATCCCAGCACTTTAGGAGGCTGAGGCAGGAAGATCTGTTGAGGCCAGTAGTTTAAGACCAGCCTGGGCAACATAGTGAGACCCTGTCTCTGTAAAAAATGGTAGTGTGTGCCTGTAATCCCAGCTACTCAGGAGGCTGAGGCAGGAGGATGGCTTGAGCACAGAAGTTGGAGGCTGCAGTGAGTCATGACTGCACCACTCCACTCCAGCCTGGGTGGCAGAGTGAGACCCAGTCTCCAAAACAACTACTACAACAATACAAAGCAAAAATAAAAAAGATAAGACAACAGAGAGGTTAATGCAAATGCAACTGTTGCCCAGGCTAGAGTGCAGTGGCACGATCTCAGCTCATTGCAACCTCCACCTCCTGGGTTCAACCAATTCTCCTGCCTCAGCCTCCCGAGTAGCTGGAACTACAGGTGCACGCTACCACGTCTGGCTAATTTTTGTATTTTTAGTAGAGAAGGGGTTTCACCATTGTTGGCCACGCTGGCCTCGAACTCCTGACCTCAAGTGATCCGCCCACTTCGGCCTCCCAAGGTGCTGGGATTACAGGCGTGAGCCCCTGTGCCCAGCCAACATAAATATTAATGCAGAACCCAAGGCTAAGAGCACTAAAGACAGGTTGAAAGAGCAGAAGTAGCACCTTTGGGATGTGGAGATTTGATCAAGTTGGCATTTCAATGGCACTGAGGATGCCAAGAACACCCAAATCCTAACCTGGGACACTCTTTTCTCCCAGATCTCTGTGAGACACAGCGGCTGCTCTTCGTCCTCCCCAGTTCTCAGTCCATGTGTTTTGAGTGGGATGTGTCAGTGTGCCACAACCTGTTGGCTACAAGGATTGTTTTCCAGGATAGATGTGATCAAGGAGCCCAATCAGGTCCCACCCCAGAATGTGGGGGGACTCAAACACAACATGCACAAAACTAAATGCATGGTTTCCCCAAAAAGCCTGGTACTTTCCTTGTGACCCCAGATTCAGTAAGTGTTACCACCATCCATCCAATGAAGGATGTAAAAACCAGCAAACATTTGTAACCTCTCCCTCCCCATCACCCACTCTCCAGTCCATTATTGAGCCCCATTGATCTCACTTCCTAAACGTCTGTCAATTGTAGTCTCAACAATCTCTAGTGACCTCCATTTTTCCACTATCCCTCTGTCTTCAAGCCACCAGTACCTCTTCCCTGGTCTATGGAAGTGGCCTGCTAACTTGTCTGCTTCCTTCCACACTTGCTTCTCTCTACATTTGTCTATTCCAGCCCATTATCCAAGCTGGGGTCACAGCCATCTTTTTTTTTTTTTTTTTTTTTGAGGCAGGTCTTGCTCTGTTGCCCAGGCTAATGTGCAGTGGCATGAACTGCACTCAACCTCCTGGGCTCAGGCGATCCTCCCACCTTAGCCTTCTGGGTAGCTGGGACTACAGGCACGTGCCACCACACCCAACTAATTTAATATATATTTTTTGTAGAGATGGGGGTCTTGCTATGTTGCCCAGGCTAGTCTCAAACTCCTGGGCTCAAGCAATCCTCCTGCCTTGGCCTCTGAAAGTGTGGGGATTACAGGCGTGAGTCACAGCACCTGGCCCACTCTTTCTTTCTTTCTTTTTCTCTTTCTTTCTTTCTTTCTTTCTCTCTCTCTCTCTTTCTTTCTTTTTCTTTCTTTCTTTCTTTCTCTTTTTTTGTGCTCATTAACCATCCCTACCTTCCCACTGCTTTGTTCTCTAATGAACTATTTTATTCCAGTCCTTTGTTTTCAGAGACAGAAAATCCAGAACACACAGGTTTTAGCAACACAGGGAACCCATTGTTTCACCTGCCAGAAGAATCCAGGGGAGGCCTGGCTTCCAGTACAGCCGGAGCCCAGGATCCAGAGTGTGGCACCAGAAGTGTGGTCATCCTGTCTCGGCTCTGCACATGCTGCCTGTGGGCCTTGCCCTCAGGTGACCAATCCCCTGAGTGGGTCCCAGAAGCTCCAGGATTCCAGTCTTGCAGCCCAGCCACCCAGGAGGACTGGCATAGAGATGCACTCTCTGAAGCAGGACCCTGAAGAGAGTACCATGGGTAAAAGATTAGGAAAGAAGCCCACCCAATAAAGGGAGATGGCAAGGAAACCTGACATCAGGTTGCAGATCTGGGTAAAGGACGCTGCTGATAAAGACATACCTGAGACTGGGCAACTTACAAAAGAAAGAGGTTTAATTTGACTCACAGTTCCATGTGGCTGGGGAAGCCCCACAATCATGGTGGAAGGCAAGGAGGAGCAAGTCACGTCTTACATGGATGTCGGCAGGCAAAGAGAGAGAGCTTGTGCAGGGGAAATCCTCTTTTTAAAACCATCAGATCTCATGAGACGTATTCACTATTATGAGAATAGCCTGGGAAAGACCTGCCCCCATGATTCAATTACCTCCACCAGGTCCTTCCCACAACGTGTGGGAATTCAAGATGAGATTTGGGTAGGAACACAGCCTAACCATATCAGGGGAGAAAGGTAGCCTTTGAGCATTTGTAAGCACCAGCTTGTCCTTCCTTGGCTTTAGGGTTCGAATCCACATGGCTGCAATTTAAAAAGGGCATAAAAACAAACAAACGAACCCTTAACTAAAACCTCAGTGGCATCTCCTGGTGTCTGACAGAAGCAATCACAGAAACATTTTCGGGCCACTGTAGTTATTTGAATATGGTGGGGCTATTAGATGATATTAAGGAATTATTTTAAATTTTGGTATGTGAAATAAAAGTATTCTATAAAAACATGACTTTATTTATTTATTTAGAGACAGAGTCTCGCTCCGTCGCCCAGGCTGGAGTGCAGTGGCACGTTCTCGGCTCACTGTAACCTCCGCCTCCCAGGTTCAAGTGATTCCCCTGCCTCAGCCTTCCGAGTAGCTGTGACTACAGGTGTGCATCACCATGCCCGGCTAATTTTTTTGTATTTTATTAGAGACGGGGTTTCACCGTGTTGGCCAGGATGGTCTCAATCTCCTGACCTTGTGATCCACCTGCCTCCGCCTCCCAAAGTGCTGGGATTATAGGCATGAGCCACAGCGCCCGGCCACCCAGAGAATGTTCTCTTTATTCAAGGGTACAAGTTATGGCAAATTAATTGTTGACCAAGTTATTTGCAAGAAGAGGGCCTATGAATCTTGCATTAATTAATAGATACTGAATTTTCAATCAGCACTATCTTTTTCTATGCCTGAAAACGGAATTGCTTTGGTTTTTTGAGTGACTTTTCACTAGAGGGCCTTCCAGTCACTCCTGCAAGCTGCCTAACCTGGCACACCACGCCCAAGTGTAACCGTGAATCCGAATGAGTGGGCTGACCTAAGGGAACGCCACCAGGCCTCACCCTGAGCCCAGGCTCACGCTTTGCCCTCCTGGGAACCTTGGCCTGTGCGTCTTTCCTTATCTGTGGAGTCACGTCTTTGGAGCACCTGGGCTTAGGAAGAATGATTAGTGAATCTGTGTAAGCCAAGCAAAGTTCAAAGACCTGCCCAGTCTTCATTTCCAAACAATCTCGTATCTATGAGACAGTGGCCGGCAGCGTGACTCAGCCTGACCCCAGCCTCAGTAACAAACTCTGGCAAAGACACACGGGCAGAGGCTGCAGCTCTTAGAACTTGGAGCCATGGCCACCTGACCCCGGAATGAAACCCAATAAACAAGCATTTACTGAACACCCACTGGAAGTGCTTACAAGGCACTAAGCTAAGTACCATCAAGAACCTTGATCTCAAAGACTGCACCACCTCTGTGGCAGGTGACGGAAGGGAATGCTCTTCCCAGGCAACTGCCTAGGAAAGAAATCCCACAGACATTTAGGGACTAGTTTAAGGTCATGATGACTGTGGCCAAGCGGAGACTACACTTCAGATCTCCTGATTTTCTTTTCTTTTTGTTTTGTTTTGTTTTGTTTTGTTTTGAGATGGAGTCTTGCTCCATCGCCCAGGCTGGAGTGCAGTAGCACGATCTCGGCTCACTGCAGCCTCTGCCTCCTGGGTTCAAGCGATTCTCCCACCTCAGCCTCCCAAGTAGCTGGGATTACAGGGGCTCAACACCATGCCCAGCTATTTTTTACATTTTTAGCAGAGATGGGGTTTCATCATGTTGCCCAGGCTGGTCTCGAACTTCTGACCTCAGGTGATTCACCTGCCTCAGCCTCCCAAAGTGCTGGGATTACACGTGTGAGCCACCACGCCTGGCCAGATCTCCTGATTTTCAAGGTCACACGTCTCCCCACCAGGTGCACAAACGCCAAAAGACAGTATGGCTTACCTGCATGTATTTTAAAAATATTGGCCAGGTGTGGTGGCTCACGCCTGTAATCCCAGAACTTTGGGAGGCCGAGGCGGGTGGATCACGAGGTCAGGAGATCGAGACCATCCTGGCTAGCACTGTGAAACCCTGTCTCTACTAAAAACACAAAAAATTAGCCGGGCATGGTGGTGGGCACCTGTAGTCCCAGCTACTTGGGAGGCTGAGGCAGGAGAATGGCGTGAACCCGGGAGGCAGAGCTTGCAGTGAGCAGAGATAACGCCACTGCACTCCAGTCTGGGCGACAGAGCGAGACTCCGCCTCAAAAAAAAAAAAAAAATTTTTGGCCAGGCGCGGTGGCCTACCCCTGTAATCCCAGCACTTTGGGATGCCAAGGTGGGCAGATCACAAGGTCAGGAGTTCGAGACCAGCCTGGCCAACATGGTGAAACCTTGTATCTACTAAAAATACAAAAATTAGCCAGGCACGGTGGCAGGTGCCTGTAATCCCAACTACTCAGGAGGCTGAGGCAGGAGAATCGCTTGAAACCAGAAGGCGGAGGTTGCAGTGAGCTGAGATTGTGCCACTGCACTCCAGCCTGGGCAAAAAGAGTGAAACTCTGTCTCAAAAAAATATATTTTTTTATTTAATTAATTAATTTAGTTTTTAGACACACAGTCTTGCTTTGTGGCCCAGGCTGGAGTGCAGGGGTGTGATCATAGCTCAGTGCTGCCTCAAATTCCTGAGATCAAGGGATCCTTCAGCCTCAGCCTCCCAAGTAGCTGGGACTACAGGCATGTACTATGACACTCTCCCAATTTTTAGATTATTTGCAGAGACAAGGTCTCAACATCTCAGCCAGGCTGGTCTTGAAGTCCCAGGCTCAAGTGATCTGCCTGCCTCGGCCTCCCAAAGTGCTGGGGTTACAGGCATGAACCACCATGCCCAGCCTAGAAAATATTTTTATAGTTTTTTCTCTTATGTAAAATGTACATGTGATATTTTGACATATATACACATTCATGAAATTATCACCTCAGCAAGATAATAAACATTTCATTGCCCCCAAATTTTCCCCAGTGAAACACTTGATTTGTTTTCTGTTACTGCAGATTAGTTTGTATACATTTTCTGGAATTTTATACAATTGAAATAATAGAGTAGGCACTTTCGGGGAGTCTTTCTCCTTTCCCTTGGCAGAAGTGCTTTGAGATTCGTGCAGATTGCAGAGCGTGTCAATAGTTCGCACCTTTTTATTGCTGAATACAATTCTACTGTGTGGCTAGGCCCTCGTTTGCTTATCCATTCACCTTGATGTACTTCGGTGGTGCTTCCAATTCTTTGGCTATTCTAAATGAAGCTGCTATCAACATTTGTGTACATGTCTTTGTTTAGACATCTGCTTTGGTTTCTTTGGGTTAATACCTAGGATTGGAATGGCTGTGTCATGTGGTAGATGTACATTTAACTGTTTTAACAGACTGGCAAGCTGTTTTTAGAAGTGGTTGGACCATTTTACGTTTCTACCAGGCATGGACCCGCATTCCAGTTGCCCCTCATCTTTATCAAAACTTGTAGTCAGTATTTTAAATTTTAGGCATCCTAACAAGATGTGCAGTGGTGTCTCATTGTGGTTTTAATTTACAGAATTACATAATTACTAATAATGTTGTGCATCTTTTTTTTTTTTGAGACGGAGTTTCGCTCTCATTGCTGGAGGGCAATGGCACAATCTTGGCTCACTGCAACCTCTGCCTCCTAGGTTCAAGCGATTCTCCTACCTCAGCCTCCCGAGTAGCTGGAATCACAGGTGCCTGCCACCAGGCCGGCTAATTTTTGTATTTTTAGTAGAGATGGGGTTTCACCATGTTGACCAGGCTAGTCTCGAACTCCTGACCTGGTGATCTGCCTGCCTCAGCCTCCCAAAGTGCTGGGATTACAGGCATGAGCCACTGCGCCCGGCCAGCTTTGAGACTTTCTTATGCATTGTACATTTGTACATCTAGATACTAGTGCTTTCTCAGATATGTGATTTGCAAGTTTTTTGTGCTTGTCTGCGGCTTTTCATTCTTATAACAACGTTTCAAATAGAAAATTTTATTAATTTTGTTGAAGTCCCATTTATCAATTTTTTCTTTTGTGGATTGTGCTTTTAGTGTGTTGTGTAACCTAAGCTCACAAAGATTTATCTCCTATTTAGAAGTTTTATAATTTAAGGTTTTAATTTGGGTCTCTGCTCCAGTTTGTGTTCATTTGTATATATGATGTGAGGTAGGAATCAGAGTTGATTTTTTTGCATATGACATAACTGCTTCAGCACATTTGTTGGATATGCTATCTTTTCACCACTCAATTGCTTCTGTTGGAAAATCAGTTGTCTGAGGCCGGGCGTGGTGGCTCACACCTGTAATCCCAGCACTTTGGGGGGCTGAGGTGGGTGGATCATCTGAGGTCAGGAGTTCAAGACCATCCTGGCCAACATGGTGAAACCCTGTCTCTACTAAAAATACAAAAAATTGGCCTGGTGTGGTGGCAGGCAACTGCAATCCCAGTTACTCAGCAGGCTGAGGCATGAGAATTGCTTGAACCCGGGAGGTGGAGGTCACAGTAGCTGAGATCACACCACTACACTCTAGCCTGGGTGACAGAGCAAGACTCCATCTCAAAATAAATAAATAAGAAAATCAGTTGTCTCTATATGTGTGGGTCTATTTCTGGTTTCTTCCTGGCGTTCCATTATCTATTCACTATTGTTGCATTAATACCACAAACGGTTTTGATTACTCCAGCTTTACAATAAGCCTTGAGGTCAAGTTAATATTATTCCCCCAGATTCAACTTTCTCAAAGTTGTTTTGGTTATTCTAGTTTCTTTGCATTTCCAAATAAATAATACAATCAGTTTGTCAATTTCTAACCCCATCCTCCACCACCTCCCCAACCCCTGCCAAAAACAGCCTGCTGGAATTTTGATGGAAATTGTTTTTAACTGAAATAGATCAATTTGGGGAGGATTAAGCCAATCTTGCATTCCTGAGATAAACCCTACTTGGTTAAGATATATTATTATCCTTATATTATTGGAGTCTGCTTGCTAAAATATGGTTACTAATTTTTGTATCTATGCTCATGAGTGATATTGGGTTGTAGTTTTCTTGTCATGTCTTTAGTGCCGTTTTGCTATCAGAGTAATTCTGGCTGCATAGAACAAATTGAGAAGTGTTCCTTCCTCTTTACTTTTCTGGTAGAATGTGTTAAATGAGTATTATGTCCTCCTTAAATGTTTGGTAGAATTTACCAGTGAAGCCATATGGGCCTGAAGTTTTCTTCCCTTCTGGGAAGGTTTTTAAATTACACATTCAATTTCTTTAATTGACTTAAGACTATTCAGGTTATCTATTTCTTTTTTGGTTTTTTGCCTGGCTAATTTTTGTACTTTTAATAGAGACAGGGTTTCACCATGTTAGCCAGGCTGGTCTCGAACTCCTGACCTCAAGTGATCCCCAAAGTGCTGTGATTACAGGCATGAGCCACTGCACCCAGCCCAGGTTATCTATTTCTTACTGAGCAAGCTTTGGTCCTCTGTGTTTTTCAAGGAGTTTGTCCATTTCATCTAGTTGTCAAATTTATTGGCATTCCAGTGTTCCTAACACCCCCTTACTATCCTGTCCCCTGGCTGTATTCTACTGGGCAGAAGCCAGTTAGCTTTGTCCAGGCCCAGAACCTATTTCTCCACTCACATCAACTACAAAAACCACCAGATCGTTCTCTATTTTACTCCAGAGTGCAGCAAATGCATTTGGGTGGCCCTGGGCTCACTCAGCCCACACTCTGGTGATGGCTTCTTCACTGATTTGCTCTCACACCACTAACTGGGTTACTATGAGACCTGGACACTCCCTTCTGTGGACCACAGGAAAGGCTGTTGGAACAGACCTCCAGCAGGGTGTGTGACCCAGGAGGGAGGCATTCTCATTCGGGGGAGGAATCACATGGACTCCTGGAATTCCTGGATGAAGACACCTGGGCTGCCTCAGCCACAGGACCTGCTGGAGCCACACCTTGGACCTGCTGGGGACTCAGTCATTGGTGCAGGGCTCTGTACAGATCCAGACAGAGAATGGGCCCAGTGGAGACTCTGGGATGAGCACGCAGGGGACGCAGCTGTCATATCCATTTCTAATAGCAGCCATGAAGATGAATGCTGACCTTTGTGAAATGCTTCATACTTACCAAGCATTTCCACCTGATTTATGTGAGGCAAAGATTATCAGCCTCAATTTAGAGACGTACAAAGTGTAACTAAAAGACCTTAAGTAACTTAAGGACCGAATTGGCGAAAAATGTGAGACCCAAAGAAAGATACTGAGGTGGGTTTAAACTATCTCTGCAAATTTTTTTTGACACTCCTCTATTCAAAAGGGGCCAGGTGCGGGGGCTCACTCCTGTAATCTTCAGTGCTTTGGGAGGCTGAGGTGGGAGGATCGCTTGAGCCCAGAAGTTCAAGTCTGCAGTGAGTCATGATTGCCACTGCACTCCAGCCTGGACAACAGAGCGAGACCCTGTCTCTAAAAGGGGTGGTCTAGGCTGGGCACGGTGGCTTATGCCTGTAATCCCAGCACTCTGGGAGGCCAAGGCGGATGGATCACCTGAGGCTGGGAGTTCAAAACCAGCCTGGCCAACATGGTGAAACCCCATCTCTACTAAAAATACAAAAAGCTTGGCGTGGTGGTGCGGACCTGTAATCCCAGCTACTCGGGGGACTGAGGCAGCTGAATTGCTTGAATCTGGGAGGCAGAGGTTGCAGTGAGCCGAGATTGTGCCACTGCACTCCAGCCTGGGCAACAGAGCAAGACTCTGTCTCAAAATAAATAAATAAAAATAAATAAAATAAAAGGGGTGGTCTAATTCTCAACACAACCATCCCCCCCCGCCACTATTGTGGGCTCGAGTGACTGACTAGCATCTAGCAAACAGCACGTGACTTTCTTGGTGTGTGTGTGTGTGTGTGTGTGTGTGTGTAATTCTGTCTCCCCCTGCCCCATCACCCCCAGGAATCCAGCTCCCCAGGTGTGAGGAGCCCAGGCTGAGTGTCAGTTTCGCTGCCCTCCAGCACCAGCGATCAGAACCGGAAGAAGCCTCTAGACAGCTCTGCTCCTGGGCCTCTGAGTCTTCCAGCTGAAGCCCCAGATGTCAAAGGGCAGAGAGAAGCCATTCCCACGAAGTCCTATCTGAATTCCTGACCCACAGGAACCAGGAGACACAATAGCTGTCATTGTTTTAAGCCACTAAGTTTGGAGACTATAGGGCAACAGGTAGACCTATAATTAATATGCAAAGTGACAAGCCTGCCAATGGAAAAAGATGCGCAGTGATTCTACAGCCCAGAGGTGAGAGGACCTCCTGCCGGACAGGACAGGAGAGGTTCTCAAGGCTCATTTGAGCTGGGTTTTGAAGGCTGGGCAGGGCTGTGATCGTTTGGAGGAAAGGCATATGAAAGCATGCCAGGGGGAAAGGCACAGAGGATTGGAAGTACTTGGGGTGGTGGCAGGAAACCCACGTTATGACAATGGGGTTCCAGCTTTATCATCTCGAGTGATAGAGTCAGCCTAGGATTCCAGCAGGGAGTGACATGGTCAGGCCAGAATGCAGGTGCTATTTTTTTGTTGTTTTTGTTAGACGGGGTCTCACTCTGTCACCCAGGTTGGAATGCAGTGGCATTATCATGGCTCATTGCAACCTCTGCCTCTCGGGCTCAAGCGATTCTCCTGCTTTAGCCTCCCAAGCAGCTGGGACTATAGGCACACGTGACCGCACTGGCCAATTTTTGTATTTTCAGTAGAGACGGGGTTTCACTGTGTTGCCCAGGCTGGTCTCGAACTCCTGAGCTCAGGTGATCCACCGGCTTCAGCCTCCCGAAGTGCTGGGTTTACAGGTGTGAGCCACCGCGCCCGGCCCTGCACCTGGTTTTCAAGGAAGATATCAACCGCCCCAACGGAGGGAGAGGAGGAGAGAGAGTGGACTGGGAATGGTCTTACTCCCTTGCCCGTGGCACCTGTTGTGAGGGAAAGAATGAAAGATCAGACTGTTACTGTGTCTATATAGAAAGAAGACATAAGAAACTCCATTTTGTTCTGTACTAAGAAAAATTCTTCTGCCTTGAGATGCTGTTAATCTGTAACCCTAGCCCCAACCCTGTGCTCGCAGAGACATGTGCTGTGTTGACTCAAGGTTTAATGGATTTAGGGCTGTGCAGGATGTGCTCTGTTAAAAATGTGTTTGCAGGCAGTCTGCTTGGTAAAAGTCATTGCCATTCTCCAGTGTCGAGTACCCAGGGACACAATGCACTGCGGAAGGCCGCAGGGACCTCTGCCCAAGAAAGCCTGGGTATTGTCCAAGGTTTCTCCCCACTGAGACAGCCTGAGATATGGCCTCGTGGGAAGGGAAAGACCTGACCGTCCCCCAGCCCGACACCCGTAAAGGGTCTGTGCCGAGGAGGATTAGTGAAAGAGGAAGGCCTCTTTGCAACTGAGATAAGAGGAAGCCATCTGTCTCCTGCTCGTCCCTGGGGACGGAACGTCTCGGTGTAAAACCCGACCATACATTCTATTTACTGAGATAGCAGAAAACCGCCTTATGGCTGGAGGTGAGACGGCAATACTGCTCTTTACTGCGCTGAGATGTTTGTGTAAAGTCAAACACAAATCTGGCCTCCGTGCACATCGAGGCACAGCACCTTTCCTTAAACTTATTTATGACACAGAGACCTTTGCTCACATGTTTTCCTGCTGACCCTCTCCCCACCATCACCCTATAGTCACATCCCCCTCACCAAGACAGTAGAGACAGTGATCAATAAATACTGAGGGAACTCAGAGACCAGTGCCGGCGCGGGTCCTCTGTATGCTGAGCGCCGGTCCCCTGGGCCCACCGTTCTTTCTCTATACTTTGTGTCTTATTTCTTTTCTCAGTCTCTCGTCCTACCTGACGAGAAATACCCACAGGTGTGGAGGGGCTGGCCCCCTTCACCCTGTGATCGACAGGACAGAGCTGGGCATGCAGGCTGGGATTCACGGTGCAACCTGCAGCCACAGGGTGGGGAAAGGAAGCCACGTCGCCAGGAAGGCAATGGCATTCAGAGCCTTGGACTCCCTAATCGACGCAATGACGGCAGCTCGGGTCTCCATAGCAATTGTGGAACTTGAAAAGTTTTACTTTAAAAAAGTGCATCTATACATCATTTAAATTTTGGCACCAATGTAGAATCGGAAAATCGAGCCTTAACCAATCAAAATTCACGTGCCTGCCCCCTTCCCCCAGGTCACTCCCCAGTGGCTAGCCTTGGAACTTCTCAGCTAAATATGCCTTATTGTGGGTATTTAATAATATCCATAATGAAATTAAATGGGGGCAACAACAAAAACCTCAGTGCTATTATCCTCCCCAGAGCCTGGGGCCGGGAGGCCCATTCTCATAGAAGGAAGCCTTAAATATGGGCTCCCCAGATGCAGGGCCACTAAAAGGAAGTTTCCTTGGCAGGAGAGGGTGTGAGAGGCCCAGCATCAACGGTTTCTTCTTTCTTCTCCTCTGGAAGCTTCACCCTGTTTCTCTTGGCAAAAATGCGGTTTATCTCCACAAATGTTTTGCCCTTGGTCTCCGGAATAACCACGTAGATGTAAATCGCAGTGAGGAGGCAGATTCCGGCAAAGATGATGAAACTGTAGGCACCGATGGCCTCCTAGACCAGGAGACGAGAAAGACAGGAGGGGGCAGAGAAAGACAACAGTGCTGATCCAGCTGAGCACGTTGGCTCACGCCTGTAATCCCAGCACTTTGGGAGGCCGAGGCAGGTGGATCACCTGAGGTCAGGAGTTTGAGACCAACCTGGCCAACACGATGAAACCCTGTCTCTATTAAAAATACAAAAATTAGCTGGGCATGGTGGTATACACCTGTAATCCCAGCTACTCGGGAGGCTGAGGCAGGAGAATCGCTTGAACCCAGGAAGTAGAGGTTGCAGTGAGCCAAGATCGTGCTACTGCACTCCAGCCTGGGCAACAGAGCATGACTCTGTCTCAAAAAAACAAAAACAAAAACAGAAACAAAAACCCCAAAACAAACAACAAATAACCCATGCTGGTCGAGGCCTTTGTGAGTCCATAAAGGAGTTGCTTTGTGGCCAGTTTTGTTTCACTCCTGGAGGAGTGATATAGCTAGAAAATTGTGATCACTAAAGATTGTTTGCAGAAAAAACACAAAAAGCTAGAAAATTGGGTTCCCCCTCACCCTATTATCGAAAAGAATCTGGTCGGATGCTGTGGCTCACACCTATAATCTCAGCACTTTGGAAGTTTGAGGCCAGCCTGGGCAATATAGCAAGACCCCATCCCTAAAATAAAAAATTAAATAAGAAAATAGCCATGTGTGGTGGCCCATGCCTGTGGTCCCAGCGACTTGAGAGGCTGAGGTGGGAGGATCACTTAAGCCTGGGAGGTCAAGGCTGCTATGAGCTGTGGTTGCACCACTGCATTCCAGCCTGGGTGACAGAGTGAGGCCCTGTCTAAAAAAAAAAAAAAAGACTGCTTAACCTTTTGATAATAGGGGTTTATGGCCTCTGCGCCCTGAAGGTGCTGAGAGTGCAGAGTTCGTGGCCCATCTTATCTTCCAAACAGAGGAAGGAAGGATGGGGGATCTGCACCCTGGCTCTGGCTTTGTTTGCTTTCTGCCACCTTTGAGCTGGGCGGACCAGAGCCTGTAAGCAATAGCCCTTTACAATGTCAGTAAGGGAGCATCCTTCAGTAACTGGGAAACCGGTGTCTTCAAGGGTTTGGAGGCAGTGGGGCCACGTGTGTTTGTGGGCCCTTGGATGTGTCTGAGAGCCTGTCCCCACCTTGCTGGATTCATAGATGTGCTTAGCGGAAGGGGAATACAGCTTACTCCCTGTAGGCCCGGTGGAGCGGGTTGGGGAAGGGGCCCTCGCTCACCTGGATGGATGGGAACAGGAAGCCTACGATGAAGTTGGTGAGCCAGTGCACTGCCCCGTCCACCATGAAAGCTGCCCGTCGGGAGGACTGCAGGAAGATCTCGGTCCTCACCACCGACGGGACAGGACCTGGAGGGCAGAGCAGGATGGGTGGGGCGGAGAAGGACCCAGGGATCCCCCAGGGCTGGCGGGACGCGGCCCACTCTAGCCTCAGACCTAGGACCCTCAAGAGCACCAGCTGGGATTGGGGACTGGAAAGGAACCCTGCCTTTACCCACAAAACCAGGGTGTGATCAGGGCAGGAGCTGTAAAGATCCACTTTGCAAAGTCTGGTTGGAGAGCCTGGAATTGAATTTCCATTGCTGCTTCTTCGAGGCCAATGACGCTCCATGAAGGTTTGCAGAAAGTAAATGGATGGGAAGCTTCGTGGGAGCAGCGGGAGTGAGTGGGTTCCGGCTCACAGGCAGCAGAGCTTTCTGAAAGAGGTTCCTTTGCGCTGGCGTCACTCTGACTTGAGACCGCCCGCGCTTGGGAAGTGCCGCCCTCCTATGGCGGATCTGGGTATGGCAGCGCCTGAGGGCTACACCTTTTCTTGGACAACTGTTTTTCATTATCGCCTCCTTAAGAAGCCTTGTCTAAAATGTCTGAAGCCATTTTTGTTCCCTAATCGCCACTCCCATGAAATTTTAATACTGTGTGTCTGTTTAGGTCCTGCATATATACATATCTGTAGCTTTACACAAAGAAAAAGATTCTGTCCCTCCTCCTCCAAGCTTCCCATCCCCTACTTAGGTGGTGAAATGGCCTCATTGAAAAGGTCCAGTCTCATGGATCACTGGAGGTCAGGAGTTCGAGACCAGCCTGGCCAACATGATGAAACCCCATCTCTACTAAAAATATGAAAATTAGTCCAGCGTGGTGGCGTGTGCCTGTAGTCCCAGCAACTCAGGAGGCTGAAGCAGGATAATCTGTGAACCCGGGAGATGGAGGTTGTGCTCCAGCCTGGGCAACAGAGTGAGACTCCAACTCCAAAAAAAAAAAAAAAAAAAGAAGGAAAAAAAGGAAAGGCCCGATCTCCCTGGATGGACATGGAGAAGAATTCAAAGCCCCTGAATGAAGCTGGGATGTCAAGTGCAAACTCCTGCAGCCCAGTGACTTGGGGGGCCCGGGCCCCTTCTCCAGGGCCCTGCCCTCAAAGTGGACGCTGGCAAGGGATGTCATCTGTCCTGCCTCCCTCCTGTCCACCACAACAACAGCAGCCAACAGTCCTTAGGTCTAAGTTGAATGTCAGATCAGCCCATGCTCTGACCTCGCATCTCCCAGCACACCTGATCACCACTGTTCTTGGAGAAGCACCATGGCTTACTCCAGGTGACACATAGGCAGTGGGGGCAGAATGGTTTGGAACCTGGCCAGGTCTCCTACACACACTAGCACTTTTCCTTCGAGGTTCTGCTGCCTCCAGGTTTGAGGTACACTGGGAAGGCGTCCTGCTCTAAATCTCCCCCCACCCCCACCTTTTTTTTTAGACAGAGTCTTGCTCTCTTGCCCAGCCTGGAGTGCAGTGGTGGATCTCAGCTCACTGCAACCTCTGGGTTCAAGTGATTCTCCTGCCTCAGCCTCCTGAGTAGCTGGGACTACAGGTGCCCACCAACACACCTGGCTAATTTTTGCATTTTTAGTAGAAACGGAGTTTCACCTTGTTGGCCAGGCTGGTCTCAAACTTCTGACCTTAAGTGAACAGCCTGCCTCCACCTCTCAAAATGTTGGGATGAGAGGCATGAGCCACCATGCCAGGCCTAAATCCCACTTCTTAAATACCCTTAAATACAACTATGTGGTCTCATTCATGTGCCTGACACAGCACAGTGTAAACAGGTATTCCGCCAATGGGTGTTGAATGAATTAATACCTTCATTTTGATTTATGGACAGTGCTTTCAAAATGAACATTCTTCAGGGAACGTTAATTAGAATCTTCACAGTCAACGGTGTCTTTCCCCAGGCAGGGAGAAGGAGGTTCAATTCTCAGGACACACCGGGGAAGGAGTCTGGAGTCTCACAGGCTGCCCAACAGGTGGGCCCAGGTGGAGGCCCGAAGCCACTGGCAACAGGACATTGGGGACAGTGTAATAAGGGACTGTAGCTGGCGGTCAGCGGGGGCAGAAGGCAGTTGAGCCTTGGGTGTGCTGTGGGCTTGCAGGCTAAAGTGAGTGTCTGAAGGGTATGGATATAAACCAAGGTGCCCCAGGGGAGTCTGACTGGCACAAGCTCCCTCTCTGCAAAAGCTCATCTCCTTGTTGGGTGCCAGACCTGAGTCTGGGCCCTCCTGGGAGCCACAGATGATCAGTGCGGCACTGGCCTGGCTGAGGCTGGTTGAATGAATGAACATGGCCTGGAGCGCCATCAAGGCTGAGAACTAAGAACGGGTGAGATCCGCATGGGCACGGGGACCATTCACTCAGCAAATATGTGTCGGGCACCGACTGTGTGTCAGGCTCAGGAATGGACCAGGATGGCCGGGGCGAGGGAGGCGTGCAGGTACTCACTGGGCCCAATGGAATGTCCCGCGATGTAGGCAAAGACACAGATGATGCCGAGGTAGGACAGCTCGGGGACCCTGTTCTGTGGGGAGAGGCAGGGCTGTCTGGGCTGAGGCCAGGAGCCCCACATGTGGAGGGGTCCACCTGCCGGTCCCACCTTCCTGCCCCAGGGAGGAGCCACACCTAGATGTCTGGGCACCTACATGGACCTCAAGGGCTCTGTGGGCAAGACAGGAAGGCCAGTGAGAACCAGGCCTTCTAGCCTCCCACAGCGCTCCCTCCAGCCTCACCTGATGAGCGTCGTGGAGAATGAGGGACATCTACATTTGAGTTATTTTCCTGCCAGGTGCTATTCTCTGCACTTTACAAATCACAAATATTAACTCATCTAATCTTTGTGATACTCCTCTGCCCTCTGAGTGACTCTATGATTATTTCTTTTCTTTTTTTTTTTTTTTTTTTTTTTTTTTGAGACAGAGTCTCGCTCTGTCGCCCAGGCTGAAGTGCAGTGGCACAGTCTTGGCTCACTGCAGCCTCTGCCTCCCGGGTTCAAGATTCTCCTGCCTCCCCCTGCTGTAGCTGGGACTAGAGGCGTGTGCCACTACGCCCGGCCTATATGATTGTTTCAATCCCACAATCGCGGAACCAGAGCACAGAGGGCCCTGAACACAGACTATGAGGAACCTTAGTCCCTCAGGGATCAAGCAACGGCTGAAGTCACCCAGTCAACATGAGTGAGCTGAGGTCCAGACTTTCTCTACCATTCTCTGGAGACTCCTAGGATCCCCGGACCAGTGGAGCTGGCAGACCATCATCTCTGCTCCCAACTGCCAGGAGAACAGCCAATGCGAAACCAGGTCAACAGACTTCAGCCAAACTAACCGGGCACCCCCAGCTGAACTTCCCAGGGAACCCTGTAGTCACACTTATGAGACGGCCTCAAGGGACAAGGTGGCAGCAGAGCTGGATGGCGAGGCGGGAGAGGAGGCACTGGGAGCTTCCAAGCAGAGAAGCAACAAGATCTGATTCATTTTCAACAGAAAGAGAAGGCAGGTGGGTTGGGGGCCATTCAACACTTCAAGCAAAAGCGAGGCTGGCTGGGTTGGTGGGGCCGCCCTGGACCCGGTGTGAAGCGAGCAGCTGCTGGTGCATTTTCAGGCAGAGCCCGTGGTTGGACAGAAGGAGTGAAAGAGCCACCGGGGATGCCCCTAGGTTTCAGAAGTGTCACTCACAGTGGTCTCTCTGCAGGTGGCGCTCAGTCGTGCTCACCTCTTTTCACTTCCTAGAATCCCTAAAGCTTCTACTAAGAACTTATATTGATTTTTTTTTTTTTTTAGACAGAATCTTGCTCTGTCACCTAGGCTGGAGCAGTGCTGCGATCTTGGCTCACTGCAACCTCTGCCTCCCGGGTTCAAGTGATTCTCCTGCTTCAGCCTCCCGAGTAACTGGGATTACAGGCATCCACCACACCCGACTAATTTTTGTATTTTCAGTAGAGACGGGGTTACACCACGTGGCCAGGCTGCTCTAGAACTCCTGACCTCAGGTGATCCACCCTCTTTGGCCTCCCAAAGAGCTGGGATTACAGGTGTGAGCCACTGTGTCTGGCTGAGAACATATTGTTTTTAAAATTAGAGAAGAAAGTTCTTTCCAAGGGAAACTTTAATTAAATTGACTTATGAGCGTCACTAACACTGTTCCTCGCCAGGCCTTGCTTTCCTTGCAGGCCCCGGCGTCCTGGTGATTCCCTGAATCCCCCAGCTCTTTCCTGCATGAAGCTCTCTGCACTCCCTGGTGGTTAAGGACAAGTCATTGCAGAGAGGGCAGCTTGGAAAAGAAGGAAAAGAGCAAAGATCTTGGCTCTAAATGACAGAATGAGCTCCTCACACATTCTAGTACTCATGTGCAGTTGCATTGCTGATATATTTTCCATTTGAAAGGGTTCAGGATGATGCTGAGGTGCCTGCACAAGCAACAACAGCAGAGAGGCTGCCTCAGAGACACAGAATGCTGGTTGCTTTTTAGAGATTATATATCATGCCACACCATGTATTTTCATCACTTCCGTAGAACGTGGATAATATATACAGGCTGAGAACACTGCAAGTTAAAATGATGTACTTCTTGTTGGGGTGGTCTACTGTGTTTTAGTCTTACTGAAATATGATTCCCAGTTTTGTTTTTTTGGGACAGGGTCTCACTGTCTCCCAGGCTGGAGGACAATGGTGCGATCATGGCTCACTGCAGCCTTGACCTCCCAGGCTCAGGTGATCCTCCCACCTCAGCTCCCTGAGTAGCTGGGATGACAGGTGCACACTACCACACCCAAATAACATTTTGTATTTTTTCTAGAGATGGGGGGGTCTCACCACGTTGCTCAGACTAGTCTTGAGCTTCTAGGGCTCCATGCATCCTCCTGCCTTGGCCTCCCAAAGTGCTAGCATTGCCGGTTCTAGAGATGGAAGCTCTCACCACGTTGCTCAGACTAGCCTTGAGCTTCCTAGGGTTCAATACATCTTCTTGCCTTGGCCTCCTAAAGTGCTAGCATTGCAGGAGTGAGCCACTGTGCTCAGCCTCCTTCTACCTCTTGAATGGGATGACTTCTGGTCTTTCCTTAATCCACATCTGTTCACTGCCCGTAGATGTTTTCTAATGCAGTGGCATCCTTGCATTTACGCATTGAAGCACATATGTTATTGCAAACTGTCCTTGTTTCTCTTTCCCATGACAGCTGGATCATCTATCCGGTTACTTATTTGCATGTGCAGGTGTAGGTAAATGAAGCCATCTGTGACGTTCACTTCAGGACGGGGCATTGCAAAGTACTTTTCCAGGCAGGATGCATGCCATCAGTGGGACTCAGAACCAACCACTTGGTGCAGCGAGCCCAGTTCAGTCAGGGGACCTCCCACCCTCACCATGACTCCCCACCCAGGGGGCAGGAAATGAGGTCAGACCTGGAATAGGAGCACCGCCGTCAGCACCAGGCAGGCAGAGCCGCAGATGCCGTAGCCGGCCAGCAGGAGGTGCCGCCGTCCCAGCCGCTCCACCAGGACAGCCTGGAGGGGAAGGGGGGCGGTGAGGAGCCGCCTTGGCCTGGCGCCCACGATTCTTGGGCTGAACCTCCACTTCCTTTTGTGGGCCCCTCTTAGGTGCCCCTTTCTTTCTTTTTTTTTTCTTTCTTTTTTTTTAAACGGAGTTTTGCTCTTGCTGCCCAGGCTGGAGTGCAGTGGCACGATCTCGGCTCACTGCAACCTCTGCCTCCCAGGTTCAAGTGATTCTCCTACTTCAGCCTCCCAAGTAGCTGGGATTACAGGCACCTGCCACCACGCCCGGCTAATTTTTGTATTTCTCGTAGAGACGAGGTTTCACCATGTTGGCCAGGCTGGTCTTGAACTCCTGACCTCAAGTGATCCTCCTGCCTCGGCCTCCCAAAGGAGGAGGGAGGGATTACAGGCGTGAGCCACCATGCCCCACCTTTTAGGTGCCCCTTTCTTACCCCTGTTGCTTGCATGTGGGATGCAGGCTGCTGATTTGACATGGGTCAGATATTCATGATCTTCACCACCACCCTTCCTTGTTCTGGTCATTTCCAGACCTCCTGGATCTTGGCTCCCTGCACCCCTGCTACCCACTGAAATAACCACATTTTCTAGTTTCTGTGTTTGATGCTTTGACATCTTGGGACCTTGATGGCCCTGGAGGGACTGCCCTTCCCACCCCACTGATAGCAAACAGACTGCTGTCTGGGAGTGAGTGCTTCTTTCATCTGCAAACCAACAATGCAGGCCCACACCCCAGGTCCTCCTTTGCTGAGCTTTCACACTCAAGGCCAGCATCACCTGTCCTAACACCCTGGGGGCCAGGGGCCAGACAGCTGGGACAGCCCCTGTGGCCCTGAGCCTGAGGAAATTATTCACACCAGCTACTCCTAAACCTGCTCACTCTGCCTCGCCCGTTCCTTTCTGTGGGAACCACGGTAAAGGTTCATCCTCACACTTCCCCTTCATGCCTCTGCTTCCTGACCAACCCCGGGGCTTCCCCGCAGGCCCTGCATGGCGTGGACTGCACCCTCCTCATGGGATCTGTGAGGAACAAACTGTCTTTCCAGCAGTAGCCACCTCCTGATCTGTTGGCCTCACCATACCTGAATAAGAATAAAACCTACATTTAAAAATAGCCCCTGGACTGGGCACAGTGGCTCACATCTGTAATCTCAGCACTTTGGGAGGCCAAGACAGGAGGATTGCTTGAGCTCAGGAGTTCGAAACCAGCCGGGTCAACATAGTGAGACCCTGTCTCTACGTTTAAAAAGATAAATAAATAAAAAGAATAAGAATAAAAATAGCCCCCTCCTATTCTCTGGGGCTCCACTCGACATTGAGACCATCTGGAATCTGGGCTCACATCATGGAGGGCCCCTCATCTCCCCACTTTTCCACCTGATGGACTGGCCCCTCCACTCAGCCAGCTCCTTCTCCAACATCCAAGCCCAGGCCACACTCCCTGTGACCAGCATTCTTTCGACTTCTTCCTTCCCTTTCTACTTCTTTTTTTTTTTGGTGGAGTCTCACTCTGTCACCCAGGCTGGAGTGCTGTGGCACAACCCTGGCTCACTGCAACCTCTGCCTCCTGGGTACAAGCAATTCTCCTGCCTCAGTCTCCCGAGTAGCTGGGATTACAGGCATGTGCTATCACGCCTGGCTAATTTTTGTATTTTCAGTACAGATGGGGTTTCACCATGTTGGCCAGGCTGGTGTCGAACTCCTGACCTCAGGTGATCCGCCCGCCTCAACCTCCCAAAGTACAGGGATTACAGGCGTGAGCCACCGCACTCAGCTCCTTTTCTACTTCTAATACCATTTCAATTCTACTCCATCCCTAATGGCTGACCAGAGCCGGCCCTCTACATCCCCTTGACTCATGTTAGCTGACTCATGTCCTCCCAACATCCCAACAGACAGACTATCACTGCCATTCAGGAGGGCCAGATGGGAGCAAAATGCACCCCAAAAATCAGGGAAATACTGTCAATTTCCTGCTCTATGCCTGGTTCCCAGATGCTGTTCCTCCAGGGAGAGGGAAAGGGTATTTTTCTGGCTTGGGTTGCTGCAGGTAGGATGATGAGGAAGCAGATCCTAGTTATGGTCATTTATCCCCAAGGAGGAGGACTCTGAGGATAAAAGATGGATCCTGCCCCAGAGGAAAACTGGGGATGGGACCACGGAAATCCAGCAGGAGGAAGGGGCTGAGACTTCAACCTGGGGACCTCCGTCCTCTTCCCTTAATTTTCCTGTCAGCCTCTCCCACTGTTTTCCTTAACTTCTCCCTCCCTGCCCTTCTAAATCTTCTGAGAGTTGACTAGAACCTAAACTAGCTCTGGGGAAAATACAAATAATAGATAACTTTCTTGAAAATGTTTACCATCACTGGCAACTCAAGAAATAGGAATCAAAATAATCAGAAGATAACTTGAAAATGGTCTCAGGAAAGGAATGCCGTGATCATCTGGCCCTTTTTCATACAACATATATATCAAAGCGTAAGTAGCTCAGATTTTAAATAGTAAACTCTGAAATCATGATACTGCACCAACAAAAAGTGGTACCTGCATTTGAATACCATGTATTGCAGTCACCATAATGATTTTTACAAAAGGAAGAAACTGGATCTGAAGGTTTGTTGTTGTTGTTGTTGTTGTTTTTGAGACAGAGTCTCGCTCTTGTTGCCCAGGCTGGAGTGCAGTGGTGCCATCTCGGCTCAGTGCAATCTCCACCTCCCGAGTTCAAGTGATTCTCCTGCCTCAGCCTCCCAAGTAGCTGACATTACAGGTGCCCACCACCACGCCCGGCTAATTTTTGTATTTTTTAATAGAGATAGGGTTTCACCACGTTGGCCAGGCTGGTCTCGAACTCCTGACCTCAAGTGATCCAGCCGCCTCAGTCTCCCAAAGTGCTGGGATTACAAGTGTGCGCCACCGCACCTGGCTAATTTTTTTGTATTTTTAGTAGAGACTGGGTTTCACCATGTTGGCCAGGCTGGTCTCAAACTCCCTGCCCTCAAGTGATCCGCTAGCCGTGGCCTTCCAAAGTGCTAGGATTACAAGTGTGAGCTGCTGCGCCCGGATCTGAAGGAATTTTGAGTTTTCTGGTCAAAGTCATGCAGGTAGTTAGTATGCGTGCATCCTAAAGTCCATGTCCCTTAAATGACCCCAGGACCAGGGCCACCAGCACTCAGTTCACTCTGTGGGGCTCCTGTCTGCCTGGGGGCACCTGGCCAGAGACCCTCCAGCAGGAAAGACGCCTCCTGCTCACTCACCGAGGTGATGGTCATCACTATGTTGACGACGCCAGAGCCCACTGTTACGTATTGGGAGTGAGCGGCCTCCACGCCCGCAGATGCGTAGATGGTGTCCGCATAGTAGTTGATCTAAACAAAAACACAGGGCTGTCAGGAGAGGCCTGAAGACCCAGGACACTCGCTTAATTTTCTCAACTCAAGCCATATACAGTTCTGCAAGCCTGGGTTGGGGACCCTGGGACAGGAAGGGGGTAGCAGGTGGTAGGAAAAAGAGGCCTGACCTGGAGTCGGGACACCAGGGTGGAGGCCGGCGCTGCCCTGGAATCCAGGGGCTCGGCTCCTCCCTCTCTGAGCCTCAGGTTTGGTGTCTATAAAATGGGAGTCGGACCATACGACCTCCAAGAGCACTTTTCCCTCCATCATTCAGCTACTCTAAGAGCTCAGATCCCAAAGAATTACTTCTTACCTCTCACTCTGGGCCAAGCCAACTGCAGGTTGAGTCTGTCTTCTGGCCCTGTGCCAAGGACATTGGCACAAACAGCCCTTCGAAAAGCCACGTGTGCTATTCCACATCTGGTGGCTCCCACCTGGGCCATCCACCCTCCCACGATCACTGGTTAAACATCCATGAATCCCTGAGGCCAAGGCCACCTCTTCCTGACACGCCACTGGAGCAACCGGGTCACCCACCCAATCTCCAGTGTTTTAGCTTCTGTCAGATCCCCACCCTTCCCTCACACCATGGTTAGATACAGTTACAGCCAAAGAGCCATGGTCGCAGAAAGCGATGCCACAAACATCACAGCCAAGTGGGCCCAAGGTGGGCTCCTGACCCAGGCTGGACCTACCAACCCTGGCCTGGTGACCTGAGCTTGGACCTAGGAGACCTCAGCTCATCTCACTCTAGCTGGTCTCTTGTATAGAGGGGAAAGGACTATTGGCAGCAGCATTCCTTCTGGGGACCGGGAAACAGAGAAAAATGAAGCTGGCATGTGGGGAGAGGCAGAGCAGGGAGGCAGAGAGGACTGAGGTTTCTTCCTGACATCTGGCTCTGCCTGGGCTGATCCTGGCCCCACTGCCAGGCCAGGCCTCTGTGGGTGGAACTGTGTGTTGCTATCCATGAAGCCTGGGTCTGCTTCGTCTTTCTCCCCGCCTGGCCACCGTCCCACATACCGCATTGATGCCCGACAGCTGCTGGCCGGCCATGAGCACGATGATGGAGAGGAGCTGCCAGCGCAGGGACCGCAGGGCGCAGAGGTGCAGCACGGACAGGTGGCCCTCGGCGTGCTCGGCCTGGGCCTCCGCACGCATGTCCTCCAGCTCGGCCTCCATGTCCGTGTGGCCTCTCAGCCTCCTCAGAGCTGCAGAGAGCAGAACCACCCCCTCAGAGGGCCGTCTCCCTGCAGGCCAGGCCCCACGCCCCCATGCTGGCCCTGAGCTCACCATTCCCTGACCTGACCTTGGCCGTGCCCCAATTGCCACCCCCCCACCCCGTTCAGCTCCCAGCTCTCACCCCTGACCTATGGCAACCCTGACTCTGGCCCTGACCGTGGCTCTGCCTGGTCCCTGGGGTGGGCAGGGCCTGGGAGAGTGGCCGGCGACTTCATACCTTGTCGCGCTGTGGCTTCATCTCCTTTCTGAATCAGGGAGTAGCGGGGGCTTTCGGGGAAGAAGGGCAGGGTCAGCAGCTGCAGCAGGGCAGGCACCCCTGTGAGTGCCAGAAGCACCGGCCAGCCTGCAAGGAGCCAAGGACTCAGGATCCCGGGGCCTAGGCACCCCCTGGCCCACCCACCACTGTGCTTAGAAGGTCACGCTCCTATGTGTGAACCAAGGACTGTGGGGACTTCATTCTTACCAGGGTCCTCCTACAAATGGGTTCCACATTCAAAACGGAGGAAATCATTATAGTTATAAAAATTTACGTGTCATTAATTATTCTGCAGGAAGAACACCGTTTCTCTAAAGAACAGGCAATGATTTAAATGCTTGAACCCCGGAGAAAATGAGCTCAGTCTTGTTCCTACTTTTATAGCGGGAAAGGGGATAATCTCTGCCTCATTAGGGCCGTGGAGGGCAGGGACTAGACCCTGCGCTGGGTCTGAGTGAGCTCCTTCTGGATGGCTTGGCCTAAGGAGGGGAACTGAGATTCCGCTAAGAGAATGGGGTTTCCATCCACCTCGCACCCCTGCTGGTATGGTGGGAAGTGGACAAGTTCTTTTTTTTTTTGAGACAGAGTCTAGCTCTGTCAGCCAAGCTGAAGTACAATGGTGCAATCATAGCCCACTGCAGCCTCAATCTCCCAGGCTCATGCGATCCTCCCACCACAGCCTCCTGAGTGGCTGGAACTACAAGCGTGCATTACCGCACCTGGCTCATTTTTTTTTTTTTAATTTTTAGTAGAGACAGGGTCTTGCTATGTTGCCCAGGCTGGTCGTGAACTCTTGGGCTCAAATGATCCTCCTGCCTTGGCCTCCCAAAATGCTGGGCATGAGCCACTGCACCCAGCTGACAAGTTCTTTAACGTCTCTGAGCCTCAGGCAAGAAGCGGCGAGGGCTGAATGAGGCACAGGTGCTAAGCGTCATGCACGGTGGCTTCCCAAGCTGATGTCTCTCTAATTGACAGTTTAATATTCAGTCGCTCTGGGAGTTTAGGAATCATGACTGTTAATGATCTTTCATGGAGCACCCACCAGGTTCTGAGTCTCTGAACCTCTTCAGGGTACTGTGGGGACCACAAAGACAAATCCACCCATTAAGGAATATGTGCAGAATTTGGGTCATTCAGAAATGTCTACAAAAAACCCTGGCTGGGCACAGTGGCTCATGCCTGTAATCCCTTCATTTTGGGAGGCGGAGGCAGGAGGATTGCTTGAGCCCAGGAGTTAGAGATCAGCCTGGACAACATAGTGAGACCCTTGTCTCTACAACAAAAATAGAAAAAGAGAGCTGGGCATGGTGGTGCATGCCTGTAGTCCCAGCAACTTGGGAAGCTGAGGCGGGAGGATCGCTTGAGCCTGGGAAGTCAAGGCTGCAGTGAGCTATGATTGCACCACTGCACTCCAGCCTGGGTGACAGAGTGAGACCAGGAAGGAAGGAAGGAAGGAAGGAAGGAAGGAAGGAGGGAGGGGGGAGGGGGAAGAGAGGGAGGGAGGAGGAAGGAAGGAAGAAAGGAAGGAAGGAAGGAAGGAAAGAAGAGAGAGGAAGGAAGGAAGGAAAAGGAAAGAAGGGAAAGAGAAAAAGAGAGAAAGAAAGAAAGAGAGAAAGAGAAAGGAAGAAGGAGAAACCCCACTGGGTTCGTGGGCTTTTACTGCTGGCCACATTCATTCAGGCCCACCTGGTGGTCCATCCTCTTATCCTCTTTCCCTCCACCCTCCATGAGTGTCTCACACTTTCTCCTGTTGGGGCTCTAAAAACAATACCCCAAAATGAAGGCCTCAGCAGCGCCCTCAGAAGCAAAAGTTTTTCTCTGACCTTCTCCTGTCCCCCTGTCTCAGTCCCATTCCCCCCGAGGCTAACCCTAGAAACTAGCATCTCTAGTTAGGACTCCTGGGCAGGTCATACAAACCGGATCCCCTTTCCCCAAAACCAGTTCCATAAAACCTAAAAATATTCTAGGTAAAAACTGGCCATACGGGTGGATCACCTGAGGTCAGGAGTTCGAGACCATCCTGGCCAACATGGAGAAATCCTATCTTTACTAAAAATACAAAATTAGCTGGGCGTGGTGGCACATGCTTGTAATCTCAGCTACTCAGGAGGCTGAGGCAGGAGAATTGCTTGAACCCAGGAAGCAGAAGTTGCAGTGAGCTGAGATCACACCACTGCACTCTAGCCTGGGTGATAGAGTGAGACTTTGTCTCAAAACAACAACAACAACCCCCCCCCAAATAAAACAAAACAATACAAACAAACAAACAAAAATGGCCGGAAGGAAAATCTCTGACCAATGCCATTGGCTGTAGGTCATAAGAGGCCCCCATTCTGCAGAGGGTCCTGCCCCACACCCAGAAGGAAGGAAGGCTGCACAGAGGCCAAGAAGAACCTACACAGACAGGCCTCACAGGGTCTCCCCACTCAGTCCATTTACATCGGATCAGACCCTTTTTGTCCAATTCTATTTCTACTCGGCTGTCCATATTCTTTGAGCCTGGACTAAAATGGACGATTTCCCCTCTATCTCTGGCTCTTCACTCTGAAGGCGCCGCGAATCTGGTTAAATACGTTTGCATGCCTTTTCTATTAATCAATACGCTTCATGTCAGTGATTTTTCAGCGGACCTTTAGAGGGCCACACTCCTCTCTCCTAAATCTCCACCGAGACCCCCACTTGCTCTCAGGCAACGGCCTTGCCTCCTAATTCACTGGGAAGATAGAGGCCGCCAGAAGAAAACAGCAACCCAGTGACAGAGATGGTGGCTGCGAACCTGCTTGCCCCGCATCAACTTCCTTCTGTACTGGGCCATTCCTATGGCAGCCAAATTACGCTGACATTTTTCACGGCTTGAAAGAAACCTCTTCTCTTGACCTCGCTTCCCCAACTTCTCTCCTTCCCTTTATAGCAAAACCCCTACCTGCCTCCGAGCCCCTGATTCCCATTCCCAAGCACAATTTGTCCCCGTCACTCACCAAAACAGCCCCGACCACGTCACCCATCCCGTTGCCCACCACACTGCCCAACACCCGACCCTAAAGTCACCTCTCAGGCCTCATCTGACTCGATCCGTCAGTAACACCTGGCACAGCCGAACGAGAGACTGGACCTAGCGTGACCTCTGCGGCTGCCGGTTACCTGCCGGGTTGCCCAAGATGGCCTGGAGGCTGAAGATCTGTGCTAGGAAGACTCCAACGATGACGAAAACCTCGGTCATTGTTCCCACCATGCCTCTCAGGTTCTTGGGGGCCAGTTCTCCCAGGTACATGGGAAGGGCGCTGTAGGAGATGCCTGGTTTGGGCACATCAGAAATCAGGGCAGGCAAACCGCAAATGCAGGAACCTGAGATGCAATTCAATTCCGTTTCCTAATCCCGGGGCTTCTCCATGCTGTCAGCCCCTCCGTGGAGATGGAGCTGGGCCAACCTTGACTGTTTAGTTTGGACTTATGCCAAAATCCCTCCAGAATCCTCAGCCCCCACGGGGGAATCACCAGGATGTGATGAGGAGACCTTTTCCTTTCTAGCCGCCGGGCTGGGCCGCTTGTTACGGCCTCCGTGTGTCCCTGGGACTTAACGATAAAACTTTTGCTTTGGTCTATTTTCTGATTTTTCTAAAGCACAGATTACTTGTCTAACTTTTATTAATAGAATAAATTACCGTAGTTAAGAAACTACTGAGTTTAAATTATCTATCTTCCTTGGAAGATACCTTGTAAAACCTTATTGGTTATTTGTACTTCAAGGTGAAAGTGTGTTTCTAAAGATCCTTAAATAAAGGGAAGGGGCTAGTAAGCATGAGGCTTGGCCAGGTACAGTGGCTCATACCTGTAATCCCAGGACTTTGGGAGGCCGAGGCAGGAGGATCACTCGAGCCCAGGAGTTTGAGATCAGCCTGGGCAACACAGTGAGGCTCTGTCTCTAAAAAATAATTAATTAATTAATTAATTAATTAAGAAAAAACAAGCATGAGGCTTGCAAGGGCCTGGGGATGCAGATGGGAGGATGTCTTGAAATGAAAAGAGGCAGATAGAGCCAGCCAGACACCTCCTCTGCCAAAGAGACCCTTCCCCCAAGGCTGAGCCGGAGCCTGGGCCCCAGGTACCTGCACAGACTCCCAGCACCACTCGGGAAAAGATGATCAGCTCAAAAGCCTTGGCCACTTTGCTGACTCCCATCAGGATGGCGGGGATGATGGCAAAGATGTTGTTGATCAGCAGGGTCCCCTTTCTGCAAAGACAGTGAGCCCAGAGGGCAGGGGTGCGTGGAGGCCATGGAAGCCCTCCCAACACCAGCTCCTATTCTGCAGGCAGTCATTACAGAGGCGCGGGGAATGTGCCTGACAAAGAGCTGAAGCAGGGGGGCTGTGGACTGAATGGTGTCCCCCAAATTCCTATGTTGAAGGCCTTAACCCCAGTGTGATGGGATTAGGAGGAGGGACCTCTGGGAGGTGAATAGGTCATGTGAGACCCTCACGATGGGATAGGAAGAGACATACAAGAAACCACTCTCTTTTTCTGCCCTGTGATGACACAGCCAGGCCGGGCGTGGTGGATCAAGCCTATAAACCCAGCACTTTGGGAGGCTGAGGCAGGTGGATCACTTGAGGTCTGGAGTTCGAGACTAGCCTGGCCAACATGGTGAAACCCCATCTCTAATAAAAAAACAAAAGTCAGCCAGGCATGGTGGCACATGCCTATAATCTCACCTACTCGGGAGGCTGAAGCAGAAGAATCACTTGAATCCGGGAGGCAGAGGTTGCAGTGAGCCGAGATCGTGCCACTGCACTCCACCCACAGCCACAGAGCAAGACTCCATCTCAGAAAAAAAAAAAAAAGAAAAAGAAAAAGAAAAAAAACACAGCCAGAAGAAAGCTGTCTGCAAGCCAGGAAGAAGGCCCTCACCAGGAAACAGATCTGCTGGTACCTCGATCTTGAATTTCTATCCTGCAGAACTGTGAGAAGATAAATGTCTGTTGTTTAAGTCTGTGGCTATAGCAGCCTGAGCTGATTAAGACAGATGGGAAGAAGGGGCAAATGGGCAGACGTCCCAGGAAGGAAGACTTGGGGTCAGTGGGGGTAGAAGTTGGGGAGGGGAGCATTCTAACGATAGGAGCTGCCTGAAAAGGGGAGGGCAGGAGCAAAGAATGGGCTGCCCCAGGAGGTAGAGAGCTTCCCATCACTGGTGGTATTCAAGCTGTCGCTGGTGGTTTCTAGACTAGACACGATGACTGTCAGGAACATTGAACAGGGAATTCCTACAATGAGTGGGGTGCAGAATGGGACTACATGATTTCTAAGATCCCTTCCAAGGCTGAAAAACCACAAGCCTGCGAAGGAGAGGGAGTGCCTGAAAAAGAGCACTACGCCGGGTGCGTCCTGCTGCCTTCGTGATCCACTCATCTGCTTGACTCTGTGCTCTAGGTCCTATGCCAACTTGCAGCAGTGGTTCCTGTGCGCCCCCCACGCCCTTGCCTTTGGCTTGGGTTTTGCACAGGAGAAGAATGGCAGTGGACCAGAAAGAGGGCAGAGAGTTCCTGAGCTGTGGGGTTGCTGGCTGGTGCATCCTGATACTCTTTTTTTTTTTTTTTTGAGATGGAGTCTTGCTCTGTCACCCAGGCTAGGGTGCAATGGTGGGATCTCGGCTCACTGAAACCTCCGTGATATGGTTTGGCTGTGTCCTCACCCAAATCTCATCTTAAATTCCCACGTGTTGTGGGGAGGGACCTGGTGGCAGGTCTTTCTGGTGCTGTTCTCGTGATAGTGAATAAGTCTCACCAGGTCTGATGGTTTTATAAGGAAGAGTGTTTCTGCACAAGCTCTCTCTTTGCCTACTGCCATTCATGGAAGATGTAACTTGCCCCTGCTTTGCCTTCTGCCATGATTGTGAGGCCTTCCCAGCCACGTGGAACTGTGAGTCCATTAAACCTCTTTCTTTTGTAAATTGCCCAGTCTCGGGTATATGTTTATCAGCAGCATGAAAATGGAATAATACACTCCGCCTCCCGGGTTCAAGCAATTCTCTTGCCTTAGCCACCCAAGTAGCTGGGATTACAGGCATGCGCCACCATGCCCAGCTAATTTTTGTATTTTTAGTAGAGACAGAGTTTCACCATGTTGGCCTGGCTGGTCTCAAACTCTTAGCCTCAAGTGATTCTCTCACCTTAGCCTCCCAAAGTGCTGGGATTACTGGCGCAAGCCCCCGTGCCCAGCCTGGTATTCATTTTTTATTTCTTCTCTCTCTACCTCCAGATGGAGGTGCTCCCTCCTCACACCCCTACAGGTCTGGGGGTGATGAAGCTGTCAGCAGCCCCAGGACTACCTTTGTGATTGTCTCACACTTTGCACACATCTTTGAGGACCGCTGGGACCCTGAGTGAGTGCGCTGAGTGAGTAAGCCAGGAAGGCAGGGTTCTGGTGCCAAGAGCAGGGAGTGGGCGGTGAGGACTCTATGAAAATATCCCAGGTCGGCAACACTGAGGACTGACCAGGCCGTCCACAGACAAGCAGGCCGGGGTTCTCAGGCCACTTTTCTCTCCCTGGGGCTGCCACAGCCTTCAGGAGCAGCCACCAGAGCCCAGACCCTGATGTGGGAGGGTAAGCCAGCCAGGAGGCCCAAAAAGACTAAGCAGCCCCGACACGTTCCCACCCTTCTCTGGCCTCCCAGCCCTTCCGGATGACAAGGAGGGGAGGCTGGGGCTGTCAGGACCCCACTGGGCAAGGCTGGCACCACCACATTCCTGGACTCAGGCTCTTCATCTGGAAAATGAGTTCAGACAAGGAAGTGGAGGCCAAGACTGGGCTTCCAGAACGGTCCAATCACTCTCAGTCTAGCTGAGAACATCACAGTCTGGATGACCAAAAAAAGCTTGAATTATGGTATAATTACGTTAGAGTGAATAGTTTCTTCATTCCAGCGCATAACGTATGGCAAATTGTCGATCAAGTATATGCAAGAAGAGGGCCTATGAATCTTGCATTAATTAATAGATAATTAATTTTCAATCAGCACTATCTTTTTCTATGCCCGAAAATGGAATTGCTCAGCTTTTTGAGTGACTTTTCACTAGAGGGCCTTCCAGTCACTCCTGCAAGCTGCCTAAGCTGGCACACCACGCCCAAGTGTGACCGTGAATCCGAATGAGTGGGCTGACCTAAGGGAACGCCACCAGGCCTCACCCTGAGCCCAGGCTCACGCTTTGCCCTCCTGGGAACCTTGGCCTGTGCGTCTTTCCTTATCTGTGGAGTCACATCTTTGGAGCACCTGAGCTTAGGAAGAATGATTAGTGAATCTGTGTAAGCCAAGCAAAGTTCAAAGACCTGCCCAGTCTTCATTTCCAAACAATCTCGTATCTATGAGACAGTGGCCGGCAGCGTGACTCAGCCTGACCCCAGCCTCAGTAACAAACTTGAGAAGGACACGCGGGAAGAGGCTGCAGCTCTTAGAACTTGGAGCCATGGTCACCTGACCCCGGAATGAAACCCAATAAACAAGCATTTACTGAACACCCACTGGAAGTGCTTACAAGGCACTAAGCTAAGTACCGTCAAGAACCTTGATCTCAAAGGCTGCACCACCTCTGTGGCAGGTGACGGAAGGGAATGCTCTTCCCAGGCAACTGCCTAGGAAAGAAATCCCAGAGACATTTAGGGACTGGTTTAAGGTCATGATGACTGTGGCCAAGTGGAGACTAGACTTGAGATCTCTTGATTTTCAGGGTCACACATCTCCCCACCAAGTGCACAAATGCCCAGAGACAGTGTGGCTTACTAGCGTGAATTTTAAGTGGGAGCAGTGCACCTTCTGTTTACCTGCCACAGCTATCAACCAGCAGGCCCACGAGCAATGACCCCAACAAGCCGCCCAGAGGAAACATGGAGACGGTGCAAGACCACAGAAGCAGCATGAGCTTCCCGTCCATGAATGTTGCGTGTCGCTCAAAGTAGGTTTCATTGTAAAATGACTTGAAGACCTGGAAAACATTGCCCCATCCACAGCTAAGAATATTGGGCAATTCATGAGAAATGAGAAAGTGTTCTCAGTGGCCACTTGTCATCCTACAGAGAGGTTTTTCTGCTAACACCTATAAGACACAGTTAAACCCACTGATTCCCTACTATTACCTGAGAATCAAAAAATCTACTGTATGATGGGTTGAAATGAGAAACTAGGCTGAACAAAAAGATTGTTATAAATTCACTGTTAAAAAATTTACTTTTGGCCAGGTGCAAAAAAATTTACTTTTGGCCGGACGCGGTGGCTCACGCCTGTAATCCCAGCACTTTGGGAGGCCGAGGCGGGCAGATCATGAAGTCAGGAGATCGAGACCACCCTGGCTAACACGGTGAAACCCTGTTTCTACTAAAGATACAAAAAATTGGCCGGGTGCAGTGGCGGGCACCTGTAGTCCCAGCTACTAGGAGGCTGAGGCAGGAGAACGGCGTGAAACTGGGAGGCGGAGCTTGCAGTGAGCCGAGATTGCAGCACTGCACTCCAGCCTGGGCAACAGAGCGAGATTCTGTCTCAAAAAAAAAAAAATTTACTTTTGGCTGGGAATGGTGGCTCACACCTGTAATCCTAGCACTTTGGGAGGCCGAGGCGGGAGGATTGCTTGAGGCCAAGAGTTCAAGACCAATCTGGCCAACACAGGGAGATCCTGTCTCTATTAAAAAAGAGAGAGAAAAGAAAAGAAAAAGAATTTTTAAATTTACTTTTGAGAGACTTACTCTGCCAGAGGCACTATAGGAAATCTTCTTCTTCTTTTTTTTTTTTTTTTTTTTTTTTTTTTTTTGAGATGGAGTCTCGCTCTGTCACCCAGGCTGGAGTGCAGTGGCGTGATCTTGGCTCACTGCAACCTCTGCCTCCGGGGTTCAAGTGATTCTCCTGTCTCAGCCTCCCTAGTAGCTGGAATTACAGACACCCTCCACCATGCCCGGCTAATTTTTGTATTTTTAGTAGAGATGAGGTTTCACCATGTTGGTCAGGCTGGTCTTGAACTCCTGATTTCAGGTGATCAGGTGATCCACCCACCTCGGCCTCCCAAAGTGCTGGGATTGCAGGCGTGAGCCACTGCTCCCAGCCCAGGAAATATTTTTACTAATTGTGTGACTTCAGGCAAGTTATAGAACCTCCAGAAACCTTAATTTCCTCATCAGTTATGGAAATAAGATGTACCTTATAAAGAATGTGTTAGCATTAAATGTGATTAAGTGATGGTACATTTCTTGACTCAGAGGTTCCATCCATGGTAATAATTGTAAGTACACTAATATATGTACATATACGTAATACACACACAAATGTAATACAGTGTATGTAGACATGCTAATATATGTATACAAGCATAAGCATATACATATACCAAGGTCAAGCCTGTGGTCAGTTCTCAGTCCTCATCTGAGCTCATCAGCACAGGCTGTCCCTCCCTCCTTGACTCTCATCCTTTACTAGGCTTTGGGGACACTCTGCCCTCAGGTTCTTCCACACCTGCAAGGGCCCCTTCTCTTTTTCCTTTTTTCCCCTTTGCCCCAATCCCTAAATGCCACAGAGTTCAATCTTTGACCCCATTCTCTTTCCAATCAACAAGGGGCCTACCCAAGATGACAGCGGTGGGACATGAGGCCCAGAAAGACTGGGCCGGGAATCCAGGTCCCCCAGCATCCCAATGTGCCTGGAAAGGACGACACTCCAGGGGGAAACACCTCCTGCCATGCCCTGGTCTCCAGGGGTGGGCATCCAGAGTACTAGGGCAAGATGGCTGCTCCCAAAGGCAAGACAGCGCCTCCTAGAGGCAAGATGGCAAGCCTCCACGGAGGAAGATGGCGGCTACCTTCCACCCACGACCCCGGTCAGCTGCTGCCTGGCCCACCTTGTGCCCACCTTGTGCGGCGTGTTGCCCACAGAGAGGTTGTAGCCATACTGGAAGGCTGAGCCAAAGGCCGCGCTCAGTGTCGCCAGCAACAGCGTGGGCTGGAGCCGCTGTAGGAGACAAGTCCAAGGTCGGGACGCTGCGGGCTTGGACCTCGGGAAGTGGGGCGGCTGGGCCTCCGCCACCCTCCAGCCTGGGCTGGAAGTGGGGGATGGGGGAGCCCAGGCTGTGCCCCAGAAAAGAGGAGGTGGCACAGGGCTGGGGCTTTTTGGGGCTGAGAGGCATGAGGTCTCTGCACGCATTCATTCCCTCCTTGAGGATGTATCTGAGCATCTCCTACGTGCCTGGCCCTGTGCTAGGCCCTGGAGGCCAAGTGTGAAGCAGGGGATGCTTTAGGAAAAAGGCCCAGCAAAGCACTGCCTTTAGGAAGCTCACTTTCTAGTGAGGGGAGCCCACCCCGTCCAAGAAAGACAAAGATGATAATTCCAAATAGCTAAAATCCTGTGAGGACAATAAAACAGGATGATGGGTGGGGTAGCAGCCTGCGGGGAATGAGCCACTGTGTTCAGTAGGGCGGGCAGGGCAGGGAAGGCCTCTCTGAGCAGGTGCCCTTTGAGCCGGGACCAGAATGGATGAGAGGGAGCAGCCGTGTGAGCATCGGGGGGAAGAGCGTCCCAGACAGAGGGACTCACTGCTTGCCTCTGCCTCTAGAACAGGCCCTTAGGAAAACCCCGGCAGTGCCCTGTGCTCAGAGCCAGGCTTTCCTTGGTTGCCACAACACCCAGGGCAGCTTGGAGGGGAACTGGCCTGAGGGCCAAAGTCTGAGGAGCAGGTGGGCAGGGTCTCTGACCATGTCCTAGAGCCAAGGCCCTGGTGCACGCCCCCTCCCCACTGCCCCCTCCACACCCCACTCCTGTGCCACATGTCCTCACCCCAGCCCTCACACTTAGCTGCCTGGCTGCCCATAGCCTGTAGCTCTGCACACCCAGGAACAACCAGACAGAGAAGGGCAGGATTCGGGCATTCTTCAGAGGCCATCTCCCCTCGATCTTTAAGGGTAGGGGAAGCGGAGGGGAGCAGGGGTGGAAAGGAGAGAGGCATCTCCAGCACCATCCGCTCTCCCAGCATTCACTCAGCCACCCTGGCCCATGTCTGAGCCACGAGGTTTGAGCATAGCTGCTTCTCCACATGGCTGTCCCAGGCCTGATTATCCTGAAGGAAAGGGAAGCACGCTACCCGCTCCTTGCTAAAAGCATTCCAGGGCCTTCACCTCCCTCCACAGGTCTGCACAGCTGGTGAGAGAGGGACAGTGACAGGTTCCTAGTCTTGGCACTTACCCCCTCCCTGGATGGAATGGGTGGAGGGGTTCCCGCCTCTTTGTTCTCCATCCTTGATCAGGTGGGAGAACAGGTGTGCTCTACCTCCCAAGTGACACCTGCTCTGTGCCAGCCACCTAAAGACCGGCTATTTCTCCCCTGGGCCTACCTGGCTTTATGATCCTTTTGCTCTCTGGACCCTGCTGACTTTCCCCAGGAGCAAATTCTCCTTGGAAATGTTGATAAGACACACGTTGCCAGTGCACAAATCATACACAGCATGAATTTCATCTTTGCACCCACCAAGCCCCAAACTGAAAGCTCCGTAGTTGCACCAAGGAGAGAGAAAAAACGTTGCCTGACATTGGTCCGTAGACATGAGGACTTTCAGAGACCCAGTGAGGCTGTGACCTGGATCTAGGATGCTTCTTCTGTGTCATTTTTCCATGTATGCCTTTTTTTTTTTTTTAAGACAGGGTCTTCCTTTGTTGCCCAGGCTGGAGTGCAGTGGCACAATCTTGGCTCACTGCAGCCTCCGCTTCCTGGGCTCAAGCTATTCTCCTGCCTCAGCCTCCTGAGCAGCCAGGATTACAGGCACGTGCCACCACACCAGCTTTTTTTTTTTTTTTTTGAGACGGAGTCTCGCTTTGTCACCCAGGCTGGAGTGCAGTGGCGCAATCTCAGCTCACTGCAAGCTCTGCCTCCCAGGTTCACACTATTCTCCTGTCTCAGCCTCCCGAGTAGCTGGGACCACAGGTGCCTGCCACCACGCCCAGCTAATTTTTTTTTTGTATTTTTAGTACAGATGGGGTTTCACCGTGTTAGCCAGGATGGCCTCGATCTCCTGACTTCATGATCCGCCTCCCTCGGCCTCCCAAAGTGCTGGGATTACAGGCGTGAGCCACCGCGCCCGGCCTTTTTTTTTTTTGTATTTTTAGAAGAGATGAGGTTTCACCATGTTGGCCAGGCTGGTCTAGAACTCCTGACCTCCAGTGATCCGCCTGCCTTGGCCTCCCAGAGTGCTGGGCTTACAGGCATGAGCCACCGTGCCTGGCTTTTTTTTTTTTTTTAAACTTTTATTTTAGGTTCAGGGTATATGTGAAGGTTTGTTACATAGGTAAACTCATGCCACGGGGGTTTGTTGTACAGATTATTTCATCACCCAGATATTAAGCCCAGTTCCCAATAGTTGTCTTTACTGCTCCTCTCCCTCCTCCCACCCTCCAGCTGGAAGTAGACCCCAGTGTTTGCTGTTTCCTTCTGTGTGTTCCTAGGTTCTTCATATATGCCTCCTCTCGCGCATTGGGACTAATTGTCCATTTGGGGGAAAGAACAAATTAGACACTTTCAGAGAAACACAGTTATTATTTCTAATTACACTTAATAGTGTTAAATAAGTCAATAAAGTATTGGACAAAGGTGCTTATTTCAGAATTGTCTCTACTAGCATTTTTTTTTAAAGTAGAGAATGACTGAATAAATTATGAGTAGCTAACTGATTGGAATGCCAGACTTCTGTTTCAAAGGATAATTATGAAATGTAGGAACATGGAAACATTAACATGTTTTTTAATTAACATGACCTTTAAGAGAAGTGATCAAAGCAGAATACACATAGTATACCTGGGGAAGGCCAGGGTGCAGTGGCTCATGCCTATAAGCCCAGCACAATGAGAGGCTGAGTGGGTGGAGGATTGCTTGAGCTCAGGAGTTCAAGACCAGCCAGGGCAACATGGTGAAACCTCATCTCTACCAAAAATACAAAAATCAGCTAGGCGTGGTGGCATGCCCCCGTGGTCCCAACTACTTGGGAGGCTGAAGTAGGAGGATCACTGGAGCATAGGAGGTTGAGGCTGCAGTGAGCCATGATCACGCCACTGCACTCCAGCCTGGGTGACAGAGCAAGAACCTGTTTCAAAAGAAAAGGATACCTGGGGAAAAATGTGTTTGCCCATGGATGGTAACAGGTGGGTACATGACAAGACTGAGAGAATGAAAGGTCCTTATTTATCTTTATCCTGCTCCTGCTCCTGACTATGTTGTAGGGATTCTCTCTCTCTGTTTTTTTTTTTTCTTTTTTTTTTTTTTGAGACAAAGTCTTGCTCTGTTGCCCAGGCTGGAGTGCAGTGGCATGATTGTGGCTCACTGTAGCCTCCGGCCTCCAGTGTTCAAGCGATTCTTATGCCTCGGCCTCCCAAGTAGCTGGGATTACAGGTGTGCGCCACCATGCCCAGCTAATTTTTGCACTTTTTTTTCTTTTTTAGACAGAGTCTCACTCTATCACCCAGGCTGGAGTTCAGTGGCCATGAGGAGGAGGTGGCACAGGGCTAGGGGCTCTTAGGGCTGAGAGGCATGTGGTCTCATATGCCTTGGTTCACTGCAACCTCCGCCTCCTGGGTTTAAGTGTTCTCCTGCCTCAGCCTCCTGAGTAGCTGGGACTACAGGCGTGCGCCACTACGCCTGGCTAACTTTTGTATTTTTGGTACAGAGGGGATTTTATAATATTGGCCAGGCTGGTCTCAAATTCCTGACCTCAGGTGATCCACCCTCCTCGGCCTCCCAAAATGCTGGGATTACAAGTGTGAGCCACCTTGCCTGACCATGTATTTTTAATAGAGATGGAGTTTCACCATGTTGGCCAGGCTGGTGTTGAACTCCTGGCCTCAAGTGATCTGTCCACTGCGGCCTCCCAAAGTGCTGGTGTTAGAGGTGTGAGCCACTGCACCCTGCCTGTGGTAGGTATTCTCTAAAGGGATAGGCATTTTCTCCACTCTGCTCCTCCCTCCTTTCTGAGTCCTCACCAGCAGGGTCATTAACATTCATATTTTTACTAACAGTCTGTTCAAGGTAATCTAGGCTTTTTATAGCATGCTTCTAAAAATTCTCCCAGCCTCTTCTCACTGTGCAATGCTAAAGCCATTTACATACTTTTAACCATTTAGGTGTTAACAGCAGCACTCCACTTCTGAATACCAAAATCTCTATATTAGTTTTCTATGGCTGCTGTAACAAATTACCAAAAACGTAGTGGCTTAAAACAACACAAATTTATTATCTTAGGGGTCTATGTGTCATAAGTCTGACATGGGTCTCACTGGGCTAAAATAAAGGAATTTGCCATGTTATGACACAGCAGGAAGGTCCTCACCAGATGTAGCTCCTCAATCTTGGACATCCCAGCCTCCAGAATCATGAGCCAAATACACTTCCGTTGCTTATAAATTGCCTACTCTGTGGTATTCTGTTAGAGCAACACAGAATGAACTAAGACATCTGGTAAGAGCAGGGACCCTAGCCAAATTTTCACAGATGGCTCTGGTGACCCACTTTGAGTTCAAGGGTGCAAGGAGGGAAAAGGCATGCATGGTGTTTATCTTCCTGGCTACATTGTAAATTCCTGAAGACAGAAGATGCCACGTATGTATCACTTGCATGTCCCAGTGCTGTGCAGAATGTAGGATGACAAGAGCAGCCCCTCAAAAAACACTGTTAGGGCCAGGTGTGGTGGCTCCTGCTGGTAATGCTAACACTTGGGGAGGCCGAGAGTGGTGGATCACTTAAGTTCAGGAGCTCAAGACCAGCCTGTGCAACATGACGAAATCCTGCCTCTACAAAAATTACAAAAATTAGCTGGATATGGTGGCATGTGTCTGTAGTCCCAGCTACTAGGGAAGCTGAAGTGGGAGGATCGCTTGAGCCTGAGCGGTGGAGTTTGCAGATTGCTGAGATAGTGCCATTGCACTCTAGCCTGGGTGATGGAGTGAGACCCTGTCTAAAAAAAAAAAAAAAAAAAAAAAAAAAGCAAACACATAAAAAACGGAGGAAAAAAGCACTCAATTCACTGCAGAGTAGTAGGAGGGGAAAGGAAAGGTTCAGATGACAGTGTCAGGATGCCAACTACCTGCTTTCTCATTCTTCCTGCAGGAACTAAAAAATAATACTGGAGAAAGCAGATTGAAGGGCGCAAGACTCAGTCTAACATTCCAGATTGGAACTTCAGCTCTGCTTTCTGAGAGCCCTTCTGTAATGGAAATGGCCAGTACACCATGCACTGCCCTGCCCTTGTTCCTGATGTCTTTGTCCTGGTGGTTAAGCCACTAAGCAATACCAGGACACAGGGCAATGGAGTGAGATTTTCACAAAGAAAAATCTATTCAATTTAAAAGACTGAAATTTATTCCGTGATTACATCCTGTCTAGATAGTAAAATGCCCTTTATTTAAAACATCGTTTCCTCATTTTGGTGATGGGAGTTCATTTTTTTAAAATTATATATATATATGCAAATTAGAGACAGAGTCTCACTTTGTTGCTCAGGCTGGTCTCAAATTCCTGGGCTCAAGCAATCCTGCTGGGATTATAGGCATGAGCCACTGCACCTGGCCAGTTTTTTAAAAATATTTTTATTTGCAAAATGGAAAGAGGCAGCCCGATGTTAGTCTACCAAATTTTGGTATGTGACATCTGGAAATGTGAAAAACACTGGTCAAACCTACCTTCCAACTGCCTAATTTGGGTTATGAACATGTTGCCTGGAGGCTGACAACTCCTCCCCAGATCCACTCTTTCTTACTCTGCTGTCAACCATTTAAAATCCTCCTTACGAAGACTCATTCATTCAAAAAACACTGAATGAACCCTTACTGTGTGTCAGTCACTGTTCCAGGCACGGTGGACACAGTGGTGAGCAAACGGGTCTGAACCTTCTTCAGCTGAACCCTCTTCAGCTCCATCTCTCACCTGCCAAGTGTCCTGACCTTGATCCCATCCCAGGGACTTAGCATTGTTACCTGATCTTTGAAGTGTCGATTTTCTGGCCAGAAACCTCTGTGGCTGGTGGCGGCCTTTGCCTGAGTTCTTGTCCTGCATCCAGGAAGAATGAGGTATGCAGACAAGTGGAGGGTGAACAAGATGAAGAGGAGCTTTATTGAGTGTTAGGACAGCTCAGAGGAGACCCACAGTAGGCACCTCCTCTCTGTAGGCAGCTCTGATTGTCCCATCAAGCGTTCAGCTCTCAGTAGAGAGGAGGCCCTGGAGAGGGTAGCTCCTCTCTGCAGCTGGTCATCCTGTTGTCTCTCCATCCTCTGCCCTGTTCTGGCTGAGTCTGGGGCTTTTATGGACCTCAAAGGGGAGGAAGTCCATGCTGATTGGTCCATGGGGGGCCATAGGTGGGCCCAGAAAAGGCATCACAAGTCCCCAGTCCAGTCTGGAGGACTGGCAGCCCAGCTCCCAGCCTTTAGGCCCTCCCTGGCCTGAAGGTGGGGTCTTACAGGGACCTGTCTACTTCCACTCAGGAATCTGTCTGCCTCCCACAGCTGTCTGTGGCGCCCATGTTGCTTGCAGTAAGGGGCACCTGTAGGCCAGCACCAAGCCACCCTCAGCCCTGCTTAAGCTTCCCCTCTTACACTCATCAGTGCCCAAATTCCAGAGGGGGCCAAGGCATGTCAAGCAGGGGGCTGGCATGTCAGCACTTCCCAGGGTGTGTGCACACCCAGCTGAGCTGTGACAGTGCCCAGGCTCAGCCCCAACCCCTCTCCGAGACTGCAGTGGGTGCCAGGAATGGAGAGAAGCCAGGCAGTGGGAGGAGACACCCCTAAGTCTGTGGGGACAGAGGGGAGGGGTGGGAAGGCCTTGCTGGGCCCCTGAAGGTGCAGACTGCAGAGACACCTAGGGCCTGCACCTGGCAGGGGGCGCAGGTGGAGGCTGCAGCTGCACCTGGGGAGCTCCCACCCCCATGAACTCAGAAGAGGCGGGGCTCCTGCTTGTCCCTAGCTCCTGATGGCTCTGGAGCATGCAGCCCTGGCAGTGCCTCAGAGATCAAAGTAGGCGCCGACAGCAGGGAGAAGCCAGGCAGCAGAAGCAGGCACTTCCAAGCCTGTGAGGGCAGCGGGGCCTTCCTGGGTCCCCAAGAGTGTGGGGATGCCTGAGTCTGTAGCCACAGTTTGGGGGCTGCAGCTGCATTGGGAGGTGGGGTCGGTGGGGGCCTCCTTCCTGCTCCATGGAGCAGAAGGTTAGGGTCTACAGCTGCAGTTTGGGTGGCTGCAGCGGCACCCGGGGAGCTCCTGTTTGCTCCATGGAATGTGCAGCCTGGGCTGCACCTCCCTGCTGCAGCTGGTGTGATGGCAGTGGCAGCCGTCTGGAGTGGCTGCTGCCATCACAATCCCCTGACATTGTCTGATTCTCCCAAAGCGTCATTTCTCCTCAGCTTTCACTGATCTTTGCAGGCAGCTTGGCACCCAGTGGTCTCCAAACTTTTAAAATCATGCCTCCCCATCAGTAAGAAAATGTTGCCTACAAACCTCCAATATATGTCTACTTATTTAAAAAAAAATTTTTTTTTTGAGACAGAGTCTCACTCTGTTGCCCAGGCTGGAGTGCAGTGGCACAGTCTTGGCTCACTGCAAGCTCCACTTCCCAGGTTCACGCCATTATCCTGCCTCAGCCTCCCGAGTAGCTGGGACTACAGGCGCCCGCCACCATGCCCGGTTAGTTTTTGTATTTTTAGTAAAGACAGGGTTTCACCTTGTTAGCCAGGATGGTCTCGATCTCCTGACCTCGTGATCCACCCGCCTTGGCCTCCCAAAGTGCTGGGATTACAGGTGTGAGCCACCATGCCCGGCCTATGTCTACTTATTTTTTATGTTATATATGTGTATGTGTTCTGTAAGTGACATAACACCCACTCAAGCAGGAATAGCAAAGGGAGGAAGAGTGAACAATAACTAGAGCTCCCATTCTTTCTTTTCTGCCTCAGTTGCAGTCTTCACCCTAGCAGTCTACCTTCTGCCCCCACACTACCCCTGACAGCACTCCCTGAGGTCACTGAGTCATTGAATCCAAGGGGAACTCTTTTTCTAGTCTCAGCAAATGGCAGAGCTTGGCAGCTCAGTCCTCTCTGCTGGCTTTCCTGTGCCCCTTGTTGGATGGTGCTCCATCTCCCACCTTTAAAAAAAAGTTATCCATTTATTTATTTGAGACAAGGTCTTGCTCTGTTGCCCAGGCTGAAGTGCACTGGTGTGATCATGACTTCTAGGCACAAGCAATCCTCCTGCCTCAGACACCCGTATTGCTGGGACTACAGGTGTGCATCATCACATTCAGTTAATTATTTTTATTTTTACTTTTTGTAGAGATGGTGGGGGGCGGGGGTGTCTCACTGTGTTGCCCAGGCTGGTCTTGAACTCATGGCCTTAAGTAATCCTCCCACCTCAACCTCCCTAAGTGCCGAGATTCCAGGCATAAGCCAGCACACCCAGCCCACCTCTCACCTTTCATCCTCTCGGTTGGCAGACCTGGGGCAATCTTATGCAAATGCGAGGCTTTAACCTATTCTCGAATCTTTTGTAAGGATCTGATTTCCTTGCTGTCTCGTGGGCTCCTTCAGACTCTTCTCCAGAGCAGCTGGAATGATTTCTTAAATTGCAAATCAGATCAGGATACTCTCTGGCTCAAGTGAGCCAGTGGCCTCCTGACACATTCAGAATAGAATCTCTGATGCTCTTGGGGGCCTACTGAGTGTCTGCACAGTGCCCCCAGGCACCTAGTGCCTCCTTCCTCCTCCCTAACCCCCTTTCTGCCCCAGCATCACTTGCCTCCTATCATTCCCTGAACCATGGCCAACCCTCTCCCACAAGACATTTGCATCTGCTGCCCCCCACAGCCAGCCCCACTCCTCTCTCTGTTCAGCTGCTTTTCCACCTGTCACCCCTTGGGCTAATCTACTTTTCTTCACTGCACCTCTCACTCAGAACCCTGGCCCTAGGGCCTGGAGCCATGCCTGGCACACAGTAGGTGCTAACAGATATATGGTTTCCCCAAACCTATGTCCCTGCTCCCCTGAGCTCCAGAGCCACATGCCACCTTCCTTCTAGATATCTTCTGTGTGTCCCATGATCTTCTCCATCTCAACGTGTCCAAAAAATATACATGACCTTCTCCTGAAACCTGCCACCCAGCTCTTCCAGCCATTCTCCATTGGCCCATATTAGAAACCTGGCAGGGATGCCCAACTGCTCACTGCTGAGTGGACCCCAAATCCTAATGACTGTCTGAATGCTCCCTCACATTCGGCTCTGACTACTGCTGCCTTTGCTGGGTCCTCATTATTTACCAGCTGGTCTCCCTATCCAAGCCCCACCCCTTCACATTCATGCCAGGTGCTCCTGGAAACTCTGTCATCACATAACCCCCAGTTGTCTTGACAATGAAGTTCAACTTGGCTCCTGGGACCCACAGGATCCACTATAGCTGCCCCACCCCCCCTGCAGCCCCTGCCACCTCTCTGGCTTCACTTTCAGACCAAATAACGTGTAGCATCCAACACCTCCACACCTCTCTGTGCTGTCTGTTGCCTGGAATGCCCATCCCTCACTTTCCTATCACATCTTCTCCAACTGGAGAAATCAAACCTGTTTTTCCAAATTCCTCACCTCCCTTCTATACTCCCACATCTCTCTTCCTGCTGTATTTTACTAACCCATGTATAGATACGTATCTATAAATATTTGTATATGTAGCCTGAATCTATATTAAACTGCATGTGAGTTCATACCAAGGTCTCCAAGTCTACTTGGAGTAGAGAGTAATCTACTACCACATGGATCATTCGCGCTCTCTCCCTGCTTATCTGTAACCTCCCACTGCAACTTAGAAATGGCCCCCACCATCTGCCATCCATTTACTGGATTGCTCAATCCTAGTATACATGCAGAGCGGCCTCTCACTGTATCTTATTTGTGAGTTTATTTGTCCTCAAGATTAATGCTTATTCCCAAGCACTTGAAAGTACCTAAGAAAACTAAATACATGCCCCTGATCCAAATACCAAAAACATGAAGTCATTTAATTCTCACAATGGACATGTGAGACATTTATTATTAGTGCCATTTAACAGAAGAGAAAACTGAGATACAGAAAAGCCAAGTAACTTTCCCAAGTTGCACAATTAATGTGGCAGAACCAAGCTTTGAACCCAGGGAGCAGACATCTAGAACCATGAACTTCATAGCCTCCCCTGTGTTAGAGGTGCTGCAGTTTCTTGACTTCTCATATTCTGACCTGGCCCCTCCTCAGCTCTGAGAGCCTTCATCTTTGGTTGTTTCTGTGCCCCTTCCAGGCTGCAGATCCTTGCTGCAGAAGGCCAAGGATAGTTCAACCACAGTGTTCTATTTACTTCCTCTGGGCCCGCTTGTGAGTGGTTTAGCTTGTTGCTGGTGGAATCTCCATTCCATACCCACGAAAAGTGCTCCCAAGTCCCACTGTTGTCTCTCTCGGCCACCAGCCTCTGCCACCCAACTACAAGGAGAAGACCTCACTTCTTGCCACAGGCCATTCAGCACTTTCAAGGTTTTATCCATATTTTTGCACATACATTCACACTCGCATCCTTTATTCATATCTCTAAGAAAAGCCTCCAGCTCTCTATATTTTTGGGGAGAGACCTGTGTTAGTCCATTTTCATGCTGCTGATAAAGATATATCAGAGACTGGGTCAACTGTAAAGAAAAAGAGATTTAATGGACTCACCATTCCACATGGCTGGGGAGGCCTCACAATCATGCCAGAAAGCAAAAGGCATGTCTTACATGGTGGCAGGCAAGAGAGAATGAGAACCAAGCAAAAGGTGTTTCCTCTTATAGAACCATCAGATCTCATGAGGCTGATCCACTACCATGAGAACATTGTGGGGGAAACTGCCCCCATGATTCAATTATCTCCTACAGGGTCCCTCCCAGAACACATGGGAATTATGGGAGCTACAATTCAAGATGAGATTTGGGTGGGGACACAGCCAAACCATATCAAGACCCTGTTCCTTCTCCCTTCCTCCCCCACCACAGTCTCAAGATTTTAAGACTTTTCAAGATTTCATTACATACCTGAGGACATTTGGAAGCTTCCTCAATCCTACATGTATTTATTTATTTGAGACAAGGTCTCATTCTGTCATGCAGGCTGGAGTGCAGTGATGTGATCATGACTTAGGGCAGCCTTGACCTCCCAGGCTCAAGTGATCCTCCCATTTCAGCCTCTCAAATAGCTGGGACCCCAAAGGTGTGTTACCATGCCCAATTAAAAAAAATTTTTTTGAGATGGGATCTCACTGTGTTGCCCAGGCTGGAGTATAGGGTGCAATTTCAGCTCACTGCAACCTTTACTTCCCAGGCTTAAGCAATCCTCCCACCTCAGCCTCCAGAGGCCCTCTTTGAGATGCTGGGGATTCAGGCATAAACAAAACCGACCAAGCCCCTGCCCTCAAGGAACTGACTCTCATGCAGTCAAACTGCCTGAGGTGGCCGGGTACGGTGGCTCACGTCTGTAATCCCAGCACTTTGGGAGGCCAAGGTGGGCGGATCATGAAGTCAGGAGATCGAGACCATCCTGGCCAACATGGTGAAACCCAGTCTCTACTAAAAATACAAAAAAATTAGCCAGGTGTGGTGGCAGGCACCTGTAGTCCCAGCTACTCAGGAGGCTGAGGCAGCAGAATGGTGTGAACCCGGGAGGTGGAGCTTGCGGTGAGCCGAGATCGCACCATTGCACTCCAGCCTGGGCGACAGAGCGAGACTCCGTCTCAAAAAACAAAAAAAAAGCAAAACCAAAAACAAATAAAACTGCCTGAAGGAGCAGGGAAGTTCCTCCTGCCTTCCACTTGCTCAAAGAACAGCAGCACGTCTTGTTGAAAAGTGATCAGATTCATTTTATTGACTACACAGAAGCAATTCCATTTTCCACTAAGAATATAATGTAGGATGAAGAATTCTGACTCAGTGTCTCCACAGGAACCTGTTCCTCAGCTTTCTGGATGTCATTGTTTCTGACATCACACCTTCCTAGACAGGTATTTCTGGAAAAGGATCTGGTAAGGGGATGAATTTGGCTCTAAACAAATGCCCATGGCCCCGGAAGACCTGTCAGGGCCACCAAGTTAGTTTCTCTGGCAAAATTTGATTCCTTCCATCTCACCACTATAGTAACTGTTTTTGTTATGTTACCAGGAGCCACACAAAGGTTGACCCAGCAAGGTGGAGCCATGTTACCAGGAGCCATATGGAGGCTGAACCAGCAAAGTGGAGGACCAGCTGTTTGCTTGACTGGGGGCTGGTGACAGGCCAACCTGGAGAAAGACAGCCCAGCTTCAAGAACAGCAAGGCAGCCCTTTGCACAGTTCCCACTGGGGTGGGGAGGCTGGAGATGAGGACTGCATTCCACATCAGAGTTGTTTTATTTCTGGATATTCACAGACACCTAGAAGTCAGAAAAATAAGCCAAAGGGGGAAGACCCTGGCAGACCGGCTCCGTTGGCTTCCTCTCCAGAGTCACTGTTCTGAAGTGACAGGTGGAAGCTCTTTCAGTTCCTCCTTTTCCGGGTACACTTCGGACACCTTATTCATCTTGGTGAAAATCTGGTTGATCTCTATGAACGTCTTGGCCTTGGTCTCGGGGATAATCAAGAAGATGTAGATGGTGGTGAGGAGGCAGATCACGGCAAAGACAATGAAGCTGTACGGGCCGAGGCCCTCCTGTGGGAAGAGGGGCAGGTGACATGTGTGGGACGTGGTTTGCCCACGGGCTCACACTCTACTGCATGGGGATCTGGTGAGCGTGGGCCCCGGGCCCCACTCACCTGGATGAACGGGAAGATCAAGCCCACGGCGAAGTTGGAAAGCCAGTGCACGCTGCCCCCCACCATGAAGGCAGATGGCCGAGAGGACTGCAGGAAGATCTCAGTGATGAGCAGCGCAGGTATGGGACCTGTAGGGAGAGGAGAGCAGTCTCCCTGAAGGCAGAGCAGGCCCGAGAATCCCAGGCCTGGTCATGCAGGCCTATCAGGTAGCTGGCCCCGGGACAGCGGCATCTCCAGGACTCTTGGGCATGTGGGGCAGCACGTAGGAGGCAAATGGCAGTGTACAGGGATAGCGGGCCAGCAACCACCCGTTAGGCCCACTCTGCTGCCTGCACAGTCTGTGTGTTCCTACCCACACCACTATTTTACCATTTCACTCTCATTATGTGCCACCCACCCCCTTGCGGTGGACAGGGGAAGAGATGCCATTTCCAGGCTGCATTGGCCATCCCTGGTATCTCTAAGGAGCTCCAGCCAGGAGCTTCTGGGATCAGAGGGGGTTGTGACACTCTGAGGCCAGCTTTGGATACGTACTGGGCCCGAGGGCATGTCCTATGACGTAGGAGATGACACAGACGATGCTGAGGTATGGCATCCAGGACACCGTGTCCTGTGGAGAGAAAGCAGTTGGTTCACCTGGAGCAGACAAGCTAGGACAGGACCCCACGGGGCGGCCAACCTGCCCTGGTGGGTGGAGGATGGCACCTGGCTCCTCCCCCAGCAATGCCACCTCGATGAGCCACTGGGAAATCAGCTGAACATGGGCTATGAGCTGGCAGGACACACGGTCCCCAGATGTCTGGCCGGTTGTATTTGCTAAAATAGCTCATTGTGACCTCTTTTCCTTTTAAGGCAGGTGGAGGCGCAGGATGGGAGGGGCACTGGTCTTCCTGGTGAAACTCTGGGCTCCTGGGACCCTGGCCTGTCCTCACCTGTAGTGCCAGAGCCGCAGTGAGCACGCAGCAGGCTGTGAGGCAGATGGCGAAGCCCAGCAGCAGCAGCAGCCTCCGACCCAGAAGCTCCACCACGAACACCTACAGGAGGGTGGCAGGGCTCAGGCGGGAAAGGCCCAGCTTCACCTCCTTCCAGCCCCCTCCAATGGGGCAGCTGTGAGGACAGCTGGGCGGACCAGGTGTGCATGCACACTCACATTCACATGTGCAAGACATGCCCTTGGGCAGCCAGCGGGAAGTCGGCTGTGTCTGTGATGCGGGACCCCAGCTGCCCACCCTTGAGACTCAGCTCTAGGGCCTCCTAATCCCACAACCCTGAGCCTCAGGATTCCTGCCCTCGGGAGGCCAGATGTCTGCATGCAGGGGAGACGCTGCCCCCACGGAGCCTGCTCCCATCCCGAGGTGGCCGAGCCTCACTCCAGGTACCCCGGGCTGGGAGCAACCCAGCAGTGGGCGCTGCCTGGTCCAGGCACCCCTACATCCCCGTTAGGTGGTGGCCCCGGGCCCGGTGCGGCTCGGCAGCCCCAGGTGTGAGGGGCCGGTGCGGGGCCACCTCCCACACAGAGCTTCTGTAGTAGGGGCTAGTCCTCCACGTTTTGGGGCCACGGGCTGCCCTTTTGGCGGCGCCGAGGTTGGGGCGTGGGGGCCCGAGGGGCCTTGGGTGGAGGCTGCGGGCGGCTCCCAGGACACTCACGGCGCAGAAGGTCATGACCACGTTCACGGCCCCGGTGCCGGCCGTCACGTACTGCACGTGCTCCTCCGGCACACCGGCGCTCAGGTAGATCTGGTCCGCGTAGTAGTAGATCTGCAAGGCAAGCATGGGGCTGGGCGGCTGCCCGGAGGAGGCGGCCTCGGCGCCAGGACCCACGCCCGGCGCCCCAGGACCTGCACCCCGAGCCCCCCGAGCCCCCCGAGCCCTCCCCAGCTCCTGAGCTGCAGCCCGGCCCATACAGCGTTGACGCCCGACAGCTGCTGGCCGCCCATAAGGACGATGATGGACAGCAGCTGCCAGCGCAGCGAGCGCATCCGGAACAGCTTCAGCACCGAGATGAAGCCCGCGGCCTTCTCTGCCTCGTCCTCCTGCCGGATCTCGGCCACCTCCCTGTCCACAGAGTCCCAGCCGCGCAGCGTCTGTAGGGCTGGGGAGAAGCGGCACCGTCGGACCAGGGCTGGGGGGCAGAACCTGGAGGCCGCCCCCGCCCGAGCCCTCCTTACCTTTCTTGGCTGCCGCTTCGTCTTTCTTCTGAATCAGCAGGTACCTGGGGCTCTCGGGGAAGAAGGGCAGCAGAACGAGCTGCAGCGCCGCGGGGACCCCGGTCAGCCCCAGCAGGATCGGCCAGCCTGGGAGGAAGGCAGCGAGCTGACACTAGCGGCCTCCCCACCACCCCGAAGGCGCCCTCTGCAGAGCCAGCCCCAGCCCCGTCATCCTGAGTGGGGTGCAGGCTCCAGGAGGGCACAGCTTTCCCAGCCCTAAGAACAGCAACTCCCGACGGTGGACACTCCGGAAACACCTGCAGCAGGGCTCAGCAGCGACGCACCCCTGCGCCCATCAGACGGACCACACCGACGAGGCCGGCAATACCAAGTGCTGGCGAGAACGTCCCTGTGTCCTTCAGAGGACAGTCTCGCAGGGGCTGGAGGAGCTGGGCACACCCGGCCTGACCCAGCTGCCCACTCCCAGCTCTATGCCCAGAGAAGCCAGGCCACCAGGATGCCTGAACTGGAATGGTCACGGCAGCTCTGATTATAGCAAGGACACTGGAAGCAGTGGGAATGTCCTTAACATTCCACGTAGAGGGGACACATGGGCTGGCCGCACTGGTACTGCAGTGAACACGGAGCAAGCCTTGGCATGGATGCATCTCACAGACGATGTGTTGAGCGTTGTAAGGGCCACATGCTGTGAGGCCCTTACAGAAAATTCAGAAATGGTAATATTAACCCTGCCACTGCCAAAGGCAAAACTAGAGGCAAAGCGAAAAAATGAAGCGCAGAGCTTCACAAATGCCTAGAGGGCTGTGTGTGGTTCTGAGTCCTGCTATGGAGCTCCCTGAGACAGGAACCTGGCTTATTCACTTCTGGTCCCAGGTCCTAATGAGAACGTGGCGCCTTGGCGTAAGTGTCCCCAACACATGCAGCAGTGAAGGAGAGGCAGGAGCATGTGGCACTTAAACAGGGACCCAGGTCTGTGCCGCGGGGTCTGCATCCTCATGAGACCTTGGACCAGTTTTCCAATCTCTCTGTACCTGTGATACACCTGTAAAATGGGTATGATACTGGTCCTGGCTTCATAGGGCTGTTCTGAGGAATACAAGAGTTACTAAAAAAGACTTGGCACTTGGTCCACGATAAGCACGTTCTATAGAGAGTGTCTAAGCAGCATAGAGCTTGATGATCCACTTGACTGACTTGCAGGCGGTGTGTGGAACCCTAGTGGGAACTGGCTTACGTTTTGGCTGACGAGATGACTGATGATAGTTTAAAGGGAAAGTCATGCAAAAACAACCCTGGTTACAGGTGTCTGTGCACCTGCCACATGCCAGGCCCCAGGTTGTCTTGGGGAAGGTGGAGGCAGGGTCTGGGATGTCCTCACCACCTCCCGCATGGGGCCAGGCCACCCTGACTCCTGGTACTTCTCTTTCTGGTCTGCAAAATGGGATAATCACCGAGCCCCAGGCAGCAGCGTCGCTGGGAGGGTCCTATGAACTGATGCTGGGTACGCCCCAAGCACAGAGCCTGGCACACTGGTGGCTATCATTGCTATGCCACGGGCCTCCATATGGACAGCTGCTGAGCAGGCAGAGAAGCCAATCACTCAAAGCCACCTCATCCATCTCCTAAGAGGGACTAGATAGTAAACACTGGCCAGTCCATTATCGCGCCTTTGTCCAGGGCCTGCTGTGCTGGCGCAGGACAGGATGGGCCCCCCAAGGATATCCAGCCTGTTAGAAGAGACCAGTCTGCAGAAAGTCCTGTCCTGTGGCGGTGGCTTTGGAACACAAGGAGGGGGCCAAGGGTAGTGGTGAAGGGGTGGGGGTGGTCCCGAGATGTCCTGAACTCACCATCTACGTTTGCAAGGAGATTCCGAAGACCAAAGATCTGGGCCACAAGGATGCCAACAGTGATGAAGAGCTGGGGCACCACCCCGAGAGCCCCCCGCAGGTTTTTAGGGGCCAGCTCCCCTAAGTACATGGGGACCACGTTGGAAGATACACCTGGGAGGAGGTGAAATAGAAACACCATCAGAAAAAATTAGTCTGGCAGGGACAAGCTGTCTTCAAGTATACTATTCTTAGCAATAACATTATTTGGGCCAGAACTCTCTCAAAACTGCAAAGGAGGAAGCAAACAACTCTTTTAATTCTTAGCCCTTTATACTTTAAGGAAAGAGAAACAGATCAAAGGAGCTCATGCACAGGGGCCCTTGCTTTGGCCCGTATCATCTGGGGACACTGGCCAACTGGATCTACGGCCTTCCCCACTCCCTGGCCTGAGTCTAGACCCACTCATGTTTCTGCTTTTTGAGGAGGGTCTGTTTAATAAAAGGCAAGGCAGCTGGGTGTGATGGCTCATGCCTGTAATTTCAGCACTTGGGGAGGCTAAGTGGGGAGGATAGATTACTTGGGGCCAGGAGTTTGAGACCAGCCTGGGCAACATAGTGGAACCCTGTTTCCACTAAAAATATATATATGTGTGTGTGTGTGTGTGTGTGTGTGTGTGCGCGTGCGCGATATATATGGCCTGTGTGTGTATTTGCATATGGCGTGTATGCGTATGTGCGTATGGCCTCTGTGTGTGTGTATATGGATATGGCCTGGTGTGTATGTGTGTGTGTGTATATATATATATATATATATATATATATATATATATATATGGCATGTGTGTGTACATATATATATGGCCTCTGTGTGTGTGTGTGTGTGTATATATATATATGTGGCCTGGGTGTGTGTGTGTGTGTGTGTGTGTATAGGGCATGTGTATGTGTATGTATATATATGGCATGTGTGTATGTGTGTATGGCCCAGGACCCCTAGCCCCCAACTTTACCTTGTAGGAACAGTAAATAAACCAATGCAGAGATAGTTTCATACACCTTTAAGAACAAGTTATATGTCTCTATAAGCATTAAAAATGTCAATACATATTATGGAATGTCTGCATTTCTGGGATTTCTGTAATACCTGGACTACTTCTGAATCCCCAGTATTTAAACTTGTAAATTTTCCCATCATACTGGAATCTGGTAGAGGTTAAACTTACTCTCTTTTATAGAATGACGTGTTGCCTGATGTCAATTAAAAAACATACGCAGAATTTAATTTTACAGCTTCCAAAGTATTTTCACATATATTGTCCTATTTAATTCTCCTAAAAGCACATCCAGAGGCTGGGGATGGAGAGGAAGTTTCACGAGTCCAACTATCAGGTACCAAATCCTGAGTCAAATGGAGGCTCAGGGATGTGGGTCTCTGAAGGGAGGCTCTCAGGAACAGAGTTTGGAGTGAGCAGAGGTTGGAGCTGCTGTTGATGGCGGGGTATTTGATAGCACTGAGATGGGAGGGTACCTGAGGCCATGTTTTCCTGCTTGGCAATTCTATCGGCAGATGTCTCTGCTTAGTATTTCAGAAGAGACATCACAGTTCATTAATATTGATTCTTCCTCATTTTCAGAGCAAAGAGGGGCAGTCTTTAAAGCAGCTCTTAGCATGTCTAGGTGGGAAGAGGGAGCGACACCTCACAGGCCCAGGGCAAAGGGCTGCAGAGGAAGGGAAGGCCTCCTGGGAGCTGAAGTGGGAGGCTGTGTCCTCACCACTTAACAAGAGCCACTTAGCGGCAAGAGCATCTTGGTGAAGGACATTAATAAAGGGTCAAACCTCAGGAGGTTTGTGAAGAGATGGGGTTACCTGTATGTTGGTGGAAAGCAATCTCTATTTTTGTCTTTAAAATGACTCCACTAGGACCTCCCAACCAGCCAGTTCTGATACTAGAGTCACAGCAAAGTGGCTTTGTTTTTTTTGAGACGGAGTTTTGCTCTTGTCGCCCAGGCTGGAGTGCAGTGGTGCAATCTCAGCTCACTGCAAACTCTGCCTCCTGGGTTCAAGTGATTCTCCTGCCTCAGCCTCCTGAATAGCTGGGAATACAAGCGCCCGCCACCATGCCTGGCTAATTTTTGTATTTTTAGTAGAGACGGGGTTTCACCATGTTGGCCAGGCTGGTCCTGAACTCCCGACCTCAGGTGATCCACCCGCCTCAGCCTCCCAAAGTGCTGGGATTACAGGCATGAGCCACCGCACCTGGCCTGGCTTTTGAAGTTTAAATTCCTCCTGCTGGGCACTGTAGCTCACGCCTGTAATCCCAGCATTTTGGGAGGCCGAGGCAGGTGGATCACTTGAGGCTGGGAGTTCAAGACCAGCCTAGCCAACATGGCGAAACCCCATCTCTACGAAAAATACAAAAAAATTAGCTGGGCACGGTGGCACATGCCTGTAGTGCTAGCTACTCAGGAGGCTGAGGCACAAGAATTGCTTGAACTTAGCAGGTGGAGCTTGCAGTGAGCCGAGATCGCACCACTGCACTCCAGCCTGGGCAACTAAGCAAGAGTTCATCTCAAACAAACAAACAAAAAGTTTAAATTCCTCTGAGCCAATGAATACCTTCAGTCTTCCTGCCAAGAAGTTGATTAATAACAAATCAGTGAACTGTGAGCGTGTTCCAGTCAAAGTCATACTCGTCTTGGCACCCCCCTTGTCAAGGTAGTTGTTTATTTCATTTTAGAGTGAGCAACGTGGTTCTTGTTCATATGGGTGGTTTTATTTTTGTGTTGGTTTGTTTGTTTTGTTTTTGAGACAGAGCCTGTCTCTGTTGCCCAGGCTAGAGTACAGTGGCGCGATCTTGGCTCACTGCAACCTTCCCATCCTGGGTTCAAGCGATTCTCGTGCCTTAGCCTCCCTGGTAGCTGGGATTACAGGCCTACTCCACCATGCCCGGCTAATTTTTTTATTTTTAGTAGAGACTGAGTTTCACCATGTTGGCCAGGCTGGTCTCGCACTCCTGACCTCAAGTGATCCAACTGCCTCAGCCTCCTAAAGTGCTGGTGTTACAGGCATGAGCCACCACACCTGGCCATATGGGTGGTTTTAAAATGAGTGTCTAAGCAGCACATAGCTTGATGATCCACTTTGCTGACTTGCTGGAGGTATGTGACAAACTGATGGCAAATGGATTATGCCCCCAATGGACAGTGTTCTCAAACCGTGATCTGAGGACCCGGGGATCCCGAGACCTCTTAAGGGTATCTGTGAGATCAAAACTATTTTCATAATAATCCTGAGATGATATTTGCTCTTCATTCTCTTTCTCTCATGAGCATATGGGAGTTTTCCAGAGACTTCCTGCCAGGCCACATCACAACTGACCTGACCCAGAAGTACATCGGAGAATTCAGCTGTCTTCTATTAAGCCAGACATTAAAGAGATTTGCAAAAATGTCAAACGAGGCCACTCTTCATGTAATAGGCTTATTTTAAAAAATGAATTAATATGTCTCTCGGTTGCCATTTCTAATACAGTAAATATTGATCAATGTAACCCACATGAGCAAAAGCTCTTTGGAGCCCTCAATAATTTCAAGTGTGCAAAGGGGTCTGAGACCAAAAACTTTGAGAACTGCTGACTTCGGAGTAAAGGCTGGGATTTTTAACTGATTTGTTATCTATTGGAGCATAATATTTCTCTGCTGGAAACAATTCTGTATTGTTAACGGTCAATAGAAAAGTGATTGGACCTGCTCACTGCTGGCAACTTTTAGGAATCATCTATTTTTCAAAATGTTGAGCCCACTGCAGAGAAAACCCATAGGTCAGGGCAAGATGGCAGAGACCAGCCGGGCATGGTGGCTCACATCTGTAATCCCAGCACTTTGGGAGGCTGAGGTCAGGAGTTTGAGACTAGTTTGGCCAACATAGTGAAACCCCGTCTCTACCAAAAATACAAAAATGAGCTGGGTGTGGTGGCGGGCACCTGTAATCCCAGCTACTCGGGAGGCTGAGGTAGAAGAATCAGTTGAACCCGGGAGGCAGAGGTTGCAGTAAGCCAAGATCATGCCACTGCACTCCAGCCTGGGCGACAAGAGGGAAACTCCATCTCAAAAAAAAAAAAAAAAAAAAAAGATGGCAGAAACCCAGCCAGGTGCTCTCAGGGAAAGCTGAGCACTAAGTGAAGTTTCCCATGGGGCTCACCATCCTCCCTTTGGCATGACTTAGTCTCTGTTTGGGAAATGTCTTCTCATCTTTTTTTCATGTCTCTGTTACTGCCAATTAATCCCAGCTGAGGGGTTTGCGGACAGCCAGCCAAATTATCCATTTGTCCCTATCCCTGCGTTTGGAAGGAACAAATGAGAGTTCCTTGGCAATGTCGGGACAGTGACTGGAGGGAGGCAGTGAGGCACCTGGGAGGGGCTCCCTCAAGGGGCCCACTCTGCACCTGTAGGACCCTGAAAGCTTCCACCCTAGATGCCTCTCCCCGCCTGGCCCTGAGAAATACTGCCTACTAAGGATGCCAACTCAGGGAAAGCCACCGGCATGGCTGTACTCTCATCTCTCTTCAGTGTGAAGCAATTATGGGAGAGTTTTCTAAAATCACCACTGTACAGCCTGGCAGGCTAGGCCTGGAAGCAACAGAGTGGGATTAGGAAAAACCACCTCCCAGGTTGTTAGATGAGAGGACTCAGCGAGTCAGCACCCACTCAGCAGGTGGGCATTTCAGGAAAAGAACTCAGGACGCCCTTGGCAAACTTTAAATTGCCCTATAAAACTTAAAATGTGGCACTGTTAGCACCTTTCTGGTAGTGGAATTCATACATTAGATTGTTTCTCAAGCTTTTTTGACTCTCACCCACAGTAAAAAAGTACAGAAATACATTTTCCACTGCAACCTGGTTCTCATATGTGTGTGTGTGTGTGTGTGTGTGTGTGTGTGTGTGTATGTGTATCCAAAACAAAAGGGGGCAATACTTATCTTTACTACACATAACACCGTCTCTTCCATTTTATTTATTGATTTATATATATATTTATTTATCTTTGAGACAGGGGGATATGGTTTGGCTCTGTGTCCTCACCCAAATCTCATCTCGAATTGTAATCCCCATGTGTCAAGGGAGGACCTGATGGGAGGTGATTGGATCATGAGGGCGAGTTCTCCCATGCTGTTCTTGTGATACCGAGTTCTCATGAGATCGGATGGTTTTATAAGGCAGTTTCCCTTCTCTCTCTCTCTCTCTCTCTCTCTCTCTCTCTCTCACCTGCTGCCATGTAAGACAGGTCTGCTTCCCCTTCCATCATGATTGTAAGTTTCCTGAGGCCTCCCCAGCCTTGGGGAACTGTAAGTCGATTAGACTTCTTTTCTTTATAAATTACCCAGTCTCGGGGAGTATTCTTTACAGCAGCGTGAAAACAGACTAATACACAGGGTCTCACTGTGTTGCCCAGGCTGGTTTCAAATGATCCTCCTACCTCGGCTTCCAGAGTAGCTGGATTGCAGGTGTGAGCCACTGCACCCAGCTATTCTGTTTTTTTAAAAAAATGCTGCTCACTAAACAGACATCACCACCCACTACCTGGTCGTGATCTGCAGTTCAGAAAATATTGAGATAAAGGATTGGATTGGAAGGACACTTCCCAGGTTAAGATTCTGCATTTCAGTTTTTCAGAGATGTTTCTTTGTAGGAAACATCACAGTAAAGCTCTGCACCTGAGAACCAGCTAGGGCTCCAGCATCTATTTCACAGTAGAGGCATAAGAACAGCTTTCTATACGCTTCAGAGATCACAGATTGGTTCTAGTCCCTGGGAACCTGTTGTCCTCCTCCTTGATGACCCTCACAGAATGGCAATACAGCATAGCATTGTTTACCTGCACATATTCCCACCAAAAGTCTGGAAATAATGATAAGCTCAAATGACTTGGCGACTTTGCTGCATCCCATTAAGATCGCAGGCACGATAGAAAATATGTTGTTGAACAGCAAGGCCCCTTTTCTGCAGAGGACAAAATATCAGTTAGTTTTGCTGAAGAATTCACTCATTCATTCAAGAAATGTTTCTGGAGTGTCTCCTCTGCATAGGCCCCAGCAGTTACAGCAGTGGCTTTACTGCTGTGCGTTTAGCTCTCTGGGACCTGAGACTGATACAGGTCAAGTGCATGGCCTGGTGTGGGAATACTCTCAGTGTGGGGAGCAAATGGAAATGACCACAGTCCAGAGGGCGTCAGTGGTGAAAATGGAGAGAAAGGGCTCTGTATTAAGATATAGTAAAGGGTTTTTGAAATCATTAGCTAATTTATAATTTTGGTGTAATCTTGAAAGCCAACTCCAAAATTGTCCTGGGTAAGGACATTAGAGGAAAATAAAAGTATAGGTCCATCTTACTTATGTCAACATGGATGACACAATCCTAAATGAAATCTTAGTAGATTAAATTCAACAGCATATGCAAAAATATTTCAATGTATTTCACCATATTAAAGATTTTATTGGGGCCAGGCATGGGGGCTCATGCCTGTAATCCCAGCACTTTGGGAGGCCAAGGTGGGCAGATCACTTGAGGTCAAGACTTCAAGATCAGCCTGGCCAACATGGTAAAACCCTGTCTTTACTAAAAATACAAAAACTAGCTGGCCGTGGTGGCAGGTGCCCGTAATCCCAGCTACTCAGGAGGCTGAGGCACGAGAATTGCTTGAACCCAGGAAGTGGAGATTGCAGTGAGCTGAGATCGTGCCACTGCACTTCAGCCTGGGTGACAGAGCGAGACTCTATCTCAAAAAATAAATAAATAAATAAATAAATAAATAAATAAATAAACAAACATTATATTGGGGGAAAACATCAGATTATCTCAATAGAAGCAGCAAAAGAAGTCAATAAAATTTAACACCATTATGATTTTTAAATTTTTATTTGTTTATTTAAAAGTTGGCCTAACTTTCTTTCTTCCTTTCTTTTCTTTGAGACAGAGTCTTGCTCCGTCACCCAGGCTGGAGTGCAGTGATGGCAGCTCACTGTAATCTCGGTCTGCCAGGTCGAAGTGATTCTTGTGCCTCAGCCTTCCAAGTAGCTAGGATTACAGGCACATGCCCCCACGCCCAGCTAAGCGTTTGTATTTGTAATAGAGATGGAGTTTCTCCATGTTGGCCAGGCTGGTCTCGAACTCCTGGCCTCAAGTGATCTGCCCACCTCAGTCTCCCAAAGTGCTGAGATTATAGGCATGAGCCACTGCGCCCAGCCATTTTTTTTTTAAACCAGCCTTAACAAACTATAAATAGAGGAACTTCTTTAAGCTGATAAAGGAAATCTACCTAAAACCTATATCAAACATCACAATTAATAAAACTTGGAAAGCCTTCCCATTTAAGTCAGGAACAAGCCTACCCTGGAGATCCTGACGGAAGCAAAGCAAACTTCTCTGGAGGCGCCTCTCACAGTGGAGCCCTCATGATGAGGACCCTCATGATGGACGAAGCCATTAGCGAGTGGAGCTCCAGCATTCCTAAACACTGAGAAACTTGCCACACGTAAGAGCCGCTTATACTAACAGCACACCTTCAGACAACAGAATCAGACTGTGACTATAAGATGTTTAAAATGATTAGTGTCATAAAATAAGGAATCCAAATGGTACTGTATTGGAGAACCAACATTACCTGACTTCAAGGCTTACCATAAAGCTACAGTAATCAAGACAGTGTGGTACTAGTAAACGAATAGACAAACAGGCCGGGCATGGTGGCTCACGCCTGTGATCCCAGCACTTTGAGAGGCCAAGGCGGGTGGGATCACATGAAGTCAGGAGCTCAAGGCCAGCCTGGTCAGCATGGTGAAACCTCGTCGTCTCTACTACAGCCGCACACCTCTAATCCCAGCTACTCGGGAGGCTGAGGCATGAGAATCGCTTGAACCTGGGAGGTGGAGGTTGCAGTGAGCCGAGATGGCCCCACTGCACCAGCCTGGGTGACACAGTGAGACTCTGTCTAAAGAAAAAAAAAAAAAGAATAGACAAATAGATCAATGGAACAGAACAGAGAGTCCAGAAATAGACCCACGTTGTCTATTCAACTGATCCTTGACAAAGGAGCAAAGGGAACACAATGGAGAAAGGCAGTCTTTTCAAAAAAATGGTGCTGGGCTGGGTGCAGTGCTCATGCCTGTAATCTCAGCACTTTTGAACACTGAGGTAGGAGGATCACTTGTGTACAGAAGTTCCAGACCAGCCTGGGCAACATAGTGAGATGCCATCTCTAGAAAAAAATAATAAATTGGCCAGGCGCAGTGGCTCATGCCTGTAATCCTAGAACTTTGGGAGGCCAAGGCGGGTGGATCACCTGAGGCCAGGAGTTCAAGACCAGCCTGGCCAACACAATGAAACCCCACCTCTACTAAAAATACAAAAAAAAAAAATTAGCCGGGTATGGTGGCACACACCTCTAATTCCAGTTACTCAGAAGACTGAGGCTAGAGAATTGCTTGAACTCAGGAGGCAGAGTTTGCAGTGAGCTGAGATTATGCCACTTGCACTCCAGCCTGGGTGACATAGCAAGACTCTATCTCAAAAAAAAAAAAAAAAAAGAAAAAAATCAAAAATTAGCTGGGCACTACTGGTGGTGCGCTCCTGTAGTCCCAGCTACTGGAGAGGCTGAGGCGGGAGTATTGCCTGAGCTAGGAAGTTTGAGGCTGCAGCAAGCTATGATTGTGTCACTGCACTCAGCCTGGGTGACAGAGTGACACCCTGTCTCAAAAACAAAAAACAAAAAGAAAATGGTGCTGGAACAACTGGACATCTATATGCAAGAAAATGAACCTAGACACAAACCTTAGAATTTTCCCAAATATTAATTCACAGTGGTCACAGACCTAAACATAAAATGCAAAACTATAAAACTCCTAGAAGATAGCGTAGGAAAAAAAAAATCTAGACAGTCTTGGGTTTGGTGATGACTTTTCAGATACAACACCAAAGGCAAAATCCATGAAAGAAAGAATTGATCCTTAAAATGAAAGACAGAAGGTTAGAAAACATAAAATCTTTAGCCAATAAAGACAAAAAGGGAAGTTGGGTAATAGTCTTAATACCTGACAAAATATGATTTGAGATAAAAATGTCATAAAACACAGAGGTGTTATATGCATTACATAAAGTAAAAGAGGGAAGTGAGGAGCGCCTCTGCCCGGCCGCCCCGTCTGGGAAGTGAGGAGCGCCTCTGCCCGGCCACCCATCGTCTGGGAAGTGAGGAGGCCTCTGCCCGGCCACCCTCGTCTGGGAAGTGAGGAGCGCCTCGGCCCGGCCGCCCCGTCTGGGAAGTGAGGAGCGCCTCTGCCCGGCCGCCCCGTCTGGGAAGTGAGGAGCGCCTCTGCCCGGCCACCCATCGTCTGGGTAGTGAGGAGCGCCTCTGCCCGGCCACCCATCGTCTGGGAAGTGAGGAGCGCCTCTGCCCGGCCGCCCCGTCTGGGAAGAAGTGAGGAACACCTCTGCCCATCCACCCCGTCCGGGAAGAAGTAGGAGCGCCTTGCCGGCCGCCCCCGGGAGCGCCGCCCCCGTCCGGGAAGAAGTGAGGAGCGCCTTGCCCGGCCGCCCCGTCCGGGAAGAAGTGAGGAGCGCCTCTGCCCGGCCGCCCCGTCCGGGAAGAAGTGAGGAGCGCCTCTGCCCGGCCGCCCCGTCCGGGAAGAAGTGAGGAGCGCCTCTGCCCGGCCGCCCCGTCTGGGAAGTGAGGAGCGCCTCTGTCCGGCTGCCCTGTCTGGGATGTGGGGAGCACCTCTGCCCGACCGCCCCGTCTGGGAGGTATACCACGGAGGCCAGAAGCAATGTGGGGGCTGGACGTGGTGGCTCACGCCTGTGGTCCCGGCACTCTGGGGGGCCGAGGCGGGTTGATCACTTCAGGCTAGGAGTTCGAGACCAGTCTGGCCAACATGGCGAAACATATGAAAAATACAACAGACAAACCAACCAACGAACTCAGTGACAACAAAACAGGTCTACCGTGGAGTCATGCTCTAATTTTTTCTATTTTCCTCCCTTTCTGATCCTTTATCCCACTTACTTTTTCTTCCTCTTCCTTCTCCTTCTTCTTTGTCAAATAGAGGATTGAGTTATTATCACTGATCCATATAAAGTCCCTCTCTCATTTATTTTAATTCCCACCCCCCATTTCTATTCCCTGACTTCACATGTGCAACCTTCCTAATATGTTTGATACGCATCTTTTTGTTTGTATGTATTTTTAGAAAATGTTTATTGTTTTGTGTGCAAAAAAAATTAATTAAAAAAAATAAAGTAAAAAAAAATAAAAATAAAAGTAAAAGAAATAATAGCAAAGAAGATATAACTATCATAAACAGAGATGATTCCAACACACCCTCAAAATACATACAGCATCAAAAAAAAAAAAAGAAAGAAAGAAAATCCTACATACTATGTGATTCCAACTATATGACGTCCTGGGAAAGGCAAACTATGGAGATAGTAGAAGGATCGGTGGTTGCCAGGAGTTAGAGAGGAGATGACCAGGCAGAGCATAGAGGAGTCTTAGGGCAGTGAAACTACTCTATATGATACTATAATGGTGGATACAAGTCATTACGCATTTGTCAAAACCCATAGAATGCACAACATCAAGAGTAAACCCTAATGTACACTATGAACCTTGGGTGATGATATATGTCAATGCAGGTCTCATCATTTGTAACAAATACACAGCTCTGGTGAGAGATGTTGACAAAGGGGGAGACTATGCATGTATTGGAGGAGAGGGTATATGGGAAGTCTCTGTAGCCTCTTCTCAATTATGTGAGCTTAAAACTGCTCTTTAAAAATAAAGTCTACTAATGGCAGACAAGGTGGCTCATGCCAGTAATCTCAGCACTTTCAGAGGCCAAGGTGGGAGGATGGCTTGAGGCCAGGAGTTCAAGACCAGACTGAGCAACACAGCAAGACCCCATCCCTGTAGTCTCAGCTACTAGAGAGGAGGAGGATCACTTGAGCACAGGAGGTGGAGCCTGCAGTGAGCCATAATCACGCCACTGCACTCCAGCCTGGGTGACAGAGTAGGACCCTATTAAAAATATATATATACATATATATAGATATATATGTATATATATATGCTTTTAAAATATTTTTAAAAATATATTTTTTGAGATAGGGTCTTACTCTATTATATATATATATTTATATATTAAAATATATATTTTATACATATATTTTTTTAAATAGGCAGAGCACAGTGGCTTATGCCTGTAATTTCAGCACTTTGGGAGGCCAAGGCAGGCAGATCACTTGAGGTCAGGAGTTCAAGACCAGCCTGGCCAACATGGTGAAACCTCATGTCTACCAAAAATACTAAAATTGGCTGGACTTGGTGGCAGGTGCCTGTAATCCCAGCTATTTGGGAGGCTGAGGCAGTAGAATCACTTGAACCCAGGAGGCAGATGTTGCAGTGAGCCAAGATTGCGCCATTGCACTCCAGCCTGGGTGACAGAGCAAGACTCTGTCTCAAAAAAATAAATAAATAAAAAATAAAATAAAATTTAAAAAGTACTATAGGAAAGAATAAAAAACTATAAAACAAAGTTATCTAAAACAATGATAGAAAGTAGATTTTAAAAACGAATAAACAGAACTTATTGAAATGAAAAATAAAATAATTAAAAACATAGCAGGTTTATTACATCCGAAGAGAGAATTAATGAATAGGAAGGTAGACCTGCAGAAATTACCTAGAAAGCACCCAAGAGAGATAAGAAGATGGGAAATATGAGAGATTCAAAGACACAGAGGAACTTCATGGAGTTCTAGAAGCAAAGAATATAGAAAATCGGGGAAGGGCAATATTTGTAGAGATATTGGCTGAAAACTTCTCAGAACTGATGACAAAGACATGAAACTTCAGACAAGGAACCACAGTGACTCCCAGGATAAAGAAAACTAAATCCTTGGTCCTTTACGATGAAACTTTATTGGAGGACATGTAAGAAGACCTGAAGATGATGGAAAGCTCTAGTTTGCTCATGAGTGGGAAAGGTCAACATTGTAGAGATGTCAGTTTTCCTCAAGTTAATTTATAAATTCAGAGCAATGCCAATCAGAATCTTTCTTTAGGGATTTCGAGAAGCTGACTTAAAATTTTAAATGGAAGAGTAAAGGAACATGAATAACTAAGATAAATTTGAAAGCAAATGACTTTCCACTTGGAAAAATAAAACAAAATTAGTTCTCTCTCATCACTTAATATATACAAATTAAAACACCATATCTATCTGGAAGAATGAAATTGTGAAATAAAATTTAAAAATATAGAAGAGGCTAGGCGTAGTGGTTCGTGCCTATAATCCCAGCACTTTGGGAGGCCAAGGTGGGAGGATTGCTTGAGCCCAGAAGTTTGAGACCAGCCAGAGCAATATAGTGAGACCCTGTCTCTACAAACACTAAAAAATGAGCTGAGCATCATGGCACACACCTGTAGTTCCAGCTATTTAGCAGGCTGAGGCAGAAGGATCCCTTAAGCCCAGGAGTTCAAGGCTGCAATGAGCTGTGATCATGCCACTGCACTCCCACCTGGGTGACAGAGTGAGACCCTGTCTCACACATACATATTTATGGTTTTTGCTTTGTAAGTGTCCCCAGTTGAGAAGCAAAATCTATAAATTTGGCCACTTGAAGACTTTAAAATTTTGCATAAAAAAGGTACTATATGTATGATTAAAAAAATAAAGCAACAGATTAAGAAGATATTTTCTCTAAGTAACAAAAGTAGAGTATACACATTACTTGCTCATGCTTAGAAGTGAAATATGCTGGGTTGGAGTCCCGGCCACCTCCCAGCTGTGTGATCTCGGGTAAGTTACAGTATCTCTCTGTGCACCATTTCCCCATCTTTAAAATGGAGTGGGGATTAGCCAGGCACGGTGGCTCACACCTGTAATCTCAGCACTTTGGGAGGCCAAGGCGGGTGGATCACGAGGTCAGGAGTTTGAGACCAGCCTGGCCAACATGGTGAAACTCCATCTCTAATAAAGATACAAAAAATTAGCTGGGTGTGGTGGCATGCACCTGTAATCCCAGCTACTTGGGAGGCTGAGGCAGGAGAATTGCTTGAACCCGGGAGGCGGAGGTTGCAGTGTGCTGAGATCGCACCATTGCACTCCAGCCTGGGTGACAGGGCGAGACTCCACCTCAAAAATAAATAAAAATAAAGTGAGGATTGTAATAGTACCTCTAAACACAGGATAGTGCCTGGCACATAGGAACTCATTAATAAAAGTTAGTTGCTATTTAAATAACACTGGCCACACGCGGTGGTTCACCTCTGTCATCTCAGCACTTTGGGAAGCTGAGGTGGGTGGATCACTTGAGGCCAGGAGTTTGAGACCAGCCTGGCCAATATGGTGAAACACTGTCTCTATTAAAAATACAAAAATTAGCTGCGCATGGTGGCAGACACCTGTAATCCCAGCTACTTGGGAAGCTGAGGCAGGAGAATGGCTTGAATCCAGGAGGTGGAGGTTGCAGTGAGCCAACATCACACCACTGCACTCCAGCCTGGGTGTCAGAGCAAGACTCTACCTCAAAAAATAAAGAAATAAATAACACCCACAAATACTCAAGAAAACGGCAAATAGCCAAATAGTGTTTATCAGACTCTTAAGTAGACAGCTCAATTAGCAACCTTCGGCTCCATCTGTGGGCCAAACGGTGTGCTCTTAACTCAAGAAGTGCCCCGCAGGTCTGATTCTGACTGGAGGGATGTTCTGCTCCATGAGGGCCCACATGGAAAACTGTGGGTTCAACACTAACCTCTCAAGAGGATGTTAGATCCCAAAGCTGCGGCGGTGTTTTTTGTTTGTTTGTTTTTTGAGACGAGTTTCGCTCTTGTTGCCCAGGCTGGAGAGCGATGGTGCGATCTTAGCTCACTGCAACCTCCGCTTCCCAGGCTCAAGCAATTCTCTGACCTCAGCCTCCCGAGTAGGGGGTTACAGGTGCCCACCACCATGCCCGGCTAATTTTTGTATTTTTAGTAGAGACGGAGTTTCACCATGTTGGCCAGGCTGGTCTCCAACTCCTGACCTCAGGTGATCCGCCCGCCTCGGCCACCCAAAGTGTTGGGATTACAGACGTGAGCCACCGCGCCCGGCTGTGTGTTTTTATTCTCAGATTCTTTTCTTGAAATACTGGAGGAGGAGTCAGAGTCTGGGTTACTCTGGGCTCACTAGATCTGTGACCTCACTCAGCCCCATGTGCTCCTCATCCCTGGAGGGATTGGACGAGGGGACCTCTAAAATTCTGTTTCTAACTAGGTCTTCCATAATGTCCATGGAATTTACACGGGGGAGCGTGACATCTTAAGGACACTTTTTTGGAATAAAATATGGCATTTCTAATGTTTCTAGAAATAGGGGCAAAGATACAGCCCTGACCCCTTTGTTCACGAGGCTGATGTCACAAGAGAGATGTCCTAGATGACACTGTGGGGGCAAAAGGGCAGTATGAGCCGAAGCAAGTCCTGGGTCTCCACAAGCACACACGGCTCCTTCCCGGTCTGCCCGAGAGCCTGTAGATCCCCGGCCACCCCTGCTTCTTAACCCCTGAGACCCTGCCTAGGTCCCCATACACTGTCAATGTCTGGTCTTCTTTTCTGACCCCATTAGAAAATAAAAATGACCGGCCAGGCGCAGTGGCTCACGCCTGTCATCCCAGCACTCTGGGCGGCTGAGGCAGGTGGGTCACCTGAGGTCAGGAGTTTGAGACCAGCTTGACCAACATGGTGAAACTCCGTCTCTACTAAAAATACATTAGCCGGGTATGGTGGTATACACCTGTGATCCCAGGATCAGGAGGCTGAGGCAGGAGAATCGCTTGAACCTGGGAGGCAGAGGTTGTGGTGAGCCAAGATTGCGCTACTGCATTCCAGCCTGGCTGACAGAGCAAGACTCCGTCTCAAAAATTAAAAAAAAAAAAGAAAAAGAAAAGAAAAATGACCACAGTGGTTATTATCTTAGCCTCATGGTAAGGATTTCAGTTTTAGGCCTATATTTTAGCTCTGATGGGGGTCTATGAGTTTCAGGGAATTAAAAATTCACGTTCCCTTACCTGCCAAATTTATTCACCAAGGGGCCGACCAGGAGGGATCCGATAAACCCTCCGAACGGAAACATGGACACGGTTACAGACCAGAGCAACGTCAAGGGGAAGTCTTCCATGAATTCACCGGTCCTACCATAGTAAGTCTCATTGTAAAATTGTTGCATGAGCTAGGAGACAAAGCAAAACAGAACACCAAAATAATTTGATCCGGTTTTGCAGGAAGAACATTAGCTGTTAGGACACCCAACAAAATAACCCGGGCACACAGAGACCAACCTTACTAACCGGGGGGTGATGGGAGGCAGGACAGAGCTTCATGAGCAGTGAGAAGGGTGGGCACCCACCGGGAGGGCTGGGAAGCCTCTGAGCAGCAAACCACCCTGGGTATTTCTCAGCCAGAAAGGGATGACTCCAATTTTCCAATCAGTTGGGAGACCCCTGGCCCCTCCGGATTCCCTCTAAATGGCAAGGCCACAGAAGATCTGAGCCCCCCCTGGAGCCCAGCCCACTGTGTGTCCATCCAGACCTAGCTCATCCCAAGAGCCCTGTGTCTGCGAGTTCCCTTGGGTCTGTGCTGTGTCCGGAGGGTGTCTCCCTCTCCCTTTGCTTCAGGACCCACTGCGTGAACAGCCCCAGGCTGGCCAGTCCCACCCAGGAAATGGGCTGCTCCAAACGCCCTCCCCACATCTTGCTCACCACAGTGACCTACCAGTGCTGGGGAGTTGACAGCAGCCACGTTGTACCCATACTGGAAGGACGACCCAAAGGCAGCTATCAGGGTTGCCAGGGCAAGCACAAGCGTCAGCCTCTGCAGAGATCACAGCTTAGGTCAGGAAGCAGCCCCAGGGTTCCAGGGCCCTCCCGCTTTACTTCAGTTTCGTAGAAAGATGTAACAGAATCTGAAGATCCGTAGTCTTGAGACTACTCCATTCCTTGAAACCTACCATCAACCCACCTTGGGTTATGACAGGCTTTCTCAACCACAGCACTTTTGACACTTGGGGTCTGATAATTCTTTGTTATGGGGGCTGTCCTGAGCACAGCAGGATGTTTACAGCATCCTGTAAACACGGTGCCAGTAGCACCCCTCTCCCCAGCTGCGACAACCCAAATGTCTTCCAACATTGTTAAGTGTCCCTGGGTGGGGAAGTGCTCCATTTGAGAACCACCGCATCAGAAAGAAGCTGAAACCTACTTCTCTAACACTGCAGCTACTGCAGCTGATGTTTGAATTGCTCCTGTGACATTCCTGCCACGTGGGGCATTTGCCAACTGTAGCAAATGTGCTCTTGCACCATCTCAAACATAAACTCCCAGAAAATCAAAGAGAAAAAAAGAAATTTTTGGCTATTTCGGGCCACTGAAAATTTCCTTCCAGACAATCTTTAATGACAAGAAGGAGCTGTGGGCTTAAAATCTACAGGCCTCAGTTTTGAATCTACCCGTTGCCACTTTTCAGCTTAATTTCTAGGATCTTCAGTTTCCTCATCTCTAAAATGAGGACAATCACACTCTCTCACAGAGTGTTTGCCAGGATTAATTACAACCATGTCTAGCTGCAGAGGTGAATCTGCTGTTGGAGAGAGCTTGAGACGCTGCTCTCTGACTTGCCATCAAAGGACCTTCTTCCATCTACTCTGATGGACAGCCCCATTTCTTTCTTTTTTTTTTTTTTTTTGAGACGGATTCTTGCTCTGTCACCCAGGCTGGAGTGCAGTGGCGCAATCTCGGCTCACTGCAAACTCCGCCTCCCGGGTTCACGCCATTCTCCTGCCTCAGCCTCCCGAATAGCTGGGACTACAGGTGCCCGCCACCACACCTGGCTAATTTTTTGTGTTTTTTAGTAGAGACGGGGTTTCACCGTGTTAGCCAGGATGGTCTCGATCTCCTGACCTCATGATCTGACCACCTCGGCCTCCCAAAGTACTGAGATTACAGGCATGAGCCACTGTGCCTGGCCAGAGAGCCCCCTTTCACAGGTGACACAGGTTCATGCTCGGCCCTCCAAAGACAAGACGAGCACTATCCCACTGAATCTAAATCTACAGAGAATCTTTTTTTTTTTTTTTTTTTTTTGAGACAGAGTCTTGCTTTCTTGCCCTGGCTGGAGTGCTGTGGTGCTATTATAGCTCACTGTGTCCTCAACCTCCTGGGCTCAAGTGATCCTCCCACCTCAGCCTCCCGAGTAGCTGGGACTACGGGTGCATGCCATCATTCCTGGCAATTAAAAAAAATTTTTTTATAGAGACAGGGGTCTCATTATATTGTCCAAGCTGGTCTCAAACTCCTGGGCTCAAGCCATCCTCCTGCCTCGGCCTCCCAAAGTGCTGGGATTGTAGGCATGAGCCACTGTGCCCAGCCTAAAGAGGATGTCTTGAGAGAAGTAAGTGAGGAGCCAGATAGGGAGAGAAACAATATCTTTCCTGCCTTGTCATGGGGCCCCAGATGGGGTGGAGTGAACCTCTGAAAGGCAGCATCTGCAAGGAGCCCTGGTGAAGAGCAAAAACACACTACACACACACACACACAAAATACACACACATACACACACACTACACACACACACACACAACACACAATACACACACAACACACACTATACACACACAATACACACTACACACAACACACACCCTCCACACACACCCCACACATACACACCCCCCCACACATATGCACACATACATACACCACACACACATCATACACACACCACACACATACCCCACACACACCACACACATACACACCACCCCCCACCCCCACACACATAGGCACAAATACACCACACATACATACATACAGCCCACACACCCCCACACACACACCACATACACACAGCCCACCCCACACACACACAGCTCACCCCACACACAATAGGCTTGGCTCACCTCCCATCTGACTCGCTCTGTGTATTCATTCATTCACTCGTCTATTCAGCCATTCAATCATTCAACATATTGGGCACCCAATGTGAACCAGCATTGCTCTAAGTGTGGGGGATATAGTGGTGAACAAACAAGACAGACAAAAATCCCTCCCCTATAGCTGTTCTACTGCTTGATTTTGTTACAGACGAAGAGAGAGGGGTGGGGGTGGGAGGAAGAAAGGGAAGAAAATGTTGATTAAAAAATTCTTTTCTGGGCACTATGGCTCATGCCTATAATCCCAGCACTTTGGGAGGTTGAGATGGGTAGACTGCTTGAGCCCAGGAGTTCTCGGCCAGCCCAGGCAACATGGTGAAACCTCGTCTCTACTAAAAACTCAAAAATTCGCTGGGCATGATGTGCACCTATAATCCCAACTACTCAGGAGGCTGAGGTGGAAGGATCACTTGAGCACGGGAGGCGGAGGTTGCAGTAAGCTGAGATCACACCACTGCACTCCAGCCTGGGTGACAGTGCAAGACCCTGTCTCAAAAAAAAAAAAGAAAAGAAAAAAGAAAAAATCCCTTCTATCTGAGTGTGATGGCAAACGCTGGTAATCCCAGCACTTTGAGAAGCTAAGGTAGGAGGATCGCTTGAGCCCAGGAGTTTGAGACCAGATTGGGCAACATAGGGAGATCCTGTCTCTACCAAAAAAATTTTAAAAATTAGCTGGGTGTGGTGGCACACACCTGTGGTCCCAGCTACTCAGGAGGCTGAGGTGGGAGGATCGCTTGAGCCCAGGAATTCAAGGCTGCAGTGAGCTATGGCTGCACCACTGCACTCCAGCCTGGGCCACAAAATGAGACGCTATCTCAAAAAAAAAAAAAAAAGTTCTTTTCTAATTCTCTTCTCAGTAAGACGAGACTGCAACCAGCTTCATTCACACAGCCAAGTGCAGCTCTTGACCACTCCCTCAGTCTGATGAGTGCCCTAAGGTTTGAAGTCCTTTGGGGTCAGGGGTGGGGTTCTGGCCAGCAGCACAGTCAACAAGCACAGCCCAGCTGGTGGAGCTGGCTGGTTCCCAGGGCTCATGCCCCAGAGTTGGGGGTTCTGCCAGGCACCATGGATCGCCAGCTCCCTGACTGCTTTGATGGGATCCCAGCAAAAATGATCAGAGAGACTATGGAGGAGAGATCAGAGCGACTAAATGATCAGGCTATAGAGTCTCTTGAGCATAGAGCACTCAATTCACCCTCCATTCTTTCACTGCCTCTCTGAATTCAAGCCACAGGCACATTCTGTGGGCGCAGTAGGAATCACAGCTCACTCTCCTAAGAGTAGCAAAGTTATTCTGGGTGGGTTCTCACTAACTCTGCTGGTCCAACCACCTTTATTAAACAAATAAGCATGGCCAGCTAACTGGACTCCAGGAAGCACAGTACCCTCGGTAAGCAAGACAACTGCCCCCAGCAGACTACTGTCAATGGTAAAGACACACATTAAGAAACTATATGAGAATGTAATAAACTGTAACTGTAGTAAGTACTAAGAAGAAAAACACAGGAGTGGTTAAAAAGAGAGGTCTGGGGAGCAACATTTCACTGAGGAGAGGAGGGAGAAGAAGAGAGTGATTCAGAGAAAGAGAACAGCATGTGGAAAGGCCTGAGGCAGGTGGAGCTCAGAACCTTTGAGCATCTGGAATTTGGCCAGTGTGGCTGGAGCGTGGGGAAAGGAGGGCAAACCGGGGTGAGGGCCACAGAAAAGACTGGGCGTTCACTCCATATTCACTCCATCTGTTCCCTCCATGTGCTCTGTAGCTGAGGAGTGGGATGGAAGGACTTGAACTTTTAAAAAATTACTCCAGGCTGGGTGCAGTGGCTCACACCTGTAATCCCAGCACTTTGGGAGGCCAAGGCGGGAGGATCACTTGAGGTCAGGAGTTTGAGACCAGCTTGGGCAACATGGTGAAACCCCATCTGTACTAAAAATACAAAAATAAGCCAGGCATGGTGGCATATGCCTGTAGTCCCAGCTACTAAGGAGGCTAAGGCAGGAGAATCGCTTGAACCCAGGAGAAGGAGGTTGCAGTGAGCCGAGATCACGTCATTGCACTCCAGTCTGGGAAACAGAGCAAGGCTCTGTCTCAAAAAATAAATAACAAATTAAAAAATTACCCTAGCTGCCACGTGCAGAGCAGAAGGGAGACCAAGGAGCGGGTTACTGCAGAGGCCAGCAGACAGCAGATGGGCACTTGGGTAATGGAACGGGCCATGGTAGGTGTTAAAAGTACCAGCTTTGAGGACTATCGAGGATGTGAATTAAAAAGACTTGATATCCCATGAGGAAAATGCAAATAAAAATCAGCATGAGACACCACTTCTCACCCTGTGAGTTCGACTTACAGAGTTCAACTTTTTCAGATTCCACACATGAGATCATGTGTCTTCCCGTGCCTGGCTTATTTCACTTTGGTGATAAATTGTATACTTTTATCTATTAATATGTACTTTGTGTGTGTGTGTAGAGACAGAGTCTCACTTTGTTGCCCAGGCTGGTCTCAATCCTCCTGCCTCAGCCTCCCAAAGTGCTGGTATTACAGGTGTGAGCTGCCATGCCCAGCCTGTACACTTTATTTATTTAAATTTTTGTTGTTGTTGTTTTGAGACGGAGTCTTGCTCTGTCGCCCAGGCTGGAGTGCAGTGGCACAATCTCAGCTCACTGTAAGTGCAGCTCACAATTTCAGCCTCCCGGATAGCTGGGATTACAGGTGCATGCCACCACGCCTGGCTAATTTTTGTATATTTAGTAGAGATGGGGTTTCACCATGTTGGCCAGGCTGGTCTCAAACTCCTGACCTCAAGTGATCCACCTGCCTTGGCCTCCTAGAGTGCTGGGATTACAGGTGTGAGCCACCACACCAGGCTATTATTTACATTTTTTATAGAGACAGGGTCTTGCTATGTTGCCCAAGCTAGTCTTGAACTCCTGGTCTCAAGCAATCCTCTCACCTCAGCCTCCCAAAGTGTTGGTTTTATAAGTGTGAGCCACAGTGCCAGCCTGGGCCTGCGTACTTTAGAGGGGTGAAATTGTATGGTATTGAGTTATATTCTCAATAAAGATGCAGTACTACATTTTAAAAGGCACATAGTAGAAAGAAGGCTTAAGCCCTCTTTCTTTCTTTTTTTGCTTTCCAGGAGGGAGAACAAAAAGAATTTGGTACTGGGCTGGATTAGGGCATGAGGAAAAGGGAGGGGCTAAAGAGGATGTGCGGGTCTCTGGCCAGCTTGTTAAAATGAGAAGCTCCAGTGACCCCCAGCCGTGACCGGGAGGGGCTCTCCTTAGAGGCTAAGGAGGTTGCCATGACTCTGAGCTGTGCTTCAGGGAGAAACCAGAAACCACATTCCTCATGCTGTCAGTAAACCAGCTTCCTGCCTTTCATAATACAGAGAACATTTTGAGACTTTAGTAATAACAACCACCCCGAGAAAGAAAAGAAACTTTTGGGGGGATGTGCACCCCTTTAAATGACCGGTCCAGCAAAGCACTGAAATACGGCAGCAGTCACATCTTATTCCCACATGAGCTAAGTCATCTGCCTGCTATGTGGACTCTACACTGAGTGTTGCCACCAAGTAGTAGTAACTTAGCCTAACAATGCCATACACCAGACACCATAACGCATACTCTACAGTCAACAATGTAGGCCAGGCGCAGTAGCTCACGCCTGTAATCCCAGCACTTTGGTAGGAGGCTGAGGTGGGCGGATCACGAGGTCAGGAGTTCGAGACCAGCCTGGACAACATGGTGAAACTCCATCTCTACTAAAAATACAAAAGTTAGCCGGGCATGGTGGCGCACATCTGTAATCCCAGCTACTCGGGAGGCTGAGGCAGGAGAACTGCCTGAACCCAGGAGGTGGAGGTTGCAGTGAGCCGAGATCGTGCCATTGCACTCCAGGCTAGGTGACAAAAGCAAGATTCTGTCTCAAAAAAAAAAAAAAAAATGTATAGCCTATCACTAAATCAATGTCATTTCTCTAAACCAGTAAGAATTCCTAACAAACACCGTTTGTAATCACTCCTCTCCTGGTTTGTCCTTTTTTCTTTAAAATCTTGAACCTCTCCTATGCTCTCCAAAGTACTTCCCAGTGTTTCCCAGGGCTGCAGTCCTCAATCTTGGCCCCAGTACACTCTCTACATTAATTTTGCTTCCATTTCTTTTTTTAGGTTGACAGTCCTCAAGGCTGACTTTCTGACAGGGTGCGATTCAAGGTCACTGGGAAGGGAGCCCAAACCATCTCCCTTAGAAATCCATCCTGAAGTTTCTGTTGTCAGAGAGACATTCTTTCAGCTCAAAACTTTTCCTTGTTAGGAATCTCCAGTCAGAATGCAAACATCCCTGGAGTAGTCAGCGCTCCTGGAGGATCAGTACTTCAAGCTATATCACTTTATCACACTGTTGAACTCAGTTTCACAAACAGGTAGTGGAAGGCGCAGGGAGAGATGAGCATCATCAGCTGCTGTGGTGGTTTGGAGCACAGCTTCTGGAGCCCAGGAGTGTGGGATGGAAGCCTGGCTCTGCTGGGCTGTGTGGCCCTGGGCAACTCCCTGAACTTCTCAGTTCCTTCACCTTTAGAATGGGGATAATGGGCCTGGCCTGGTGGTCCATGCCTGTAATCCCAGCACTTTGGGAGGCTGAGGCAGGAGGATGGCTTGAGTCCAGGAGTTTGAGACCAGCCTGGGCAACATAGTGAGACCTCGTCTCTATAAAAAAATTTAAAAATAAGGCAGGAGTATCGCTTGAGCCCAGGAGGCTGCAATGAGCCGTGATTGTGCCACTGCCCTCCAGCCTGGGTGATAGAGCCAGACCCTGCCTCAAAAAAAAAAAAAAAAAAACTTTCGAGGATAATGATACCACCACAGGAATAAATGAGTTCACTGGTATAGAACACTTAGGACCATGCCTGGTCTGTAGTAGGTGTTACAAATGGGTTAATTAATCCATTAATTACAAATGAATATCAGTGAGGACCCAGAGAGCACAGAGGGGTGTTAGTTGCTCAACTAGTTAGGATACTCAACTAGTTGCTGGTGGAGCCACTCCACAAAAATGTGTCTTTATTTTCCAAAGCACTTCGGCATCTTTTTATTGAGGTGGGGAACTTTATTCAACAATCCTTTGTTTTTTTTGAGACACAGTCTCACTCTGGCTGGAGTCACCCAGGCTGGAGTGCAGTGGCAGTGGCACTATCTCTGCTCGCTGCAACCTCTGCCTCCCAGGCTCAGGCGATCCTCCCACCTCAGCCTCTAGAGCAGCTGGGACTATAGGCGCGGTCACCATGCCCAGCTAATTTTTGTATATTTTGTAGAGACCAAGTTTTGCCATGTTGCCCAGGCTGGTCCCAAATTTGTGGGCTCAAGCAATCCGCTTGCCTCGGCCTCCCAAACTGATGGGATTATAGGCCAGAGCCACTGCAACTGGCCCTCAATTCTTATGTAGTTGTAAAATATCTTGTTGTACCTTTTTTTTTTTTTCCTAATCCATTTTATTTTTCTCTTTCAGACCAAGAGTCTTTTTTTCCTGGCAGAAAGTCCTTGGTGCACATCTGATAAATGTCAGTGTTTGCCCTCTACATAAGAGAAAAGCAGGGCTGAGTGCAGTGGCTCAGGCCTACAATCCAAGCGCTTTGGGAGGCCGAGGCAGAAGGCACAGTTGAGCCCAGTAGCCCAAGACCAGCCTGGATATAGTGAGACCCCGTCTCTTCAAAATATTTCAAAATTAGCCAAGCGTGGTGCTACATGCCTGTAGTCCCAGCTACTCGGGAGGCTGAGGTGGGAGGATTGCTGGAGCCCCGGACTTCAGGGCCGCAGTGAGCTATGATCCCATCATTGCACTCTGGCCTGGTCAACAGAGTAAGACCCTGTCTCAAAATTAAAAAAAAAAAAAAGAAAGAAAAAGAAGAGAAAAGGCCAGTGAGGCCACTGCCACACAACCACTGAGGGGCAGGGAGCTGGCTCCACACTGCCAGACGCCCTCCTCTCCAGACCGCGCAGCCTCTGTAGGCTTCGCCTGCCCCCGCATTTCTCCTTGACTCCTACATCCACTCTTGGCTGCACTTAATGATTTCCCAGATTCTTACAGACCATTGGAATCGCTTCCTTCGGAGTGTTTCAGGAAGCCCAGCACGCCCTGGCTTTCTCCCCAAGGGGCAGGCTGCTCTCAGGAGCGGGAAGCCCATCTCCACCTTCATCCCTCTGGCCCAGAGGAGGCTTCCTTCCCTGGAGGGCTGAGGCAGCGGGCAGCGGGGTCAGCCCATGCCTCTCCCATGTGGCCATCTGAATCATTTCCTTTCGCAATGTGTGACTCAGTTTCAGGGCCTGCCACGTGGGGGTGTTTCCATTCCTTTCTGCAGCTGCACTTGGTGGATGTGGGGAACGTGACAGTTGTGCCTTTCTCTGGACAGCAGAAGACCTTCCTGACCCCCAAACACCTAAGTCCTCGTCACCTCCGTTTCTTTTCTATAAAATGGAGGTGATAACACTTGATTTGTCTGACACTTTCTTAGTTGTGAGACAAACAAGATGACCCAAGCAAAGGGGCTGAGTAGACTCCAAAGCAGTGCCTCTCAGTTGAGGGCTGGGAGTTGATTCTGCCCTCTCGGGGACATTGGTTGTCACTCCTGGGGGAAGGTGCTACTGCATCTGGAAGGTAGAGCCAGGGATGCTGCTAAACATCTTGTAACACACAAGACAGCCCCTACAACAAAGCATTAGCCAGCGGCGAATGGCAATCATGCGGAGGTGGAGAAGCCAGCTCTAAAGAATGATGGAAAAGTAGTAACGTTTACGATGGCCAGGCATGGTGGCTCACACCTGTAACCCCAGCACTTTGGGAAGCTGAGGTGGGCAGATCACCTGAAGTCAGGAGTTTTAGACCAGCCTGGCCAACATGGTGAAACCCCGTCTCTACTAAAAATACAAAAATTAGCTGGGTGTGGTGGTGCATGCCTGTAATCCCAGCTACTCAGGAGGCTGAGGTGGGAGGATCGCCTGAGCCCAGGGGGTGGAGGTTGCAGTGAACCTTGATCGCACCACTGTACTCCAGCCTGGGTGACAGAGCAAGACTCTGTGTCAAAAAAAAAAAGAGAGAGAGAGACAGAGAAAAGTAGTAACATTTACGGGGAACTCACTCTGTGCCAGGTACTTCACGTGCATTGTCTCATTTAATTGCTCCAGCACCCTATGAGGTGGTATGGTTATTACTCCCATTTTACAAATGAGAAAACTGAGGCACAGAAGAGTTAAAGAACTTGCCCAAGTCCCACAGCTAGAATAGGATGGAGCAGGAATGAATCCTGGGGGCTTCTACTTCCCAGGCCCACTCTTTTTTTTTTTTTTTTTTTTTTTTTTGAGATGAAGTTTCGCTCTTGTTGCCCAGGCTGGAGTGCAATGGTGCGATCTCAGCTCATTGCAGCCTCTGCTTCCTGGGTTCAAGTGATTCTCCTGCCTCAGCCTCCTGAGTAGCTGGGATTACAGGCACCTGCCACCATGCCTGGCTAATTTTTGTATTTTTAGTAGAGATGGGGTTTTACCATGTTGGCCAGGCTGGTCTCGAACTCCTGACCTCAGGTGATCCACCCACCTCGGCCTCCCAAGACCCACTCTTAATCTATGTGCTACAGAGCATGTTTCCAGTCTGCCTATGGTGAGGGGTCTCACATCCATGCCTGAACAAATGCTGTTTTGCAAAAATGTGCACCACCCTTCCTCCACTCCAAATATAAACAGATGGCTATTGTGATGAATAAATGCAAATTCTTATAAAGTGTTAATAAGTCAATGTTACTTTTCTGACATTATGCATTTTCCTTAATCAAGGGAATCTAGAAAGTAAACTGCAATTATGTTATGGCAGTCCAGGAAAATTTTTCATCTCTAAAACAAGGGAGCCTCAGTATCTAAAAGGCAGGAAACCTACGTGACAGATCTGAACTAAATTCAAATCAAGCAACGCCTTTTCTGAGTTTATCTTGCTTTCATGCGGCTCAGCTACGTTACTTGCTGAAAAAGTAAATTAACTGCCCTGAAGCCAAAAGCAAAACGAAGGCAGAGCGAAACATCTCACCAACCATAGAAGGATTTTGCAGCTAACGTGTTTGGTTCAAGTTGGGACAAATGAATCCTTTGGGTCTCTTCCATTCAGTTACAGATCCTGCTTTTAAAGGCAGGATCTTTTAAACTGTTCCAATAGAATGATTTCCACAGAGCACTTGTCTCTAAACCTCTCTCCTCCCTATAAAAGACCACCTGCTGGACAAGACTTTCGCCCTCTCCCCACCACGATCCCTCCCAACACAGAGTTCCCTCTGCAACACCAGAAGCCCCCGCAGCGACTCTCCAGAAAGGCTGAACAGGCCCTGGCAGCCAAGCCTGCTCTTGGCCCCTTTCCCTGAGCAACACACTCACCCCTTCCTTCATACTCTGATCCTGTTGCTCCATGCTTGCTCTGGAAGGGCAGAGTGCCGCTCACCTCCTTTTAGCCAAAGTAACGTGTGCACTGAATGGAGAGAGAAGACATTCTGGGTGCACTTTGGTCATACCAAATAACAGCCAATAGCATTTTTATAGCCAGATTAAGTCAGAATAACCCTTTCAGGAACCTGGTCTTCCTTTCACTTCTGCTTTTAAATGAAACGTCTGGGGTTTGGCTAAGCAAGTGGGTACCCCCTGGGGACTGCAGGCCCAGCACTGTCCTGATGGAACAGTCTGTGGTACTTCCCCATTGCTAAAGTCTCTACCAGTCAGGCTCATGGTGAATGACGGGAAGGGTTATATTTCTGTCAGGAACGCGTGGCAAACAACAGCTGTCATCCACCCTACGTGACACCAGGTAAAACGAGGGCAACAGATTGGGCCACTAGAGACCTCATAGATGCTGTCCCTGCCAGGAAAACTATAGTCAAGTGTCTCTTGGTGGAGAGTCAGTTTTGCCCAAGTCACTGTGTAACACTGTTTGGGGAAAGTTTCTCATTTTCTGTTTTTTTGTTTTTTTTTTTTTTAGACGGAGGAGTTTCGCTCTTGTCCCAGGCTGGAGTGCAGTGGCATGATCTCGGCTCACTACAACCTCTGCCTCCTGAGTTCAAGCAATTCTCCTGCTTCCACCTCCTGAGTAGCTGGGATTACAGGCGTGCACTACCACGCTCAGCTAATTTTTATATTTTTAGTAAACACGGGGTTTTGCCACGCTGGCCAGGCTGGTCTCGAACTCCTGACCTCAAGTGATCCACCCTCCTTGGCCTCCCAAAGTGCTGGGATTACAGGCATGAGCCATCGCGCCCGGCCTCTTATTTTCCATTTTAAGGAACTCAGAATGACCTAGAGATGTTACTTTCTGTGTATTCATCACTGCTGGGAAGGTGGTAAATACCTCGAACCCCTTTCCAGGCAGGGCGGGGAAAGTGAGTCACAGCAGCTGGTCTGGGTCCCGCCATCTCAAGGCCAGGCCATTGTCAGCCCCCTGTGCTTGGCACTCATTCAGCTTCCACAGGGCACGCCAGGGCAAGTGGCCAAAATCCAAAGTCTCACAAGTCCCGCAGGTTTTCATCTTTACAGGACATACTCCCAGTTCTATTTGCTGTGGCGTAAATCCAGTTACTTTAGTGATTGATTCTGAATCTCATGCATCTTTAAACAAGCAGAGACTGGGAGCCTGTGTTAGGCACTGTTCCTTGCATTAGCAGCAAATCCCCAGGGTTGCTCAGGGTGGGAGACTGTGAGAAGCCTAGCAGCGTGGCTGTCTGTGTGTGTGTGTTGGGGGGTCGGGGTGGGGGGGGGTCCCTATTCACAAGAGAGAACTCAGCATTCCCTTTCACCAGTTTCACTGCCTTTTTCTTCAGCGTACCACTGTCCTAGCACACTGACTTGTGACTAACTCATAGCAAGACCAGAGGTTTCCAATTATTTCAAAGATCTAGAAAAAGTTTCCAAAGAAAATGCACTTTAATTGCAGGGGTAGGGTGGGGAGAGGAAATCAACCATGGGGGAGTGAGGAGACGGGTACAGGCGTGCAATCCAACAAAAAGAAGCATCCGGCCGGGCGCGGTGGCTCACGCCTGTAATCCCAGCACCTGGGGAAGCCAAGGTGGGTGGATCCCCTGAAGTCAGGAGTTCGAGACCAGCCTGACCAACATGGTGAAACCCTGTCTTTACTAAAAATACAAAAATTAGCCAGGCATGGTGGCAGACGCCTGTAATCCCACCTACTTGGGAGGCTGAGGCAGGAGAATAGCTGGAACCCGGGAGGCGGAGGTTGCAGTGCGCCTAGATCACATCACTGCACTCCAGCCTGGGCGACAGAGCGAGACTCATCTCCGTCCCCCACCCTCCCCCCAAAAATAATCGTCCAAAGTTTATAGTCATCAGTCATGTCAAGTGCATGACACCTGCTTCTATCTAGGCCCAGATCTTCCACTTCTCCCTGCCTTTGGGCGAGGGGGTAACTAAAAACAGGGGTCGCTGGCGGGGACGCAGACACTCCCAGTCCCCGCCTTGACGGCCCGGCCTGGGGAAGCGGGGACAGTGAGCCAGGCCCTCAGGCCCAGAGGGGATCATCCCGGGAGCTGCGGGCCGCAGTACCTGGTTCCTGCCAGTGACAGGGCGTCGCAAGCACAGCCATGGCGTCACCAACGCTCGACCCGTGCTTCCGCTCTGGAGGGAGCCGAGCGCGGGGAGGAGGGCGTGGCGGGAGGCCGTCATGACGCCAGGCTGCGGGCCGCTCTGCCAGTCCCTCTGCCTGGGGGGCCTGCGGGCTCCGGCTGGGTCCTGTCCCTGCCCAGGACCCCTCTGCCTCAGCCCGGATCCCCCTCGGCCTCTGCCTCAGCCCGGGTTCCCCTTGGCCTCGGTCCCCCTCTGCCTCAGCCCAGATCCCCCCCAGCCTCAGCCCGGGTTCCCCTCCGCCTTTGCCCGAGTCCCCCTCAGCCTCACCCGGGTCCCCTTCAGCTTCTGCCAGAGTAACCCTCAGCCTCGCCCGGGTCCTCCTTCTGGCCAGGGACCCCCAACCTTCGTGGCGGGCGGACCAGCCTCCAGGCCCCTGCCTCAGGCCGCCGTTAGGCCGAGGCCTGCAGGCTCCAAGAGCAGGGCGGGGAGGGAGACTGTGAGAAGCCTAGTGGCTCAAAGATGGAGGACGGGGATGGCGGCCGGGGATGGCGGCGGTGAGGTGGGACTGGGGGAGGGGAGTGGTCCTGGCAGACCTGAGGCAAGAGGATCGCTTGAGCCCAGGAATTCGATCATGCCACTGCACTCCAGCCTAGGTGACAGAGCAAGACTTTAATTTTAATAAAAATTAAATTAAATATTAAAGTTCCATCTGGCTGTCCAGAGGTGAACTGATGAGGGGACAAGAGACCGCTGGATTTGGGAGTGGGGAGAAGGAGCAGTGGAAGGTCTTTGCCATAGCCCAGGTGAAAGAACAATGTGACTTGGACCAGTATGGGGATGGAGAAGACAGAAGTAGATACACTTGAGGGATATTTAGGATGGAAAATTGACAATCACTTGGTGACAGGATGGGGGAGAACAAATAGGAGCACTTCTATTACTGTTATAATAAAACACAACTGGGCCAGGCGTGGTAGCCTGTAAACCCAGCATTTTGGGAGGCTGGGGCAAGTGGATCACTTGAGGTCAGGAGTTCGAGACCACCCTGGCCAAAATGGTGAAACCCCGTTTCTACTAAAAATACAAAAAAAAAAAAAAAAAAAATGAGCCGGTCGTGGTGGTGTGCGCCTGTAATTCCAGCTACTTGGGTGGCTGAAGTAGGAGAATCGCTTGAACCCAAGAGGCGGAAGTTGCAGTGAGCTGAGATCACACCACTACACTCCAGCCTGGGTGACAGAGCGAGACTCTTGTCTCCAAAAAAAAAATAAAAAGTAAAACAGAAATAAAAGTTACCTTTCTGAATCAGAATGAAAAGCAAATGTCTTATATAAGAAAAATTTAACCAGGGCAAAATATTGGGTTAACACTACACCACAAAGTAGGCTGGCACATCTCCGGGCTGTTCTGTGACCAGACAATGATATCAGGACTTCAGTCACTACTGGCCTCACCTCTGCTAGGAATGTTCCAGAATTTTAAAGTTTTGCCATGGGCCTCTTTTGTACAGGCTGCTAATGGCTTCTCCTCCCCATCCATAAATCCATTTGGTCAGTGCCTCTTCTGTAGGAATAGAATTGGGAGCAAGACCTGCGGCTGCCCAAAATAAAGACATTTCCCCATTGCTCTTGCAGTCAGTACAGACATAAAGTTCCGCTTAATGCAATGTATGCAAGATGCCATATGGCAGGCAGCTTCCAGAAACTTTGCTCTCTTAGCTTTGCCTCTTTCTCCATCATGCTTCCTGGAATGTAGATGCCACCAGCTTGGGCCTTGAGATTGAAGCCCCACAGGACACAGCACCAAGCTTGGAGGAGCTGGGGCCCCTTACCCTGTGGAGCACCATCCCAGCTCCCCACCACCAACCTGACTTAGTAGGGAAGAAAAATACTTCATTTTGTTTTCCATCACTTGCAGCTGAAACTGTTTCTCACTGGTATAACTATTAAATGCATGCCTGAAAATCTGTTAGGACAGAAAACGGGAAGATATTCTACCAAAGCCTCTGGTGGTGCAAATGGTGGAGTCTCTTCTGCTTCACTCAGTACATGCTTCTGTACTGTGAGTTAGTTCATTTGCAGATGGTAAACAAGAGAATGCTGGCCGGGTGCGGTGGCTCACGCCTGTAATCCCAGCACTTTGGGAGGCCAAGGCAGGCAGATTACAGGAGTTCAAGACCAGACTGGCCAACATGGTGAAACCTGGTCTCTATTAAAAATACAAAAATTAGCCAGGCTTGGTGGCGGGAGCCTGTAACCCCAGCTACTCAGGAAGCTGAGGCGGGAGAATCGCTTGAACCCAGGTGGTGGAGGTTGCAGTGGGCTGAGATCGAGCCACTACACTCCCGCCTGGGTGACAGCGCAAAACTCCATCTCCAAAAATTAAAAAAAAAAAAAAAGAATACTGTCAGTAGAATGCATAAATTGTGTTTGTGTTCTTAACAGCATGTTCATATAATAGTTTGAGGTGGTGGTGGGGCGGAGGGGGGCAAGCATTCTCTCAACGAAAGAGCAAGGCTTAGCAACTGTTAACCAAAAAGTATCTGAGACAGGTCTCAATCAATTTAGAAGTTTATTTTGCCAAGGTTAAGGACATGCCCAGAAGAAAAAAGCAGAATCTCAGAAACAGTCTGTGGTCTGTGCCTTTCTCCAAAGATAATTTTGAGGGCTTCAAGATTTAAAGAAAAGCTGGCTGGAGGGGAAAGAGGGAGAGTATGGTAATCTACATGTTACAAGAGAAAAGGTACAAGTAGAGGAATCATCAATTACATGTCTGTCTCTTACTCAGTAAATCAGCACTTTACATAAAGTGAGGTGAACACAGAGTAGCTATTTGTGGAGATATTTAACCTCTTATCTGTCGCTGTCTGCTTAGGAACAAAAGGAAAGACAGCTCCTTGCATGACTCAGCTTTCAGCTTAATTTTTTTTTTTTCTTTTTTGGCAGAGTGAATTGGGGTCCTGAGTTTTTTATTTTCCTTTCACACAATGTATGAAGACCTTAAAGAGAAAACGCTGCAAATTCTGCAGGGCTCTGGGCTGGTTTTGTGATTTCAAGAAGCACTTTCTCCTGTAATCCTGGCATTTTGGGAGGCCGAGGCAGGAGGATCGCTTGAGCCCAGGAGTTCGAGACCAGCCTGGGCAACATAGTGAGACCATATCTCTACAAATAATCAAAAATTATCCGGGTGTGGTGGTGTGCACCTGTAGTCCCAGCTACTTGAGAGGCTGAGGCAGAAGAATTGCTTGAGCCAGGAACTTCAGGCTGCAGTGAGCTGTGACTGAGCCACAGAACTTGGCTTGAGCAACAGAGTGAGATCCCATCTCAAAAAAAACAAAACAAAACAAAAAAAGAAGTGCTTTCCAAGCTTTCTGTGGAGTCCTAATTAGGGAAAAGGAGTCAGATTGGCAGCACCAGGGGAAAGCAAAAGAGAAAGCAAATAAGCTATAAATCTGCCTTTCTTCATGGTCCAGAACAGATAAACAAAGAGGAAGCAGATGAGTTATAGGTCTGTCTGTGTTTATGTCCCAGGAAGCGTAGCCCTTCTGAGCAAATAACACACATAACTCGCAAACTTCCCACTTAACATCAAACCTCAATTTATCAAACATCCCGGCTGACAGAAGAAGGCAGGTTAGCTCCTGCAGCCGTGGCGTAATCCATCATCCCAAGAACCATCCTGTAAAATCCCCAGCAAGCCTTTGTTTCCTTGCAGTCTGCTCCTCTTCTACTGATACCGCCCGTTGCCTCCTTGCAAACGTATTTTCCTACTTCTCTAATAAATCTGTCTTTCTCTGCCTACAACTGTCTTGGTAAATTCTTTTACTCCCGTGCCACTGGCCCAGACAGTTGTCACTCCCCTGTGACCCTTTCAATAATCTTAAACCAAATGGTGGAGTTAGGAGGACAGTTTAAGACATTTTCATATGTAATTTGTTTGTTTTAATTGATTATAGCCTGAATTGGATTTTCAATTTTTTTTTTTTTTTTTGAGACGAAGTCTGGCTCTTGTCCCCCAGGCTGGAGTGCAATGGCATGATCTCAACTCACTGTAACCTCAGCCTCCCAAGTTCAAGTGATTCTCCTGCCTCAACCTCTCGAGTAGTTGGGATTACAGGCACCTGCCACCACGCCTGGCTAATTTTTGTATTTTTAGTAGAGACGGGGTTTCACCATGTTGGTCAGGCTGGTCTTGAACTCCTGACCTCAGGTGATCCACCCACCTCGGCCTCCCAAAGTGCTGGGATTACAGGCGTGAGCCACAGTGCCCGGCTTTTTTTTTTTTTTTTTAAGACGGAGTCCTGCTGTGTTGCCCAGGCTGAGGTGCAGTCGCACAATCTTGGCTCACTGCAACCTCCACCTCCCAGATTCAAGCGATTCTCCTGCCTCAGCCTCCTGAGTAACTGCAATTACAGATGCACGCCACCATGCCTGGCTAATTTTTGTATTTTTAGTAGAGGCGGGGTTTCACCATGTTGGCCAGGCTGGTCTCCTGACCTCAAATGATCTGACTGCCTCAGCCTCCCAAAGTGCTGGGATTACAGGTGTGAGCCACCACACCTGGCCGGATTTTCAATTTTGATGAAACAGCTCAACTAGGAGTGAAAGCCCCAAAGGCCCTAATCTGAGAAGAGAAAGCAGGAGTTCCCCCAGGCGGTAGAGATCTGCCCTAGCTGCTGTGCTTATCAAGACTGCATTTATACTCGTTTGTGTTCAGATTGTAAAACTGCATAGGATTCAAATGGTCCTTGCCAGTCCTTTCTCCCCTTAAGCCCTGTTATTTTTATGTGCCACTTGGCAGAATATCATGTTCTTTAGGAACATGTATATCACACGATAGCAGAAATGCCTATATGTGCCTTTGACGCACAAAACGGGGTTGCTATCCTGGTGGTGTCTATATTTGGCTTGCTTGATTGATGGGGAGAGGAAATGGCTCTTGGCCACACCCATTTATTAATCTAAAGTAAAAAACTGAGGCGAAATCCATACAAGTAGAGAGTTTATTTGGGCCAAGTTTGAGGACTGCAACCCAGGAGCATAGATTCAAGTTGCCCTGAATGTATGTTCCTATCAGCAATAGTTACAAGTGTGGTGTTTTTTTTTGTTTTTCTTTTTTTTGAGTTGGGAGTCTCACTCTTGTTGCCCAGACTAGAGTGCAGTGGCGCGATCTCAGCTCACTGCAACCTCCGTCTCCCGGGTTCAAGCAATTCTTCTGCCTCAGCCTCCCTAGTGGCTGGGATTACATGTGCCTGCCACCACGCCTGGCTAATTTTGTATTTTTAGTAGAGATAGGGTTTCACCATGTTGGCCAGGCTGGTCTCGAACTCCTGACCTCGTGATCCGCTCACCTCGGCCTCCCAAAGTGCTGGAATTATAGGCGTGAGCCACCACGCCCAGCCTTACAAGTGGGTTTTTAAAAGAAAAAAGGAAGGCTGGACACAGTGGCTCATGCCTATAATCCCAGCACTTTGGGAGGCTGAGGCAGGCAGATCACTTGAGCTCAGGAGTTCAAGACTAGTCTGGCCAAAATGGTAAGATACCATCTCTACAAAAATACAAAAATTAGCCAGGCATGGTGCTGCACGCCTGTAGTCCCAGCCACTTGGGAGGCTGGAGTGGAAGGATTGTTTGAGCCTGGGAGGTGGAGGTTGCAGTGAACTGAGATAGGGCCACTGCACTCCTGCCTGGGCAAGAGAGTCAAAACCTGTCTCAAAAAAAAAAAAAAAAAATAGAAAGTAAAGGCTGGGCACAGTGGCTCACGCCTGTAATCCCAGCATTTTGGGAGGCTGAGGTGGGTGGATCGCCTGAGGTCAGGAGTTCGAGACCAGCCTGGCCAACATAGTGAAACCCCCGTCTCCACTAAAAATACAAAAAAAAGAAAAAAATTAGCTAGGTGTGGTGGCGGGCACCTGTAATTCCAGCTACTCGGGAGGCTGAGGCAGGAGAATCATTTGAACCTGGTTGCAGTGAGCCAAGATCATCCCATTGCACTCTAGCCTGAGCAACAAGGGTGAAACAGGGAGAGAGGGAGGCAGAGAGGGAGGGAGGGAGGGGCGGAGGGAAGGAGGAAAGAAGGGAGGGAGAGGTGGGCAATGGGAGTGTTGGTCCTGATCCAGACCCCAAGAGAAGGTTCTTGGACTTCGTGTGAGAAGGAATTTGGGTGAGTCCATAGAGTAAGGTGAAAGCAAGTTTATTAAGAAAGTAAAGAAATAAAAAGAAGGCTACTCCATAGGCAGAGCAGTGGCCTGAGCTGCTCAACTGATTATACTTATAATTAGTTCTTGTTCTTTGCTAAACAAGGGGAGGATTATCCACTAGTTTTCTGGGAAAGGGGTGGACAATTCCCTGGAACTGAGGGCTCCTCCCACTTTTAGGCCATATAGAGTAATTTCCTGAGATTGCCATGGCATTTGTAAACTGTCATGGCACTGGTGGGAAGGTCTCTTAGCATGCTAATGTATTATAATTACTATATAATGAGCAATGAGGACAACCAGAAGTCACTTTCATCACCATCTTGTTCGGTGGGTTTTTGTGGCTTCTTTACCACACCCTTTCATCAGCAAGGTTTTTGTGACCTTGTGTTGACTTCTTATTTCATCCTGTGACTAAGAATGCCTAAACCTCCTGGGAATGCAGCCCAGTAGGTCTCGGCCTCACTTTACTCGGTACCTATGCAAGATGGAGTCGCTCTGGTTCCAATGCCTCTGACGGGAGGCGGGAAAGGGACAGAAGACTTCATATTGGGTACAGTGTACAGCGCTTGGGTGATGGGTGCACCCAAATCCCAGAAATTACCCCTAACGAATTTATCCATGTAACCAAGAACCACTTGTATCCCCAAAAACTATTGAAAAACATTTCATTTAAAGAAGAGATAGTTCTTTACCAAGAATTTACATCAAAACCGTGTAAACTGTAGATCGACTCTACATTGTTCTTTGTACCATGAATTCCAAAACCCCGAAGAAAATGGGTGAGGCAGCTATCGGGAACAAAGTGTCGTCAAATAGCTGCCCTGGACATGGGTGGGGAAGTGACCCAACTTCCCACTCACGTCTCTCTGGGCCTAATAAATTCTGCGAACCTCGCAGGGCTCACACTGCTCGGCTGTTTTTCTTTTCCCACATTCCAGGTTTAGATAAGGAAGGAATCACTAACAGATTCAGAGCGGACCTGACCACCCCACAGTGCCCTTGCTTTGCTTTTGGCACAGGCAGTGTATCTCATCTGGGGAAGGGAGAGGGGTGCATCCAGTCGGCTGACACAGGACCTCCCAACCCCAGTGCCCACGCGCGGTGTCTCCCTCTTCCTCTTCTGTGAAAAGCCACACCCCACCTTGGGCATGCCACCTGGCTGCCGGAACCCAAGTCTGCAGGGTGGGTCTAGAAAACGTGCGCCTTCGAAGTTTATCTTCCTTCAGGAGCCAGTTCTGTATTCTGTCCTCACTTGAGCTCCCTTCCAAGCTCCTACTAGATGTCCCCGAGGCAGAGAGATTGTTGATCACGCTCTGATATGCCTGGGGTGTAAACTTCAGAGACATGACAAGGTGCCTGTGTGTTTTCTTACCAAGAACAGAATTTGACCTCACCTATCAGAGAGTGCACGTGCACAGGAAGGGCGTGCTCCTGGAGAAGCATAGGCAGAAGACGTGAAAGCCGGAGCAGCAGAGGCTCTTCAGGAACCAAGGGGCTTCTGTCGGTTACACATTACCCTGGATAGACACTCCTCTTTTTATTTTTGATTTATTTGTTTATTTTGTTGAGACAGAGTCTCATTCTGTCACCCAGGCTGGAGTACAGTGGCATGACCTCGGCTCCCTGCAACCTTTGCCTCCTGGGCTCAAGCAATTCTCCTGCCTCAGCCTCCCGAATAGCTGGGATTACATACATGAGCCACCATGCTCAGCTAATTTTTTGAATTTTTAGTAGAGACGGGGTTTCACCCTGTTGGCCAGGCTGATCTCGAACTCCCGACCTCAGGTGATCTGCCCACCTCGGCCTCCCAAAGTGCTGGGATTACAGGCATGAGCCACCACGCCCAGCCGATACCCCTCTTTTTAAAAACATCATAACATAAAACTTACCATTTTAACTGTACATTTTATGTACCAGTTGAGTTGTGGTAAGTATATTCACATTGTTATGAAACAGATCTCCAGAAACTTTTCATCTTGCAAAACTGAAACTCCGTCCCCATTAAACAACTACTCCCCATTTCCCCCCCCCCCCCCGCAAAGCCCCTGGCAACCACCATTCTACTTTTCTGCTTCTACGAATTTGGGCACTCACGATACCTCATGTAAGTAGGATCATGCAGTATTTGTCTTTTTGTAACTGATTTCCGAAGACTTAGAGCATGTCTTCATGAGTCCTTCATGTTGTAACATGGAACAAGATTGCCTTCCTAAGGCTGGATCATACTCCATTGTGCACACACCACATCCGGTTTACCCATTTATCTGTCAGAGGTCACTTAGGTTGCTTCTATTAATACCTTTGGCAATTGTGGGAAATGCAGCTATGCACATGGGTGTACAAGGATCTCGCTGAGCCCCCGCTTTCAATTATTTTGGATATATACCCAGAAGTGGGTCACTGGATCACATGATAATTCTATTTTTAATTTTTTTTAGGAATCACCATTCTGTTTTCCACAGTAGCTACGCCATTTTACATTCTCACCAACAGTACATAAGAGTTTCAATTTCTCCACGTCCTCACCAGCATTTGTTATTTTCTGGGTTGTTGTTGTTGTCGTTGTTGTTGTCATCGTTGTTGTTGTTTTTGGAAGTAGCCATCCTAACAGGTGTGAGATGATCTCTCATTGTGGTTTTGATTTGCATTTCCCTAATGATGAGTGATGTTGAGTATCTTTTCACATTCGTGTTGGCCATCTGTACATCTTTGGAGAAATGTCTATTCAAGTTCTTTCCTAATGAGACCATTCTCTTTGATCACAGAAAATGAGACCAGGCAGGCCATAAATAACATCCAGTGGTGTGCAGGAGCCAGCTTATATATAATGTGAAAACAAATAATTCAAAATCAAAGCTGTTGGAAATTGGAATATTTTGAGTCTTAAAGGAATGTGCTTATGGGACCTTTAATCCCTCTTGCCTGGGATGATAGGTGTGAGTCACTCCGCCTGGCCTTGAATAAACTCCTTTAAACTGGATTCTGATCCTTTCAATTATTTCAGGTTGCCAATAACCTCATCAAAATGAAAAAGTGGTGGGTGAGGTTGCTCACGCCTGCAAACTCAGCACCTCAGAGGCCAAGGTAGGCGAATCACTCGAGCTCAGGAGTTAAGACTGGCCTGGGCAATGTGGTGAAACCTCATCTCTACAAAAAATACTAAAAACAAATAAACAAACAAAAAAAATTAGCTGAGGGTGGTGGCACATGCCCTTGTTCCCAGCTACTCAAGAGGTTGAGGTGGGAGGAACACTTGAGCCTGAGTGGTCACAGCTGGAGTGAGCTGTGATCATACCACTGCACTCCAGGCCGGGAAATAGCATGAGACCTTGTTTCAGAAAACAAACAAACAAACAAAAAAAACCACGACCAAAACATAACCCACACTTTTGTGCCTCAAAAGGCATTATCAAGAAAGTAAAAAGATGAGCTGGGTACAGTGGCATGTGCCTATATTCCCAGCGACTTGGGAGGCTGAGGCAGGAGAGATCAGGAATTCAAGTCCAGCCTGGGCAATGGAGGTAGACTCCTTCTCTTAAAAAGAAAAAAAAAAAAAAGCAAAAAGACAAGAGACTAGAAGAAAAATTTTTGCAAATCATATATCTTATAAGGGTCTGGTATTCAGAATATATAAAGAACTCTTACAACTCAACAACAAAAGACAAACAACCAAATTCAAAATGGGCAAAACACTTGAGTAGATTATTTTCTCCAAAGAAGATATGCAAATGACCAAGAAGCACATGAAAAGATACTCGGCATCATTACTCACTAGAGAAATGCAAATCAAAAACAAAATGAGGTATCACTTCACACATTAGGATGGCTATCATACTTAAAATAATAAAAAGGAAATTAACTAGTGTTGTTGGTCAGGTGAGGTGGCTCACATCTATAATCCCAGCACTTCGGGAAGCTGAGGTGGGTGGATCATTTTAGCCCAGGAGTTCAAGACCAGCCTGAACAACATGGCAAAACCCTGTCTCTACTAAAAATACAAAAATCAGCCAGGTGTGGTGGTGCACACCTGTAATCCCAGCTACTTGGGAGGCCAAGGCACGAGAATTGCTTGAACCCAGGAGGTGGAGGTTGCAGTGAGCTGAGATTGCACCACTGCATCCCAGCCTGGGAGACAGAGCAAGACTCTGTCTCAAAAAAAATAAAATAAAATGAGTGTTGCTTAGAATGTGGAGAAATTAGAACACTTGTACCTTGCTGATGGGAATGTAAAATGGTTCAGCTACTGAGGAAAAAACAGTTTGGTGGTTCCTCAAAAAGTTAAACACAGAATTACCATATGACCTAGCAATTCTACTCCTAGATATATACCCAAAAAGAATGAAAAACATGTACTCAAGCAAATACATGTACACATATGTTCATAGCAGCAGTATTTACAATAGCCAAAAGGGAGAAACAGCCCAAATGTCCATCAGTGGATGAACAGATAGGCAAATTGTGGCACATACACAATGGAATACTATACAGCTATAAGAAGAAATGAGCCAGGCACAGGGGTGCATGCCTCTAGTCCCAGCTCCTCAGGAGGCTGAGGTGGGAGGATTGCTTGAGTCCTGGAGTTCAAGTCTAGCCTTGGCAACATAGGGAGACCCTGTCTCTAAAAGGAAAAAAAAAAAAAAAAAAACAAAACCAGAAGTACTGATACGTGCTACATGAGCTTCAAAAACATGCTGAGTGAAAGAAGCCAGACAGAAAAAGGTTGCATATTGTAAGATTTCATTTATATGAAAAATACAGAATAGATAAATCCATAGAGAATGCAGATTGATGGTCTGGGAAAGGCTCCTATGTTTTTGAACCTGCCCAGTTGTGGGTGCAGTCTTGTACCAGGCAGCCCAACCCTGACCTAAAGTAAATTCCCAGAAGTCTTTCCTGGGTTTTGAATTTGCAGTAACAGCTGTGGGCATTCTAGCAGCAGTTCGATGATCGTGTATGATACTGCAAACAGGACAAAAAAAAAAATGCAGATTGGTGGTTGCCAGGGGCTGGGGGCAGGGGGAATGAGAAGTGACAGCTAATGGGCACCATTTCCTTTTGGGGTGAAGAAATAGATGAAGTTATTCATTAATTGTGCAACCCCGTGAATATACTAAATGCTGCCAAATTGTTCACCTTCATATTGTTAATTTCATGTTATGTAAATTTCACCTCAATAAAAAAAAGAAATCAATACTAGCCTGGGTAACACCGCAAGACTCTGTCTCAAAAAAATTGTTTTAAAGACCACTACTTTGCTGGGACATCATTTATCTACAACTTACAGAACTGTAAGCTCAAAGGCAACGCAAGGGCAGGGCCCTGCTGAATCGGGAAGAGTATGGTTGAGGCGATGCGATTTTCCACGAAAGCGCACATTTTTCTCCACAGTGGTTTGAAATTAGCCATGGTGAAAATGAGACAGGAATAATACAGGGTGGTCGCAGGAGAACAGAAAATTCCAGGCAGCAGTTTTGCATGACTAAGCAAAAGGAAACTGTTGAAATAGCTGCAGAAGTAGGGGCCCTGGAAAACAGGATGTGGGCCAAGCTGGCTAAGGCTGACTGGAACCAACATAGCGCTGGATGTGACCTAGGTTTCACGTAGGACCTCATTATGTGCTCATTAACATACTAAACCCTGCCGGGTTCAGTGGCTCATGCCTGTAATCCCAGCACTTTAGGAGGTTGAGGTGGGCAGATCACCCGAGGTCAGGAGTTCGAGACCAGCCTGGCCAACATGGTGAAACCCCATCTCTGCTAATAATACAAAAAAATTAGCAGGGCATGCTGGCACATGCCTGTAATCCCAGCTACTCGGGAGGCTGAGGCAGAAGAATCGTTTGAACCCGGGAGGCGGAGGTTGCAGTGAGCCGAGATCGCACCATTGCACTCCAGCCTGGGCAACAAGAGTGAAACTCCATCTCAAAACAAAGAAACAAACAAACAAAACATACTAAACCCGGCCAGGCGCGGTGGCTCACGCCTGTAATCCCAGCACTTTGGGAGGCCGAGGTGGGCAGATCACAAGGTCAGGAGATCTAGACCATCCTGGCTAACACGGTGAAACCCCGTCTCTACTAAAAATACAAAAAATTAGCCGGGCGAGGTGGTGGGCGCCTGTAGTCCCAGCTACGCGGAAGGCTGAGGCAGGAGCATGGCGTGAACCCGGGAGGCGGAGCTTGCAGTGAGCCGAGATGGCGCCACTGCACTCCAGCCTGGGCGACAGCGAGACTCCGTCTCAAAACAAACAAACAAACAAACAAACAAAACATACTAAACCCACATCCACCAGTGCCATGACAGTTCCTGGGACATCCATATTTGGCATAAAAACAGGTAACACCACAATTTTGAGAAACCCTCACCTTTTTCCAGGAATCTTCATAAATATCCCACCGCTTGGTTAAAGAAACCCATAAAGGTGGAAGCTCCAAACCCCGCTGGGTGCAACTCTCTCTTGAGTAGGCCCGAACTCTCCTTTCTTGAGTGTGTACCTTTTGCTTTGCAATAAATCTCTGTACTTTCACTATTTTCTGACTTGTTCTTGAATTCCTTCTGGCAAACGTGTCAAGAGCCTGGACACCGCTTGAGGTTAAGGTCCCACTGGCATTTGGGGACCTCCCCTAGCCCACTGGCATCAGAAACATTACACAAATCAGCTCACACTATAAATCAGCCCCTGGCCTACCATCCCAGCCTATTGAACATGTTCCAGCACATCAGGGACTCTGGTACTACATCAGGCACCAAGTCCAGATAACACATCTTGCATCTCACCTGGGATCTTGAGGAACATGCTTTGGCAGCCAGCAGCCCTATGGGGGCAGCCACACCACGTGAGCATCGGCCACACCCTTGGTGACCCTGGAACCAGACCACCCTCCAGCCCCCGTTGGTCTGGAAACCGGCAACAGCCCCATCACCTGGGAGCTGGTTAGAAAAATGCAAAATCTACTTCACTCCAGACCTGCTGAATCAGAACCTGCATTTTGGCCACATCCCTGATGGTTCAAGCTCACATTTAAGTTCAAGAAGTTCTGCTCTAGGCTTTTCCTGAATGCGGCGCACCAGTGATTCGTCCCAGCCCCAAGGCCTCTGTGCCCAACCAGGACTGACTTACCCCTGGCCTTGCACAGCACCCGCAGGACTCTCCGTGGTGTTGATGTGGGCGCTGGCTGACTGCCGACAGCACTCTGTGCCTGCTCTCCGACTGTGTCACGCGTCTGCTTTTCCTCCTGGGATAATGTGGTGCTGGTGTTGATGAAAAGAGTCAAACTGTAAAATACTTTTAGAGATTCATTCTGAGCCAAATATGAGTGACCACGGCCTGTGACACAGCCCTCAGGGGGTCCTGAGAACATGTGCCCAAGGCGGTCAGGGTACAGCTTGCTTTTCTACATTTTAGGGAGGCATGAGACATCAATCAAATACATTTAAGAAATACATTGGTTTCGTCCAGAAAGGCGGGACAATTCGAAGGTGGGGGAGGGTTCTTCCAGGCTATAGGTAAATTTAAACACTTTCTTGTTGACAATTGGTTGAATTTGTCTAAAGACCTGGGATTAAGCAGAAAGGAATGTCTGTAAAATAAGAGGTTGTGGAGAACAAAGTTTTATCATGCAGATGAAGCTTTTAGCTAGCAGGCTTCAGAGAGAATAAGTTGCAAATGTTTCTTATCAGCCTTTTTTTTTTTTTTTTTTGAGATGGAGTCTCGCTCTGTCACCCAGGCTGGAGTGCAGTGGCGCAATCTCGGCTCACTGCAAGCTCCGCCTCCCAGGTTCACGCCATTCTCCTGCCTCAGCCTCTCCGAGTAGCTGGGACTACAGGCGCCCGCCACCACGCCCGGATAATTTTTTGTATTTTTAGTAGAGACGGGGTTTCACCGTGTTAGCCAGGATGGTCTCGATCTCCTGACCTCGTGATCTGCCCACCTCGGCCTCCCAAAGTGCTGGGATTACAAGCGTGAGCCACCGCGCCCGGCCTCTTATCAGCCTTAAAGTCTGTGTCGCTGTTGGTGCTGGAGAGGTTTGATGAGGCATGTTCGAACCCCACTTCCACTATGGCCTGAAACAGTCTCTCAGGTTAAGTTTTAAGAGCCCTGGCTGAGGAGGAAGTTCATTCAGATGGTTGGAGGGGAGAGGGCGACTTAGAATTTTATTTTTGATTTACACTGGGGTGGTTGTGGTGCAGGACGGGCAGGTTTGCTCCCCTCCAGGCCAAGAGAAGTGCTGGCTGCAGAAAGGTTTTATCTGCTGGTATTTGAGAAGCTTTCCCTGATGCAACGGGCCCAGGAAAGTCCTGGGTTCTGCTGTCTGCCAGGGAGAAAAGCTAAAGGGAGGAAGGGTGTGATCCCATCTCTGGTATCATGGTCCTAAGAAATTGCTGGAAATGCTTTCCTCACTAACAGGTACTGCCCAACAAGAGCAAGTCTTCCCTCCCAGGTCCTCTGTTGACTGCTGAGGGTGGGCCTGGGGCCCTGGGAACAAAGGAAGGGAACTAGTTAATATGAGGTGGGACAGGGTGTTCAATCTTCATGATCACCTGGATAATGCAAGAAAGGCTAACTAGCAGCGATAATGACAGCTGGACTTTCTCTAGCTTAGTCATTGCCTGAAGTGTAATTGCCCGATGGGTTCTTCCTGCCTGCTACACAGACAAAGTCAATTGACTGAAACCATGGCATTGCAGTAAAGAAAGAGTTTAATTGCTGCAAGGCCAGCCACGCCCTAAGGGAGAGGGAGTTTCCACTCAAATTAATCTCCCGGAAAGCTCAGAGGCTAGGGATTTTCTTTTTCTCTCTGTTTTTTTTTTGAGATGAAGTCTCACTTTGTTGCCCAGGCTAAAGTGCAGTGGCACGATCTCAGCTCACTACAACCTCCGCCTCCCAGGTTCAAGTGATTCTCCTACCTCAGCCTCCTGAGTAGCTAGGATTACAGGCATGCACCACCATGCCTGGCTAAGTTTTGTATTTTTTTAGTACAGATAGGGTTTCACCAAGTTGGTCAGATTGGTCTTGAACTCCTGACCTCAAGCAATCCACCCACCTTGGCCTCCCGAAGTGCTGGAATTACAGGTGTGAGCCACTGTGCCTGGCTGAGGTTAGGGATTTTCAAAGATAGTTTGGTGGGCAGTAGACTAGGGAATGGGTGCTATTGATTGGTTGTGGAATGCCATCATAAGGGTATGGAAAATGGTACTGGTGCTTGACACAGCAGGAGCATCACCATTTTGAGCAAACACCACCATCCTAAGTTCCACTTGATTAAAAAACCCCTAAATCCAGCCCCAAAACATCAGCCTAATGGCTAATGTCAGCATAACCAGAAACATTCCAACCCTAAGATAAATCCCTCTCTGACCAGAAACATGCCAACCCCAAGACAGCCTCCCCTGTGACCAGAGGCATTCCAACCCCACTATAAACTTTCCTTCACATAGAAACATTCTGAACCTATGATAAGTCCCCTCTTTCAAAACCCTTAAATATCCTTAGTCTGTAAGAGAGAAGAGCTCTCTCACCTAACTCGGCCAGAAGCCCCTTTCAGGTTTGTTTTCTCTAAAATAAACCTGTCCTTAACTGTCAAGCCACATTTTGTGTTTCTTTCTTCTTTCTTTTTTTTTTTTTTTTTTGAGACAGTCTCGCTCTGTCACCCAGGCTGGAGTACAGTGGTGCAATCTTGGCTCACTGCAAGCTCCGCCTCCCAGGTTCTCGCCATTCTCCTGCCTCAGCCTCCCAAGTAGCTGGGATTACAGGAGCCTGCCACCACGCCTGGCTAATTTTTTGTATTTTTAGTAGAGATGGGGTTTCATCGTGTTAGCCAGGATGGTCTCGATCTCCTGAACTTGTGATCCGCCCGCCTCAGCCTCCCAAAGTGCTGGGATTACAGGTGTGAGCCACCATGCCCGGCCTCTTTCTTCTTTCTTTAAGTCTTACATTTGGACATTTGGTGCCAAAACCCAGGATGAGTATTGGCGGCAGAGGCTGTCTTGCAACCCAAGAGGCAGTGGGCAGCAGCAGCCCTCATCCTGAGCTAACTCCTGGATCCTGAGAGCCTCTGGACACCCGCCCTGTCTTTTCTCTTATTTCACTTTTCAAGTGGTTTGTGTGAGAGGACAACTAATCTGAAGGGGACTGTGAGGCTCGGCCCAGGGCTACTCTCTGGTGGGCTCTCAAAACCCTCAGATCTCAGGAATCCACCTCCAACTGCCCGCAACAGGTATTTCGCTGTCTAGCACTTGCTCCCTCTTCCTTCCTCTTCTCTCTCTCTCTCTTCCTCTCGTGCCTCCAGTCCAGGAGGCCCTTTGCCAATTCCAACTGGAACATCCAACATTTGGCTTATGGGGGAACCTAAAGCCAAAGCATTTAGTTTTTTTATTACAACACAGCCTGGCCCCAATACAAATGAGATAATGACAGTTGATGGCCTGAAAACGGCACCTTTGACTTTCAAATTCTCAGAGACCTTAATGACTTTATAACCAGGAAGAGCAAATGGCAAGAGATTCCCTGTATTCGGGCTTTCTTCTGTCTTAGATCCTGACCCTCCTTATGCCAAGCTTGCACCCCTCATGAAATCCCTTTTCTTAATGAAAATCCTCCCTGGGTTTTTCCTTCCTCCAGAACCCCTCCTCTGAAACCCCTTTTGACCCTGCAGATAAACCCCCTCCATATTCTCAACCTTCTGCATCCACTCCTCACCCACCTGAACCCTCTACCCAGTTGGCCCCTCCTGCTCTCAAGCCTTTACCACCAAACCCGCTCCCTCCTCTTTCTCCACCTATTACCTGTTTGAAAACTACTCCAGCCCCTTGGGTGGCTGCAGTTTGCCGACCACCCCTGGTGGTGGCTCGGCATCTGGCCAACTGCCACTCTCCCCTGCATTCTTCACCCGTTACCCACTCAAAAACTACTTCAGCTGGGCATGGTGGCTCACGCCTGTAATCCCAGCACTTTGGGAGGTCAAGTGGATCATGAGGTCAGGAGGTTGAGACCATCCTGGCTAACACAGTGAAACCCTGTCTCTACTAAAAATACAAAAAAATTAGCCAGGCATGGTGGCGGATGTCTGTAGTCCCAGCTACTCAGGAGGCTGAGGCAGGAGAATTGCTTCAACCCAGGAGGTAGAGGTTGCAGTAAGCCGAGATCGTGCCACTGCACTCCAGCCTGGGTGATAGAGCAAGACTCCATCTCAAAAACAACAACAACAACAACAACAAAAACTACTTCAGCCAGTCAAGCCACTCCTGCCATTCTTCCCCTCTGGAAAGTGGTTGGGATTAAAGGTATCACTTGCATTCATGTCTTTTTCTCCATCTCTGATTTGTCACAAATCAAACAGCGTCTGGGATCTTTCTCTGAAAATTCCTCTCATTATTGCAAGAAATTCCTGCACATAATTCAATCCTTTAACTTGGCATGACATTCATATAATTCTAACCTCCACCCTCACTCCTGACGAAAAGGAGTGCATCTGGCATTCAGCTGAAACACACGCAAATAAACTCCATAATCAAGCCCCTATACAAAATCCAGTGGCTAATGATGCAGTTCCCAGTAGAGACCCAAACTGAACTTTACCAACAGGGAGACGCTGGCATCAGATAAAGAGACCACACGATTACCTGTCTCTTTGTGGGCATGGACAAAAATGCCCATAAGGCAGCTAATTATGAAAAACTTAGAGAAATTACACAAGAGCCCCAGGAAAATCCTACCCTTTTCTTATCACACCTCATTGAAGCTATGCTAAAACATACCAATTTGGACCCAGAATCTAGAGAAGGTCAAACTTTTCTCCACCTCCAATTTATTTCACAATCCGCCCCAGATATCTAGAAAAAATTATAAAAATTAGAGGAGGGTCCCCAGACATCTTGGTGGGACCTCCTAAATGCAGCCTTCCGTGTCTTTAACAACAGAGACAAAGAACAAAAAATTCAAAAAGACAAGCATCTCTGTTTAAAATACCAGATGCTTGCCTCTGCTGTCCAAAAGTCAATTACACAAAAGCCTCCCAACAACCCAAAAGGAAACTCCCCCACCTCTCTGGGAGTCTGTTTCTGATGTGGCAACCCTGGACACTGGCCAAAGGCTTGGCCAAACCCCCGGCTGCCCACCAAACTGTGCCCAACTTACAGTCTTTGGGGACACTGGAAAATGGACTGCCCCCAATGGGAACACCTTCCCCGTTTGGATGCCACTCATAATGAAGCCCCCTGACCATCACAGGAGGAAATCTCTTCACAGCTGGTGCTGCCCACGGAGGAATGAGGGTGCCTGAGATTCTTCACCCCCACATCTAGTGAGTCCATGGAACCCAGGGTAATTTGGACGGTATCCATTAAGATTATTTCCTTTCTTTTGGACACTGGGGTGAGCCAATCAGTATTAACTGAATATGAAGGCCCATTAGAACATTTCATCCGTTTCTGTTGGCGTGAAGGGCATATTAGAAACCAACACTGCCACTATACTGCTCATTTCAGGGACTCACCCTCACTCACTCTTTTTTGGTCATTCCTCACTGTCCCACTCCTTTATTAAGGAGGGACATTCTACACAAACTAGGGGGAATCATTCATTTATTGGCCCTACCCCAAAGCCACTCTTATGTATTATCATGTCAAGAACAGAACCCCTCCTCAGACATTCAACATCAAACAGACTTAAATCCCAAATTCCTCAGCTAAGTAAACCCCATAGTATGGAACACTGACTTCTCCATAATAGCTACCCACCATTCTCCAATCCAAATTTCACCGAAGAATCCTGAGCACTATATTAGTGGTCCTACAATATCCCCTCAATCCTGAATGGATTACGGGGTCTCCCAACTTTTGGCTGCCAATATTTTAATCCCCAGCCATTCTTCCCACAATAATCCTATTCTCCCAATTAAAAAACGGGATGGCTCCTATAGACTGGTTCAGGATTTGCAACAAATCAACTCTGCTCTTGTTCCTGTTTATCCTGTTGTCCCAAACCCCTATACCCTCCTATCATGAATTCCTCCCAACACTAGCAACTTCTCTGTATTAAGCCTTAAAGATGCCTTTTTTACTATCCCTCTACATCCCTCCTCTCAAAATCTTTTTGCTCTCACTTGGACTGATCCTGACACAGGCTGCTCCCAACAACTCACGTGGACTGTCCTCCCCCAGGGGTTTAGGGACAGCCCTCACTATTTTGGTCAGAGACTTCAATTAGACCTCTCCCAACTACCTCTACAACCTAGCATTTTGCTTCAATATGTGGACAATTTACTCCTTTGCAGCCCTTCCCTAAAATATTGTATTCAGCAAATCACCAAGCTTTTAAATTTTTTGGCTAAATGGGTACTAGGTATCCAAAAGAAAGGCCTAATTAACATCTCCGAAAGTTTCATTCCTAGGATTAATCGTAACTCCGAATATACAGGATATTCTGTCAGCACAAAAGCAACATGTTCAACAAATCCCATTTCCTAAAATAAAAAGGGACTTACTTTCCTTCCTCGGATTAGTGGGATATTTCTGAATATGGATAGCAAATTTTGCCATTATCGCTAAACTCCTTTATTAACACACTAAAGGAAATCTTGACCAACAACTCACTCCCATCCCAGACCTTCTATCATGCTTTCTTGCACCTAAAACGTGCCTTATTACAGGCCCCCCCTTTAAGCCTTCCAAACCCCCTAAGACCTTTTCATCTATATTTACATAGTTCTCATAATCAGGCCCTTAGACTTCTAGCCCAACCCATGGGAAACTGCCTCCAACCAGTGGCATACTTTTCAAAACAACTGAACCCCATTTATAAAAGCTGGCCTCTTTGCTTACAATTTTTGGCCACAGCTTCAATAATTATGCACAAAAGCTCACGTTCTGTGAACCTCTTCAGGTATTTCCTTCTCACAGTCTACAAGATATGGTCAGCCACAAGTCATTCACCTCCATCTCATCCTCTCGTGTGCAAGCCCTATATTCAACTCTCCTTCAACCCTCTATCTCTCTTCATGATGCCTCCTGCCAATCCCGCCATTCTTACCTTCAACGCCAATTTAAAACCTTGACCAACACTCATGCCCTAATCTAATTGAAAGTTCTCTCTTGGCCGGGCGTGGTGGCTCACGCTTGTAATCCCAGCACTTTGGGAGGCCGAGGCGGGCGGATCACGAGGTCAGGAGATCGAGACCACGGTGAAACCCCGTCTCTACTAAAAATACAAAAAATTAGCCGGGCGTGGTGACGGGCGCCTGTAGTCCCAGCTACTCGGAGAGGCTGAGGCAGGAGAATGGCGTGAACCCAGGAGGTGGAGCTTGCAGTGAGCCGAGATCGCGCCACTGCACTCCAGCCTGGGTGACAGAGCGAGACTCCGTCTCAAAAAAAAAAAAAAAAAAGAAAGTTCTCTCACCATGTTTTACCACCTTACTTCCACTCACATAAAAGGAGCCCCGTATTGGTTATAGATAGCAGCACATCAAAAAACCCAGGTATGCCATCATTGAAGGGTATCATGATAATATCCACTTTCTCCCACCTAGAATAGTCATAGAGGCTGCTCCCTTGCCTTTGGGCACATCCTTCCAACAAACATAGCTAGTTGCCCTAATAAGAGCACTAGCTCTAGCAAAAAACACACAATTTAATATATACACCAATTCTAAATATGCCTATAACATTATTCATTCCAATGCTCAAATTTGGAGTGAGTGGGGCTATCTCATGGCTCAGGGAACCCCTATCACTGATGGAAAACCCATCCATGATCTATTAACGGCAGCTCTACTTCCAGAAAAGGTTGCAGTTATCCATTGCAATGTACATCAATCGGACAAAAGCCACATTTCTTTAGGGAACTATGAGGCTGACTTGGGTAAAACATGCCTCAACCAATCACCCAATTCCCCAATATCTATTTCCCCTTATACAACACATCCCCTCTTTTTATCCAGAACACCAGACACAACAACTAATCACGATAGGGGCACAATTCAAACCCTACATACTGGTTCATACAAAACAAATTAGTCCTACCTGACCCTGAATAAACAACTCTTCTACAGGACATTCACAACCTCCTCCACACTAGCCATTCCTCTCTACACCATTTCTTAAGTTTCCATACACACTTAACCCCAGATATAAAAGAAGAGTTAAAAGCCATTTCCCATCAATGCTCTATTTGCCAAAAAGCTTCACCCCACTCCAGTACCAAACCCCCTTCTTTCCCAACCCACCAAGCCAGAGGACACCTTCCAAAACAGGATTGGCAAATTGATTTTACCCATATGCCCCCAGTAAAAATGGTTCAATTTCTTTTAGTTCTGGTTGATACCTTTTCGGGATGGGTTGAGGCCTTTCCCACAACAAACAAACGAGCTTCTACTGTCGCCTCCAAATTAATAACAGAAATTATCCCCAGGTTCAGGGTGCCTCTTTCTTTTCAATCTGATAATGTTCCTGAATCTATTTCTCAAATTACTCAAACACTTGCAGGAGCCCTACAAATCTCCTGGAAGCTATGCATCCCCTATCAACCTCAGTCTTCAGGAAAGGTTGAGAAAACGAACGGCATTCTAAAAAACACCCTCACCAGGTACTCACTCCAGACACATAAAGACTGGGTTACCCTTTTGCCTTTAGCCCTTCCAAAAATTCGGGTGCTCCCAAGTAAGCCTCTGATGCTCAGACCCTTTGAACTCATGTATAGGAGACCACTCGCCCCTTTTGCTGCACCTCAGGGTCAAGCCCCACCTCTACCAACCCCTCTCGTTTCTCCTCTTCTGCATACCAGCCACCATTTCATTTGGGAGTACGCTGACAAATACTTGCCACAACCCATCGCCAACTCCTCTAATCCCTTCCTACAGCCAGGAGACTGGGTTCTAGTAAAAGATCTCAGCCCTACCCCCAATCCCCACCTCACACCTAAATGGAAGGGACCTTACCAGGTCATCCTTACTACACCCAGAGCAGCAAAACTCCAGGGACTCCCCAGCTGGTTTCATTTTACTTCTCTCAAGAAAACAGACTTCCGCCGGGCGCGGTGGTTCACGCCTGTAATCCCAGCACTTTGGGAGGCTCAGGCAGGCGGATCACGAGGTCAGGAGATTGAGACCATCCTGGCTAACACGGTGAAACCCCGTCTCTACTAAAAAAATACAAAAAATTAGCCGGGCGCAGTGGCAGGCGTCTGTAGTCCCAGCTACTCGAGAGGCTGAGGCAGGAAAATGGCGTGAACCCGGGAGGCGGAGCTTGCAGTGAGCCGAGATAGCGCCACTGCACTCCGGCCTGGGCAAAAGAGCTAGATTCAGTCTCAAAAAAAAAAAAAAAAAAAAAAGAAAACAGACTTCCCTTCACCACATAACCAAACAAATCTAAAACCCCTTCAGCCTTCTCTTACATCTCCATAGGACCAACTTCCCTTCGCCTCACCCAAATCCTGGAGGAAAAGGAGGAGGAGTCAACATAAGTCGCTTATGTCTCTTTCTCTCCCAAACTTTCATCATTTCCTAACCAACCTTACTACAGACCTTCAGTGGTACACTTACGAAACTCCCACTGTACATCCTGATCAGCTCCTCAGTGTTCTATGGGACCTATGGCTTCAAGGAGTTTTCCAGGACTTTACTCCTACCCAAATAACTTTTTTCTCTTTTTGCTTGTTTCTTTCAATATAAATTCCCTAATCACATCAACCTCACCAATACAACCACTCCTTACTGCTCAAACTAGAACGCTCTATAAACCTTACACAATCTCTCTTGTGGCAAGGCTGTTCCTTTGCTTTGGAGTCCTGGACATGCTTACCACTGTCTTCCTCAGCGTACACAGCCCTTCCTGCATCCCTTCATGACCTTTTAACAGGAAACATAACCCTAATCTATCAGCTCCAAAAAGGAGCTTCGTTTTTGGAAAAAGCTGACCTGCTGGTTGGCAATTATCCCATTTCCAGGGCAGATCAGGCCAACAAATTATTTCAAACCTATTACTACTCCCTACAACGCCTTAAGCCGCAAGGCCCTCCCATTGAAGGGCCCGTAACTAAACACACCCCCCTTTTACAACAAGCCTCACTTTGCTTTTCAGCCTCTGGGGGAGATTTCCCTGTAGGGTTCTTAACTTCTAACTAATGCAGCTGCATTAGCATTGTTAAGCACCCCTCTGACCATCACACTCACCCGGTTGACTACCAAGTATTGCCTGAAGCGAACGGAGCATTCCTGCAACTGCTCCTTTTACTGCCTCTCCCCCAGCCTAACCTCTGCTTCCCCTAGTGCTCACCTTTTTCCGTGGCTCAATATCAGTGGTGCAACATCCGATTGCATTAGATGTGTAAAAAAAAAACTCCTCCGGATGGGCGTGGTGGCTCACGCCTGTAATCCCAGCACTTTGGGAGGCTGAGGCGGGCGGATCACCTGAGATCGGGAGTTCAAGACCAGTCTGACCAACAGGGAGAAACCCTGTCTCTACTAAAAATACAAAATTAGCTGGGCGTGATGGTGTGTGCCTGTAATCCCAGCTACTCGGGAGGCTGAGGCAGGAGAATCGCTTGAACCCAGGAGGCAGAAGTTGTGGTGAGCTGAGATCGCGCCATTGCCCTCCAGCCTGGGCAACAAGAGGGAAACTCCGTCTCAAAAAACAAAACAAAACAAACAAACAAAAAACCCTCCTCCTATACTCCTCCTGTATCTCTACTATAGTAGGTGTGTCTCCTTGGCCTCCTCTTTGTCCACCTGGAGTAATGAACCACGCGAAAGAAAAAATATCCCATCTTTAATTCACTTATTTTCTTTCCATATCTCTGTCTATATTTATGACAAAGGCATTCTTTTTGTGTGGCACCAACACATATCTTTGTCTCCCCACCAACTGGACCGGAACCTGTACCCTAGTTTTTCTGTCTCCCACCATCGGCCTAGTTCCTCCTAATCAGCCTTTACCCATCCCATCCGTCCAGTATGTTAGAAAAAGGAGGGCCATCCAAGTCATTCCTTTAATGGCCACCTTAGGTATAACCTCTGGGACTGGGTTGGGAGCAGGAGGATTAACCACCTCCTTAACATACTTTAAAGCTCTGTCAACAAAATAGCAGGATTCATTAGAAGATATGGCCCAAAGCCTTATATGAGTCCAAGACCAATATCCAAGACATTTCTCTCAGTGTCATAATTTTTGCAAATGCAGTTTTAGAAGCACTAGATTTCATTTAAGCCTCAGTATCACTCCATTTTAGATGAACCTGTGGCTGAGTGAGGTCAACATTTTCTCAGAGTAATACAAGGATAAATAATGGGCCAGGTGCAGTGGCTCATGCCTGTAATCCTAGCACTTTGGGAGGCCAAGGCAGGTGGATCACCTGAGGTCAGAGGTTCAAGACAAGCCTGGCCAACACGGCAAAACCCCATCTCTACTAAAAATACAAAAATTAGCTGGGCATGTTGGCACGTGCCTATAGTCTCAGTTACATGGAAGGCTGGGGCAGGAGAATCGCTTGAACCTAGGAGGTGAAGGTTGCAGTAGGCCAAGATCACACCATTGCACTCCAGCCTGGGCGACAGAGACTCCATCTCCAAAAAAAAAAAAAAAAAAAAAAGGATAAATGGTGGAGTCCACTTCTTGGCCTTGTGGCCAAGATCAAGTATAATAAACAATGGAGCCATAGTTGGAACCCAGTCTCTTTCTAGAGCCTCATCATTCACAAACCTGGTCGTTGGGACCCACCTGCTTCTCCTTTCCTTGGAGAATCAAAGCCATCCCCTCAGCTTGTCTACCGTAAGATGACTTGATAAACACATGGCTACATTCATCAATATCACTTCAGTATGCCCAGGAGATTCTTGTCCTACAAGACAAATGCTGCAAATAACTTTATGGTTCACTCCAGGAACTTCCTGGAAAGGTTCATCAGCTCTTCAATGGAAGGCATCCAATGATAGCTTAGACTCAAAACTCATTCAACTAGCCACCAGCAAATCCTTATCATGCTGTGCTGACATATGTGAAAGGATTACATCATGATTTGCTAATCCCAAGGAGGCTGAAAGACTCATCTGAAACTATATGTTTTGATCTTCAAAAATATGGACTAGGCGTGGTGGCTCACACCTGTAATCCCAGCACTTTGGGAGGCAGAGGCAGGTGGATCACAAGGTCAGGAGTTCGAGACCAGCCTGGCCAACATGGCTAAACCCTGTCTCTACTAAAAATATAAAAATTAAATTAGCCAGGTGTGGTGGCGTGTGCCTGTACTCCCAGCTACTAGGGAGGCTGAGGCAGGAGGATTGCTTGAACCTGGGAGTTGGAGGTTGCGATGAGCCGAGATAGCACCACTGTACTCCAGCCTGGGCGACAGAGCAAGACTCCGTCTCAAAAAAAAAAAAAAAAGAATAAATACCCCAATGTTGTTCTCTCCTACTCTGAGACCCTGCTAGTGAAACTGCCACTGCAAAATTATGACTGAGACGGTGAAAGAGATCTGACCTAACCAACTCTACCTTCCTTCTGACCTCCAAGCTGTTCTTGTTCATTCCCGGGCATGGGCTGAACTAACCTGGGGAGGAACTTAGTTTATAGTTTAGAAAAAAGAAGATAGCAGCCCTTTTCTCAAGGTAGACCCCCCTTCTCGTTAGCCAAAAGATTAGAAATGATGGTTTAGCAGTCATGCAGCTGAGGATTCAAGATTCTGACCCTCCCCAAATTGCTCCTAGGCATAACATCACTATTGCAAAACCTCAGGTCAGTGCCTGAGATATTTTGCAGACCCTGCACTTGATGGATCAGCTGGCACCACCCAGATCGATAAACTGGCTTATCTCATCTTGTGGCCCCCACCCAGGAACTGACTCAGCACAAGAGGACAGCTTCGACTCCCTATGATTTCATCTCTGACCCAGCCAATCAGCACTCGTGACTCACTGGCCCCTCCCTATCCACCAAATTATCTTTAAAAACTCGATCCCCAAATGCTCTGGGAGACCAATTGGAATAATAATAAAACTCTGGTCTCCCACACAGCTGGCTCTGTGTGAATCGCTCTTTCTCTATTGCAATTCCCCTGTCTTGATAAATCGGCTTTGTCTAGGCAGCGGGCAAGGTGAACCCACTGGGCGGTTACACTAGGGCCCTGAAATGGAAGTGCCTTTCACTTCCCTGGTAAGCACCAGCTTTGTCTTATGTACAGGCAGTGCCAACTCCATGGGCCTGTGACCTGTGCAGGTTCCAGGATCCTGCCCACAGAAGGGCAACTTCATATCTGGCTTGGCACAGGGTAAGCACTCAGGAAACGTCAGCTATTAGCTAGTGACGATGTCCTGACCCCGCCACGTCTGGCAAATCCTTTTCCTCGTGGAGCCTGGATTCTGGACTCTCCTCCAACAGGTGAGTAATTGTTTCTAGACCCACGTGCTTCATTCAGAAAGTGGTCCACCTTTCCCCCAAAGCTTCCCCTGCTGTAGCTTTTCCTATGTGCAAGGCCTAAGCCTCAGCTGCATGCTGGGCTGACCCTTGGATACAGCCTGACTCTGTGCCAGGAGCCTGGCAGGCTCTGGGGAAAATGCCTGGTAGAGTGGTCCCTGGAACTTATGGTTTCTGCAGAGACTGTGGCATCCCAAAGACCCGCTTAGAAGTCTATGGGAGCAGAAGGAGGTGACCCTGTGGGGTGTGAGCTGCATATGGGCAGAAGCAGGAGGTCGGGCAAGAGGGAATGGTGTGGAGCAGTGTGGAACATGGAGCCTGGATTCTGAATGCATGCTGCATTTGCTGGGGTGAGGAAGGCGAAGAGAACTCCGGAGAAGAGGTCAGGGAAGAGGTGACAAAAGGTCACTGAGGGGAGACAGATGGAAAGGGAAAGGCGCATGGCAGTTGATGAGTGGAGGGTCACAGGAGAGGGCCGGGAGGGGATGCTTCCATTTTCTCCCAGGTAAGCACATAGCATCAAGTTTAGAGATGCAAAGACAAAGGCAAGAGAGAATAGTTAACAAACCTCAGGGTGGTCGCCTCGAAGAAGCAGGACCAGGCCTGCTATTTTAGTATTACTTAAGTTTGTGTATGTTGTACCTTAATAACCAAATTCAAGATGCCACTTCTAGAGGCCATTCAATGCAGTTTTTGTTGTTGTTTTGTTTGTTTTTGAGATGGAGTCTCGCCCTGTCACCCAGGCTGGAGTGCAGTGACGTGATCTCGGCTCACTGCGATCTCTGCCTCCCGGATTCAAGCCATTCTCCTCAATGCAGTTTTAACTGCACAAAATCCAGACAGTGGAAGAAAGTTTAGGAGCTTTTGGCAGCAAAATTCCCAAGGTGAGCAGTTTCAAGAAAACTATGATCAGTGGGGCTGCATGGCCAGTGCAGACCTGTAAGTCACAAAGCAAGGCAGCCAGCTCCAATAGATGCGTTTGGAAGGCTGCTCCCTTCCAAGAAGAGACCCTGGTGTCCCAGCAGTCCCTGACCACCATGAGGCCTGCAGATGCAGCTGCAGCGGGTCACCATGTGCGTGATACAACCATGCATGAAGGGTGAAGGGGTCAGCAGCTCAGCCCTGGAGCATCTCTCTTAATCAAGTTCAGCCCCAAGTCATGGGTGCTTGGAACTTGGGCCTGTTGATTCTCATCGGCTCTATCAGGCAGCAGGCAAGGTGAACCCACTGGGTGGTTACACTAGGGTCCTGCTATAGGAGTGCCTTTCATTCCCCTGGTAAGCACCAACTTTGTGGACAAAGCCCAGGAATCTGTATTCTAATACCCTCTCCCTATCTCTCCACCCCCATGATCTTTATTAGGCAAATGCAGGGGAAGCTGGCTATGCTAACAGGGCGGCTGCCTCTTTAGCTACATTTGCCAAGAGAGAAGGGCAGAGCTGTCTTCTCCAGGTCTCAGCCTCATGGTAGGCTCTGGAACCAAAGCAACACAGGCCAATGCGAGCCACCTGTCCTGCAACTGCCCCCTCCCCGCCCTGCACAACACATCAGGAGGCAATCAGTTTACCAAACACATAGGAGAAAAATAATTTATTTATTTAATTTAAAACAGCAAGACTTCAGCTTCCACCCAGTCAGGGCTTGCATTACAATTTTGCAGGTGCAAAACCTCACACTTTTGATGCCACGACTAGAAGTTTGTAAAAACAATTTTTCTTGTCGTGGACACGTGAAGAGTTCTGTTTGCACCCTCAGCCTGGGCCAAATAATAATCTTTATTTAAAAACAAAACAGAACAAACAAACCAAAAAAACCTCAAAAGCACAAAGAGGCAGAAAGCGGCTGATAAACCTGGTTAAAAGACCAAAGTTCAGAAAGTGCATGGGAGAGGGACGCTGAGCTGAGGACACTGTTCCGGCTGCAGTACGTGTTATGGCTGAGGTTACACTTGGGTGACTCAGGGATGCAGGCAGATGAACATTAACCACACTAACAGGAGAAAGAAGCCCACTGGGGCTGTGCAAAGTGTCCAAGGAGCACGGCCCCTTTTGCCCTGATCAGATGTAACAGCCCCTCGCTTAAGCCCAGGAGTTTGAGATCTGACTGGGCAACATGGCAAAACCTTGTCTCTACAAAAAAATCAAAATTGAGCCAGGCCTGTGGTCCCAGCTTCTCAGGGAGCTGAGGTGGGAGGATCACTTGAGCCTGGGAGGTGGAGGCTGCAGTGAGCCATGATTGCTTCACTGTACTCCAGACTGGGCGTGATGCTCCAGACAGCAAAACCCTGCCTCACAAAAATAAATAAACTAAAAAGAAGTAACAGAAGTAACAGCCCCTCCTGGACTTGTTTTATTTTTTGAGACGGCGTCTCGCTCGGTCACCCAGGCTGGAGTGCAGTGGTGCAGTCTCGGCTCACTGCAACCTCTGCCTCCTGGGTTCAAGCAATTCTCCTGCCTCAGCCTCCTGAGTAGCTGGCACTACAGGCACATGCAACCACGTCCAGCTATTTTTTTTTTTTTTTTTTTGTATATTTAGTAGAAACAGAGTTTCACCATGTTGGCCAGGCTGGTCTCAAACTCCTGACCTCAGGTGATCTGCCCACCTTGGTCTCCCAAAGTGCTGGGATTACAGGCGTGAGCCACTGCGCCTGGCCCCCTCCTGGACTTTTAGGATGTGACTCCCTTCCCATCCAGCCTTTCTGTCTGAGCACTACTCACCCAGCTAGACTGACTTGGTAACTGGATCTAAGAAGGAGGCGATATTGCTGTTTTCGAGGTCGGTGGGCCAGAGGCCTGGGCTAAGGCACTCAGACAAGCCCCCGCCCTGCCCACCTGGTCACCAACCATTCACAGTGATCATTCATCTGTGGCAAGAGGTGGGCAGCGGAGGAAGCGGAATAGAGATAACCGATGTGTAACTTTTTGGAGGTTTTACGAAAGCAGATAGAGTGGCCAGTGGCATCAAATAAATGGAACGAGAACTTAAGCCCAGGCACCCGGAGCGGGTGTTTTCTGAGCCCTCAGCTCCCTCTACAGGCCTTTCCTGACCACAGCCAGCCCATTTGGGGAGCCATGTCTCAGCCCTGGGTTGGGTATGGCAGACGCCCCTGCTGAGCCGGGTTGATTCTAACACTATTCCTCTGTGGCCTAGTATTGTCTTTTCTCTTTTACCTGTAAATCATGTTCTCTTTTGCAGCAAGCAAATTCCTGAATTTTTGCTCCCTTCTAGAAGCTCAAGTGAGGGTCTTTACCAGAGACATACCCAGAGATCTGTTGTAATGTCTTTCGGGGAATCCAGATTTCACTTACAGAGGCTGTTTCTGCCAAGTGGCTTTCCCTGGAGCAGCCCAGAGCTGTTGTTCAATCCTAAGGGGATGTTTGTCTCGCTAATTTCCATCAAGAAATCTGTTTTCTTGGACAGGCACAGTGGCTCATGCCTGCAATCAAAGCATTTTGGGAGGCTGAGGTGGGTGGATCACCTGAGGTCAGGAGTTCGAGACCAGCCTGGCCAACATAGTGAAAACCCGTCTCTACTAAAAATACAAAAAATTAGCCGAGCATGGTGGCACATGCCTGTAATCCCAGCAGCTTGGGATTGGGAGGCAGTAGAATCACTTGAACCTGGAAGGTGGTGGTTGCAGTGAGTCAAAATCGCACCACTGCACACCAGCCTGGGCAATAGAGTGAGACTCCATCTCAAAAAAAAAAAAAAAAGAAAAGAAACAAACAAACAAAAAGAAATCCATTTTCACAGGAAACCAAAAATGAGCATTTTGGACACAGTCTGCTAAATGATTATTCCTTTCCTGATACAGATTTTGGTTTTGAGAGTCAAACAGGGATCGGCAGCACAGCGTGACTTTGGTTTTGATTCAGAACCATTTTACTAGGCTCAGAAAATCATGCTTTGTCGAGTTCTGATGGATTCCAAGGGAAATCACCTATCAGGTAAAGCTGTACTTTCTCTCACCAAGACCCTGGAGGTAGCATTTCCACTTCCATTCTTTGCCGGTGGCTCCTGTGACTGAACACAGAAGCTGTTTTCTGAAATAAGACGAAAGCGTTTGTGGAAGAGCCACAGAATAAAAATAGAGATACAGGTGCTTACTTTCAATTCTTTTCTTTTAAATGTAAATAATCGCTCCATGATCCATGCTGCCACTTACCCCAACTGAATACCAAAACAGCTGAATCCTTTTGAATCCTTTTTTTTTTTTTTTTTGAGACAGGGTCCTGCTGTTGCCCAGGCTGGAGTGGCAGTGGTGCCATCCTAGTTCAATGAAGCCTCAAATTCCTGGGCTCAAGGGATCCTCCCGTCTCAGCCTCCTGAGTAGTAGGGACTACAGGCACGCACCACCGCACCAGCTCTGGGCGACAGAATGAGGCTCCTTCTCAAAAAAAAAAAAAAAAAAAAAAAAGCTGACTCTGAATCTTAAAACCTTCACCTTTAGGAAGGAATAGTATTTGTTTGTTTGAGACCGAGTTTCACTCTTGTTGCCCAGGCTGGAGGGCAATGGTGTGGTCTTGGCTCACCGCAACGTCCGCCTCCCAGGTTCAAGCAATTCTCCTGCCTCAGCCTCCCAAGGACCTGGGATTACAGGCATGCATCACCACGCCTGGCTAATTTTTGTATTTTTAGTAGAGACAGGGTTTCATCATGTTGGCCAGGCTGGTCTCGAACTCCTGACCTCAGGTGATCCACACGCCTTGGCCTCCCAAAGTGCTGGGGTTACAGGTGTGAGCCACTGTGCCCGGCCTGAGGAATCGTATTTGGATTACTCATCTCTCCGGCCACTTTACTTACAAAAAACTAAACTAAGAAGTAAATAAGCCAGAACCCCTCCCCACTCACCCCCTTTGGTCTCCCCAAGAACAGGAGGATTCTAAGAAAGTTGCTGGAGAGACAGTGGGATCTTTGGGGGTTCCCTGAGACACCTCTTCCTGCCCTTGTTCCAGCCTTGGAATTGGAAGGAGGGAACCTGTGTCTGAAGTGATTGACAGGTGGGGACAGGAGTGTGGATTCGGGCCTGTGCTTGACACTCAAACCCAAGCTACAGCAAGGGTTAGCAGCTCACGGAAGGAGAGGCCAGGAGGCCCGGGGAGACTGCTGTCCCTGAGCAGCTGCGCTGGGCTGTGCTCACCCCGGTGGTCACCACGCAACCTCAGGGGAGCCTTCAACCTGGTGAATGGCAACTGGTTCCTCTGTTGAGCAAAGTCTCCAAGGAAAGCCGGGTTCTCCAGAGAATCTTAACACCCTGACCAGCCAGGAATCTGCTCCATGATGTCTGGATGGGGACACATCTCTGGGGCCCCTGACAGCTTATTTAATCACACAGAAGATAGGTGCACAGATGCAGGTCCCTCAAATTGTAAACAGTGCAGTGTGGTCCTCAGGACACCAAGGTCCACCAGGTGGAGGCACCATGGCCGCAGTCGTGGACCACTGGTTTCCCTGAATCTCATTGCTACCCTTATGCAGATGAACACCCACCCCAGTGGGCCAGGACACTGGTACCGGTGGAACTTGCTGCCCGAGGATCTAGGAGGTAGAAGAAGCTGAGCTGGCAGCTGCTCTCCTAATGGAGCTGAGAGCATCAATAGCGGGGGCTTCTGGTGCAGCAGACATGCACTTCCGCCCCTGCAGCAGGGACTCACAGAAGTGCCTACCCCCAGGAAGGCAACACCTATGCACAGAACTAGAAAGGACAAAAGTTCAGGTTCTTGGAAGTTCCCCTGGGGTCCCTTGGGATTCCTGAGATTCTGCTGGCTTGGAAGGCGCAGGAGCCTTGGGAGTGCCAGCTGGGCTCTTGGTGGGAGGCTGAGAAGAGCAGCAGCAGCAACAGAGAGAGAAGAGCCGAGTTCGGACGGCGCGGGTGCAGAGGACGAACATGATGCAGTTGGCACCTCCCTGAAACGTGTTCCCGATACCCTGCCGGGAGAAAAGGAGCTGTGAGCATGGGGCTGGAGTTGGTCTCAGAAACACACGCACTGTTCCAATTAAGAGAAACGGCTAGGCTGGGTGCGGTGGCTCACACCTGTAATCCCAGCCCTTTGGGAGGCTGAGGTGGGCGGATCACTTGAGGTCAGGAGTTGAAGACCAGCCTGGCCAACATGGTGAAACCCTGTCTCTACTGAAAATACAAAAATTAGCTGGGTGTGGTGGTGGGTGCCTGTAGTCCCAGCGACACGGAGGTTGAGGCAGGAGAATCACTTGAACCCAGGAGGCAGAAATTGCAGTGAGCCGAGATCCCACCACTGCACTCCAACCTGGGTGACAGAGCCAGACTCTGTCCCTGTACCCCCCCAAAAAAGACAGAGAAATGGCTAACACACACACACACACACACACACACGCATACACACATGCATACATGCACACACATGGGGTAGCTGGGAAGTGCTGTGGACCCCAGAACCTCCCCCCATCCTCCCCACCATGGCTGATCTGGGATGACCTTGGCAATGGGCCTTCAGCAGGGCTCCAGGTCTTCTTGGCTGGGAAGGACCCAGGATCAGTCAACTCTCCTGGGGCTACTCCTAGGTCACTGGTGAGCACCTCACCACCCCAGACCACACTGATCCCACTCTGCCTTCTCTCTTCAAGGCCCCGTCTTGGGCAGAGAGGAAGGCACAGCACAGTGGGGCCAAGCTCCTCCCTGTGGCTGTGCCTTGGCCGACACTGGGGTGCAGTCACTGTGCTGCGGGAAGGAATCAGGCTGTGCCTCCTCTGGGGGCAGGGATGACAAGGGCCAGGGAGGGCAGACCTACATGCAGAACCACCAGCACCGGCGTCCGCACCGCCGGGGAGTCACAGAGGGTCAGCACGAACCGCACGGTGCTCCAAACCCGGAGGCAGATGAAGATGAGCGGGATGAGCACCAGCTTCCTGTCCGCCATGGAGGAGTGGCGCGGCAGGCGGTGCTCCTCGGAGAGGATGGGCCGGTACTCAGAGAGTGCTGTGTGCTGTGTGGGGACAGCGAGGGCAGACTTGAGTGGATGGGCACCCTCCCGCCACGTCCACCCAGGCTGCCCAGGTCTTCCCAGGGACTTGAACTAGCTCAGGGAGGTAGCGGAGATGTGTGGTGGAGCCCAGATCCTTCTCCTGAAGCCTGACTGCTAGATCCTCTGCCCAGTCCCCATCTCCACATGGAGGTCTCAAAGTCATCTGAAACAGCTCACATCCAAGACAGAAGACGGATCTCGACCCCTGAGGCCAATGCTCCTTTCCCGGTCTCAGCTCATGGAAACAACAGCTTTCTCGCTGCCCAGGCCAAAGCCTTGGGACCCCTTTCTTTGTCTCATAGCCCACATCCGATCCCCAGCAAGTCCTGCAGCCCCCTTTTTTTGTTTAAAATAGATGCAGGGTCTCCCTGTGTTGCCCAGGCTGATCTCAAACTCTTGAACTCAAGCAATCCTCCTGCCTCGGCCTCTCAAAGTGCTGGGATTACAGGCATGAGCTGCCACCGTGCCCACCTCTCACTTCAAAACAGATCCAGACTCTGGGTACTTCTGCCACCTTCTGCCACTGCCCCCGTGTCCAGGCCACGTCACCACATCTCTGGATGGGCTCCCTCCTCCGCCTCTGCCACCCCGTCCTGCTCCCCGCTGCAGTCCATTCTCAACACAGAAGCAGCAGGGCTGCTTGAAAACCCGATTCTGCTCCAGTGAGTCCTCCACTCGGAGCTCTTCAGCGCTCCCCACTCCACACGCTCCTTACGGTCACAGCGGGACCAACCCTGCAGCCACACCGACCTCCTTGTTATGCTGCAGACACGCAGCACCCCCGCCCCAGGGCTCCGCACTGGCTGCTCCCTTGCTCTGGAATGCCCGTCTCCATCTGTCCCTAGGCTCCCCCTCCCGCCCTCTTCAAGACTTTGCTCAAGCAGCACCATCTGGATAAAGCCTGACACCCCTATTTAAACTGCACAGAGGCCGGGCGCAAAGGCTCATGCCTGGAATCCCAGCATTTTGGGAGGCCGAGGCGGGCAGATTGCTTGAAGTCAGGAGTTTGAGACCAGACTGGCCAACATGGTGAAACCCCATCTGTACTAAAAATACAAATATTAGCTGGTTGTGGTGGCACGTGCCTGTAATCCCAGCTACTTGGGAGGCTGAGGCAGGAGAACCGCTTGAATCTGGGAGATGGAGGTTGCAGTGAGCCGAGATTGTGCCACTGCACTCCAGCCTGGGCAACAGCAAAACTCCAGCTCAAAAATAAATAAGTAAATAAATACATAAATAACCGCACAGGCACTTCCTAGATAGTCCCATCCTCACGTTCCACTCTTTATTTGAGTCTGTTTCCCATAGATTGTCTCACCCTCAGTCCCAGGATGTCATTCACCCTTGTTCCTCGGGCTAATTGCTTATCATCGTCCTCCCCTCCAGAATGCAAGCCCCCTCCCTGCACAGGGATGGCCTGCTGTACCCCCAGCCCACCCACCTCCTCTCCAGGAGGAGAACAAAAACGTGAGCTTGAGCCAGCCTTGGCTTTCCTCCTGGGAATGTCTTTCATGAGAGGAAGGAGGAGATTCCTTCCAGATCAAAGCTGAATTTGTAAAAATAGATGAAACCGCCCATGATGAAGATGTGCTTTTTTTGGCCAGGAGTGGTGGCTCATGCCTGAAATTGCAGCACTTTGGGAGGTCAAGGCAGGAGGATCGCTTGAGCCCAGAAATTTGAGAGTAACTCGGGCAACAGAGTGAGACACTGTCTCTACAAAAAGTTTAAAAATTAGCTGGGCGTTGGCCAGGAGCAGTGGCTCATGCCTGTAGTCCAAGTACTTTGGGAGGCTGAGGCAGGCAGATGACTTGAGACCAGGTGTTCAAGACCAGCCTGGCCAACATGGTGAAACCCCCGACTCTATTAAAAATACAAAATTAGGCTAGGCGCGGGCGCAGTGGCTCACACCTGTAATCCCAGCACTTTGGGAGGCTGAGGCGGGCAGATTACTTGAGGCCAAGTGTTCAAAACCAGCCTGGCCAACATGGTGAAACCCCGACTCTACTAAAAATACAAAATTAGGCTAGGCGTGGGCGCAGTGGCTCACGCCTGTAATCCCTCTAGCACTTTGAGAGGCTAAGGTGGTCTGGATTACTTGAGGCCAGGAGTTCAAGACCAGGCTGGCCAAAATGGTGAAACCTGTCTCTACTAAAAATACAAAAAAAATTATCCAGGCGTGGTGGCACACGCCTGCGGTTCCAGCTACTTGGGAGGCTGAGGCATGAGAATTGCTTGAACCCTGGAGGCAGAGGTTACAGTGAGCTGAGATTTGCCATTACACTCCAACCTGGGCAACAGAGCAAGACTCTGCCTTAAAAACAAAAACAAAATTAGCCAGGTGTGGTGGCACACACCTGTAATCCCAGCTACTCAAGAGACTGAGGTGGAAGAATAGCTTGAACCCAGAGGTGGAGGTTGCAGTGAGCCAAGATTGAGCCACTGCACTCCAGCCTGGGCAACACAGTGAGACGCTGCCTCAAAAACAAAAAATGCATTTTTGAGCCAGTCCTGTGCCTGGGACGCTGAAGGCCCAGGGGAGGGGAGATGCCCAAGGTATTCTGCCAGCACCTGGTGTCTTGTGGAGTCACTGGTGCATCGTGGTATCTCTCAGCCCCCAATCTTCTGCAACTAACCTGCTCAGAGCCGCCCTCCTCCTCCTCCTCCCCCTCCTCCATCCCCTCCCCCTCCCCCTCCTCCTATGGCTTTTAGCAGCAGCCCAGGGAGCCGGCAGTCCCGCTCCACCCCTCCAAAACCAGTAGGGGAGCTACAGGGTGGGGCAGCTGCAGGAACTGCCCACTAGCTTGGCTACCGTCTGCTCCTAGCGGTGCCTGTCCCAGCTCACCGATTCTTGGCTCTTTCCTAGCTAGAGGCAACTAGCACATTCTCAGCTCCCTGCCCACTTCTATCCCATTTTTCTGAAACATTTGCTGATTTGGAAAAGAGGACCCATTGTCACCCGTAGGGGTCAGCCTCAGCCCCGCAGGCTTCCTGCCCTGCCAAAGGAAAGGCAGAAAGACACACAAAGGGCATCTGTAGAGGAGAGTCCTGGGCAGGGTCTGGCGGAGCGCCCAGGAGCCTTCATCAGGGGTCCCGGAAACTTTCCAGGGCAGTGGAAAAGAAGAGGAGGTGAGAAGGGCATCCATCACCCGGGCAGGAGACCGACTACTAATAAAAGGCTAGAAGAAGACAAAAGATGATTTCATTTTTTCTTTTTTTTGAGACAGGGTGTCACTCTGTCACCCAGGCTGGAATACAGTGAACTTCCAGGCTCAAGTGATCCTCCTGCCTCACTGTCTCAGCCTCTCAAGTAGCTGGGACTACAGACATGCACCAGCACACCAGCTAATTTTTTTTTTTTTGAGACAGAGTCTCTCTGTTGCCCAGGCTGGAGTGCAGTGGCACCATCTCGGCTCACGGCAAGCTCCGCCTCGTGGGTTCACACCATTCTCCTTCCTCAGCCTCCCGAGTAGCTGTGACTACAGGCACCTGCCACCACGCCCGGCTAATTTTTTTGTATTTTTAGTAGAAATGGGATTTCACCATGTTAGCCAGGATGGTCTCGATCTCCTGACCTCGTGATCCAGCCACCTTGGCCTCCCAAAGTGCTGGGATTACAGGCGTGAGCCGCTGCGCCAGGCCCTAATTTTAATTTTTTTTTTTTTTTAGATGGAGTCTTGTTCTGTGGCCCAGGCTAGAGTACAATGGTGCAATCTCAGCTCACTGCAACTTCTGCCTCCTGGGTTCAAGTGATTCTCCTGCCTCAGTCTCCTGAGTAGCTGGGATTACAGGCACCTGCCACGGCGCCCGGCTAATTTTTGTATTTTTATTACAGATGGGATTTCACCATGTTGGCCAGGCTGGTCTCAAACTCCGGACCTCCAGTGATCTACCTGCCTCAGCCTCCCAAAGTGGTGGGATTACAGGCGTGAGCCACTGTGCCCAGCCTTAATTTTAATTTTTATTTATTTTTTTGAGGTGGAGTCTCGCTTTGTCGCCCAGGCTGGAGTGCAGTGGCGCAATCGCAGCTCACTGCAACCTCCATCTCTTGGGTTCAAGCGATTCTCCCGCTTCAGTCTCCTGAGTAACTGGGACTACAGGCGTGTGCCACCACATCCAGCTAATTTTTGTATTTTGGTAGAGATGGGGTTTCACTATGTTGGCCACGCTGGTCTGGAACTCCTGACCTCAAGTGATCCACCCACCTCAGTCCCCCAAAGTGTTGGGATTACGGGCATGAGCTACCGCACCCAGTCCAAAAAGAGGATTTCAGACCAATGGGAAGTCCCACAGCCATCTCCAGCAAGGACTCCACCTGAGGCAGAAGCGGGGTCTAGGGCGGGTGAGAACTGGTTACATTTCCAAGCAAGAAGAAAAGAGAAAACTAAAGGTCTTGACGTGAGAAGACACAACGGGAGTGGAGGGCGGGGATTAGGTGTCCAGATGGCCACAGCCACAAGATGCATCCTGACTCAGAAATGGCTGCCGGGTGGACAGAATGGCCTACAAGATGGGTACACACCCTCCTACAATTTCAGCCCTGAAAACTCAGAGGGCAAATAGAAACACAGGGACTCATGCCAGCAAGCCTGAAGGCTTAATTTAGAGCATTTCCTCTGGACCTATCTTACTGTCCCAGCCACTCCTCACATTGAATCTTTGCCCATAGTTACTTGCACTTCTGCCTATCTCCAGGAGGGTGGGATCCATGTCTGAGTCCTCAAGATAAACTCCCATGCTATACAGCACTTTGGTGCTAGGAGATGCTCAGTAAAAACATACTGAATGAGGCCGGGCACGGTGGCTCATGCCTGTAATCCCAGCATTTTGGGAGTCTGAGGCGGGCGGATCACTTGAGGTCAAGAGTTCGAGACCAGCCTGGCCAACATGGTGAAACCCCGACTCTACTAAAAGAACCAAAATTAGCTGGGCGTGGTTGCACGTGCCTATTATCCCAGCTACTCAGGAGACTGAGGCAGGAGAACCACTTGAACGTGGGAGGCAGAGGTTGCATTGAGCCGAGATTGTGCCACTGCACTCCAACCTGGGTGACAGAGCAAGACCCTGTCTCAAAAATAAACAAATAAATAAATAAATAAAACTAAAATAACATACAGAATGAGTGACTGAGTGGATCAAAGAATGGCTTAATCTGTGGCCTTTTGCAGGCATTTGCTTGTGGCCAGGAGGAAGCCCCTAGTTCACATGTGCAGACTGGGAGGCAAGAACAAGGAGGAACTGGGCCAAGGTGTCAGAGGAAAGCCATTCTTTCCTAGGCTCTCCAGCCAGCCCAGCCTACTCATTTCTGAATTCCGGAAACTCCTGCCATTTAGGATATAATAAATCACTAGGAAAAGTTAGGTGAGTTATTTGCATCATCGATTGTGAAATTCCACAGTCATCCCTTCCCCTGGGGCAGCCCAGCCTTGGGTCCATCCTCACCTTTTAGCTAAATTCCTCAAGTTTAAGCAGCCACCACAGGCCGTCCACCAGGGGGCAGGAGAGGGCCATGACCGAGGATACAGCAGCCCTGTCCGCAGCAGCCCTGTGCCCCAACAGGCTCTTAATCGGCTAAGCCTCATTTCCTTATCTACAAAGGAGTAACAGGACCCGGCTCCTAACGGGGCAGCGGGAACCAACACACGATCCGTGTAACACAGCATGTTGCATGGTGTCTGGTGCACAGTAAGTGCCTGGTCCCCCCTGGCCCATCACTGGTTCTGTCCCCAGAGATGCAGCCTGTCCCCTCGGGTGGCCAAACTCAATGCCAGGCCTTGCACCTGGGCACAGGGGCCATGCAGAGGGCCCCGAGCTCTGAGGGCAGCGCCTACCGCTCTGTTGATGTGCTTCCGGACCAGGAGGTACAGCAGAGGCAGCAGCACATACGCCAGCAGTTCCCACAGCTTCCCCGTCAGCAGCATCCACAGGACATGGTCCTTGGCCTCCAGGTCGATCCAGCACCAGCCCACAGACACGTCCGAGGCGTCAAAGCCAATCTTCTTCAGGGCGACGGCTGCCACGGTGATGACCAGCGGGACCCCCCAACTGAGGAAGGAGGAGAGAAAGAGGCATCAGGGTCAGGCCATGGCTCCCGGCAATGTCAGCCCTCGCAAAAATGACGGAGGACGCCCTTCAGAAAGGGGATGCTCTCCGGAGTCTGGATGGCACAGTGGCCCTGGAAAATAAGAAGGGGTAGGTGTTGCCCCGGGAGCCTGGCTGTACTTTAGAATTCTTCAGGGACTGGCATTAGAATGGAGTGACGTGGGACAGCCAGCTCCCAGCGTGTGCCCAGCTTCTTTTGCATACATGTGCGTACAGAGTTCGAGACCAGGCCTGCCAACGTGGTGAAACGCTGTCTCTACTAAAAATACAAAAATTAGCCGGGCGTGGTGGTGCACACCTGTAATCTCAGCTACTTGGGAGGCTGAGGCAGGAGAATCGTTTGAACCCAGGAGGTGGAGTTTGCAGTGAGCTGAGATTGTGCCACTGCGCTCCAGCCTGGGTGACAGAGTGAGACTCCATCTCAAAAAAAGAAAAGAGTTTTGTATACATGTGTGTACAGAGCACAGGGCCAGGCAGGTGTGTGTTTGCTACTGTCATGACTGTTGTGAGTCATGTCCTGCTGTCCCAGGGTTCAGGCCTGTGGTGCAGACACTGGTGCTGCGTGAGGCCTGTCTGGTTTCTGTTCCGGGAAGCCTTGGGCACCAGCATGCGAACACCTGCCCATGCTCGTGCAAATGTGCCACAAACGATCAGCACCCCGTGGTCAGCCCTTGGGTTTAGGAGTGCACACATCAGGGGCTTAGGGTTGCCTGGGCGGGGAATTCCAGGGTTCTGCTTACGTTCGGCAGGCTCTAGGAGGGGGAACGTGGGCTTTGGGCAGTGCGTCCCTTTGGCCTTGAGGACTTCTTACACAATGGCGGGGAATGGAACCTGGCAAAGGTCAACGGGGACCTTTGAAGGCATAAAGCTCAGGTAGGGGCCCCTCCAAGGGCAGTGTTGGGCTCAGTTTTCTTTTTTCTTTCTTTGAGACGGAGTCTCGCTCTGTCACCCAGGCTGGAGTGCAGTGGTACAATCTCAGCTCATTGCAACCTCCACCTCCTGGGTTCAAGCGATTCTCCTGCCTCAGCCTCCTAAGTAGCTGAGATTACAGGCGTGCACCACCACGCCCGGCTAACTTTTGTATTTCTAGTAGAGACAGGGTTTCACCATGTTGGCCAGCCTGGTATTGAACTCCTGACCTCAGGTGATCCACCTGCCTCAGCCTCCCAAAGTGCTGGGATTATAGGCCTGAGCCACCATGTCCAGCCCAGGCTCAGTTTTCTAGAGCGCTCTCCCACAGCCAGCCACACAGCCAGGAGTAGGCCCCTTCCCTGTGGTCCTTGAACCAGTCTGTTCCTTACACAGCAGTGGAGTACACAAAGGCTACAGTGGCTCCTGAGAGAGGCAGGTAGTGGGGTAGTTAAGAGCTTGGATTTCAGTGTAGTGGGCTTGGATTTTATTGTAATGGGCTGGATCCAAGTCCCAGTTCTGCCCCTGCTCGGGCAAGTTATTTAGCCTCAACGCGCCAGGTTCTCTGCAAAGTGTAGGTGACGACAGTGACTACGGGGTGTCATTGTAGGGTCGTTATGAGAATAAACAAATACATGTGTGTACAGAACACATGGCCAGGCAGGTATGTGAGTGTTTGCGGCTGTCGTGACTGTTGTGAGTCACGTCCTGCTGTCCCAGGGTTCAGGCCTGTGGTGCAGACACTGGTGCTGCGTGGGGCCCGTCTGGTTTCTGTCCTGGGAAGAAGATACAAGTACCCCTGTCCTAGGTCAGGCGCCTGGAGGGCAAAGCCTTAGGTAAACAGGAATGATACTATGATAACTATGAGATCAGAGTTCAACGTGAATCTGAGGCCAGAATGAGGCCAGGAGAACTGTGCTTCAAGGGGTTCTCCCAAATGCTGCAGGGCTGGCAGAGCAGGCCGGGCAGGGATGAGGATGGGAGGGAAAAGTCAGTTCCCTGGGACTGGGAAGGCCTCATGCAGGATGCTTCCAGAACAGAGGGGCCCTGGCCAACCATCCCCTCTGCAGCATTCTCCAGTCCCCACTGGCCTCTGTAGGGAAGGGCAGGAGGGCTGATGGCAGAGTCACGTCACCCTCAGTGGCCTCGGTGGCAGGAGGCAGCATGTCCTGTTGGAAGTCACAAAGACACAGGAGCAAAAAGACCACAAAAGGCCAGGCGCGGTGGCTCATGCCTGTAATCCCAACACTTTGGGAGGCCAAGGTGGGCAGAACACTTGGGGTCAGGAGTTTGAGACCAGCCTGGCCAACATAGTGAAACCCCGTCTCTACTAAAAGTACAAAAATTAGCTGGGCGTGGTGGAGCATGCCTGTAATCCCAGCTACTTGGGAGCCTGAGGCAGGAGAATTGCTTGAACCTGGGAGGCAGAGGTTGCGGTGAGCCGAGATCACGCCACTGCACTCCAGCCTGGGTGACAGAGCAAGACCCTGTCTCAAAAAACAAAACAAACAAAAAACAAAAACCACACACACCACCCACAAAAGGTAAGAAAGGTTGTTTTAAAACTCATGACAGGCTGGGCGAGGTGGCTCACGCCCGAATCCCAGGACTTTGGGAGGCTGAGACACGTGGACCACCTGAGGTCAGGAGTTCGAGACCAGCCTGGCCAACATGGTGAAACTCCGTCTCTACCAAAAATACAAAAATTAGCCAGGTGTGGTAGTGCGTCCCTGTAATCCCAGCTTAGTGGGAGGCTGAGGCGGGAGAATCCCTTGAATCCAGGAGGTGGAGGTTGCAGTGAGCTGAGATTGCGCCACTGAACTCCAGCCTGGATGACAAAGTGAGACTCTGTCTCAAAAAAAAAAAAAAAAAAGTAAGCAGCTCTTAAAGTGCCACCACGCCAATCCTCCAGCCATAATGTGCTGTTCCTTGTTACTTTACAGTTGCAGGACTCCGCTAAGGAATTCGGGGAAGGTGGTGAGCACTGTATGTAGGAACAGTCTCCCTTCAGGAGGCTGGTCTGGAGCTGGGGTCACTCAAATAGGGGATTCCCCTCTGAGTTGGGGCTGGGAGGGTCACGGTCGGCACAGCACTCCTTTGGGCTCCCCCTGCATCCCGACAGGCCTTATGGGAAGCCAGGGGACCACACGGACCTGCACTCTGTAACTTTAGGGTTGCAGTACTAAAGCTACAAAGCAGTAGATTTCTTCTGTGATACTGAGTTTGTGCTGGGAAATAACCAAAGGGAAGGTCAAATAGGCAGAGGGTTTTGAAAGGGTTAAGAATGTGGGTTTAAATTAGCCAGGCGTGACAGTACACACCTGTAATCCCAGCTACTCAGGAGGCTGAGGCAGGAGAATCATCTGAACCCGAGAGGCAGAGGTTGCAGTGAGCCGAGATTGTGCCACTGCACTTCAGCCTGGGTGACAGAGCGAGACTCCGTCTCAAAAAAAAAAAAAAAAAAAAAAAGAATAGAAGAATGTGGGCCTGATCAACAGGGAGGGGTTGTTTGAACACACAGAAGGAGTAGCTGTGTGAGGGCCAGAAGCTGCCAGAGGGTGGTATTTGAGAGAGAGGAGGTAAGACGTAGAATCAGGGAGCCGATGGGAATGGAGAGGGTGGAATGGTCCAATGATCCTGCAAAGCAGGCTGGGCAAGACTGACTCATGTACAGGCATGGACAGTGGTGTGCTGGGAACATTTCACAACTGGCTCTCCAGAAAAACGCAGACGCATGCATGTGTGCATGTATGCATGTTTACACACACACGTTTAAATGTATAAATTTCACCTGCAGGATGTGAAGCGTACAATTTATAAATAATAAAGTATACAATAATAATACTCCTTCTCTATTGTCCATTTCATGCAGCCAATTGATTCTCACAGAATGCTTTTGTTGATTTCAGCCAAACCCTGGATTTTGCCAACCTGTGGATGCAATCAGCAAATGAGAGAGCTCCGCGGCATGAAGTTAATTGATGCTTTCATTTCCCTTAACGAGATGAAAATGAAATAAGGAAGAAATAGGAAACAAGACATATGCTGGTTGCTCATGTCACTGGTTGGTGACATGAGCAACTTCTTTGTTGAATCAGGTATGAGTTTTCTTCCCCCCACACTGGGAGACTGTTTCCTCAATTTTTTTCTGCTCCATGATCCTGTCTCTTCTCCTTACCTCTTCTTTACAGGCAGGTTTTCTGCCTGCCCCAACACAGCTGCCATCTCTTCTTAAGCTCAGAGATAAGTAACACTTAAGTTTAATCTATACCTTTAACGTCTTCTCCATTACTTTCTTAAGTCTAGATCAGGGGTCCAGCAAACTATGGCTCTCAGGCCAAATCTGGCCCACAGTTTGTTTTTTTTTTAGATAAAGTTTTATTGCAACACAGCCACACCCAGTCATTTACAGATTGTCTACCGCTGCTTTCAGGCAGAGCTGAGCAGTTACAACTGAGACTGCATGGCCCACAAAGCTGAAAACACTTACTTTACAGGAAAACTTTGCTGACCTCTGCTCTACACAATCAACAAAGCAATAAATCAAGCCTTGATTTGTAGTCTTTGCCAACTTCCATGTGTAAATACTTCCACCATGGCCAATTTCCAGCCACCAACACACGTAGTTGGGAACAGATGCACATAGCACACCATTATATATATACATTATATATATATATTTTTAATATAATTATATATACATATTTTTTCACCACACGAGATATGATAGATGCAACAACCTCAAGCATGTAAAGAGCAAAACAGCTATGACACGATGAGCTTTGAGTATTTATGGCTTTTTTTTTTTTAATTTTATTATTCCCAGCACTTTGAGAGGCCGAGGCGGGCGGATCATGAGGTCAGGAGTTTGAGACCAGCCTGACCAACATGGTAAAACCCCGTCTCTACTAAAAATACAAAAAAATTATCTGGGCATAGTGGCACATGCCTGTAATCCCAGCTACTCAGGAGGCTAAGGCAGGAGAATTGATTGAACCGGGGAGGTGGAGGTTGCAGTGAGCCGAGATCGTGCCACTGCACTCCAGCCTGGGTGACAGAGGAAAAAAAAAAAAAAGCATTATTATTTTAGAGACAGGGTCTTGCTCTGTTGCCCAGACTAGAGTGCAGTGGCATAGTCATGGCTCACTGCAGCCTCCAAATATCAGGCTCAAGTAATCCTCTCAACCTCCAGAGTAGGGGGTACTACAGACACATGCTACCATGCCCGGCTTATTTTTTGCTTTTTGTAGAGACAAAGTCTTGCTTTATTGCCCAGGCTGGTCTTGAACTCCTGGCTTCAAGTGATCTTCTCACCCTGGCCTCTCAAAGTGCTGGGATTACAGACATGAGCCGCCATGCCCGGTCTATTATTTTTTAAAATGGGATCTCACTATGTTTTCTCAAGTGATCCTCCCGTCTCAGCCTCCCAAAGAGGTAGGACTACAGGCAGCAGCCCCATGCCCAGCTCTATTTTTAATATAACCTAGTTTTTAATACTGATCGTATCTAACAATCAGCTCACAAAATTCCCTAAAATGTAACAATCGGGTCTCTCAAGCTGGCTCCAGGACACCACCAGACATAGGATAAAAACGATAAGGAGATGACAGTGCCACAGGTTCCTGACTACAGGGTAAGGAGAAAGTTGGTGTATCTGGAACTCTCAGAAGGATAAACAGGGCAGTTCTCCAGCCAGGGGAACACCCTGAGCTGCAGGTAGTCTAAATCTGATAGGTGCTCCACAAACACATGTGTGGCATAAATCCTGCTTTCTAGAAATGCGTATTGCAGTTCTGACATGTAGCCGGGCACGGTGGCTCACGCCTGTAATCCCAGCACTTTGGGAGGCCGAGGTGGGCAGATGACCTGAAGTCAGAAGTTTGAGACCAGCCTGGCTAACATGGCGAAACACCATCTCTACTAAAAATACAAAAAAATTAGCCGGGTGTGGTGGTGGGCACCTGTAATCCCAGCTACTGGGGAGGCTGAGGCAGGAGAATCACTTGAACCCGGGAGGTGGAGGTTGCAGTAAGCCGAGATTGCGCCACTGTACTCCAGCCTGGACGACAGAGTGGGACTCTGTCTTAAGAAAAAGCAAAAAAAAAAAAAAAACAACAACAAAAAAAACACAGTTCTGACATGTAACACCTAACAGTTTTTCCCCCCTTCATAAGGGAAGCCACCACCCCACAAAAAATAAAGCCAGAACAAGCAACACAGGGCTTAATAACTGCACATACGAAAAAGACCAAGGGATTTAGCTGATTACAACCTAGAAATTCATGTGGTTGGAGGGGTCGTCCTGCTGCTCAGATGTGGGTGGCTCAGAACAGCCAATGGCTGGTGCTGTCTGCCTGTGAGTGGACATCTGCAGTTCACATTCTAAACCTGAGACTGGCAAGCTGGCGCCAGTGCCAGGTCACCTGAGGAGCATGCAAAGAGACGCTGGGCCTTGAGCTATCCTCAAATGGTTAAAAAGTCTTGAAGAGGACCTGGTGGTGGAGAAGTGGTTAGATGCCAGAGGAATGGGTGGGGTCCTGCCCAATCCTAAACCCGGGGGCTGAATAGGCAGCTTCCACCGAGAGAAGGTGAGTGCCCATGTTCAGGGGGTGCCATGACAGGTGCTGGGTGGGGGTGCAAGGTGGGAATGTGAGTTAAGAGTAGGTGACCGATAAGGCCCCTCCTCTCTAAACCTGTGAATCTGAGGCTGGGAGGAGCCACGCTGAGCCTGCCTGGATGGAGGAAGCCTGGGACAGCCACCTCGTGTGTAACTCTGATTTGGCAGGGGCACCACGAGCTTCTCCCAGAGGTACCTGGGCCCCAGTTCCAACTTGTATTTGCCTAGAAATGAAAGCCAGACTCCAAGTTGGCTTCCTCCCCACTCAGAGGTCGTTAAGGGTTCAATTGTGTCCCCTACAAATTTCATGTGTTGAAGTCCTAATCCCCAGAACCTCAGAATGTGAGTGTATTTGAGAGAGAGGGTCTTTCAAGAGGTGATTAAGTTAAAATGCGGTCATCAGAGTGGAACCTAAGCTAATGCGACTCTGTTGTCATAACTTAAGAGGAAAGGCCTGGCATGGTGGCTCACACCTGTAATCCCAGCATTCTGGGAGGCGAAAGGATCGCTTGAGCCCAGGAGAGTTTGAGACCAGCCTGGGCAACAGAGTGAGACCCTGTCTCTACAAAAAAATATATATAAGTCAGGCGTGGTAGCACACACCTGAAGTCCCAGCTACTCAGGAGGCTGAGGCGGGAGAACCGCTTGAACCCAGGAGGTTGAGGCTGCAGTGAGCTGTGACTGTGCCACTGCACTCTAGCCTGGGTGAGAGCGACACCCTGTTGTTTTTTTTTTTTTGAGATGGAATCTCTGTGTCTCCCATGCTGGAGTGCAGTGGCGTGATCTCGGCTCATTGCAACCTCCGCCTCCCAGGTTCAAGCGATTCTCCTGCCTCAGCCTCCCAAATAGCTGGGATCACAGGCACCCACCATTACACCTAGCTAATTTTTGTATTTTTAATAGAGACAGGGTTTCACCATGTTGGCCAGACTGGTCTTGAACTCCTGACCTCAGGTGATCCACCCACCTCGGCCTCCCAAAGTGCTGGGATTACAGACGTGAGCCACGATGCCCAGCCAAGACTCTGTCTTAAAAAAACAAACAACAACAAAAACAAGAAGTGATGAGCACACAGATCTTTACAAAGGGAAGACCAAGTGAAGACCCAGGGAGAAGATGGCCATATACATGCCAAAAAGAGAGGCCTCAGGAAGAACCAGTCCTGCCCTCACCTGGACCTTGCACGTCAGCCTCCAAAACTGTGAGAAAATAAATTTCTGTTGCCTAAGCCCCCAGGCTGTGGTACTTTGTTAGGGCAGCCTGAGTAAACATCTCAGAGGCTTTCTACAGACTAGGCGGGAGAGACATGTGTCTCGGCAGGGGGTACTATCCCAGCTCCTAGGGCCCCCAGTCTCAGAGGTCAGGGATGACTTGGAAACTCCCTACCCCCACAATGCCCAGATTGGCAAAGCTGGGCCGGGACCCTCCACCAGCTCATGGAGGAGAAACTGACAAAAAGCCATTCATACTTGTCAGGAGCTTAGCCCTTTTTGGAACTCCTTTTGTTTTTAAATGTCCTCCAGAGAAAGGAAGTGGAAATACTGCCGGGGATTAGCCAAGCAGTGAATAAACCATCTGCCAGATCTGAATTCCCCTGCATGGTGTCGTGGTGTCGGTCAGACGACCACAGGCAGGCCACTTGTCCCCAGGACAGCAATGCTCTTGGCTTCCCTGCCCTTCAGAGTGGGTCCTTGGGAGTTCCCAGCGCTGCCCAACTGGGGATCTTCTGTTGTGTGGTTCCTGGAACCTGTCCCCACCAGAGTCAGGGTGGGGGCACTTGCAGACAGGGAGACACACCTCCACTTCACACACAAATGGACAGTTATACTGAAAAGCGGCCCATTGGTTTTCAAAGACCCTTAGAATGCCATCCCCGCTGCCAGGAAGGGGTCAGAGGTTAGACTGAAGGGGGCTCAAGGCAGGGTCTGTTCAATCACCTGCTCCCACCCTGGGATTCCTGTACCTTTTCCCCACCCCAAACCTCATCCTTCCTACAGATCTCTGGGGGTTGGCACCTGCTGCGAGGAAAACAAGCAGGCCCCTTCTCTGGGCCAAACACAATGCCTGGTGTAGGTACCATGAGACCTGGGGATGTTAACATAACTCAGAAAATGCTTTGAGAACTAAACTCTTGTGCAACAATATGCCAATTTAAAAACCTCAGGACACAGCAGGGCTGGGGGAAGCCCAGCTGTAGGGAGTGAGGCCTGGTGAGAGGCTGCCTGGAGGTTTCTTCCCTGGGAACAATGGACACTTATTGTCCAGCTCCAGGGGCAGAAGGGTCAGGACTTGGGAGAAGTTCAGGGAGTCAGCCCCTGGGCCAGGCCACCACGAGGTCACTCTGCAGCTTTAACTGCAGAAGGGGAGAGGAATGTCTAAAGGAACTCTCAGATGCACACTCATGCCCTAGTGCCACCGTCTGTAGCCCTCAGCTCAGGGATGGGCAGCCTGAGCTCTCACACCTCCTGCCAAGTTGCAGGTGCTCAGCCCTCTGCCATGAGCTTCGTGCTGCACACAGGGAAGCAGCACTGCCACCTTCACCAGTCACCTCGGAAAACTTTTATGGGGAAATAAGCGAAACCAGTTCAATGATTGATATTTTCGGGAGTAGTGGCTGACATGGGGTACTATTCATGTGGCCACTGCATCCATCCCCCATTCAGATGCCACTGCCTGGGGAGACGGGCCAACTCTACCACTGGCTTGTCCTTGCAGTGCCATGGTGAGCTCGTTTCAAATTAGAGAACCCAGGCCAGGCACGGTGGCTCACGCCTGTAATCCCAGCACTTTGGGAGGCTGAGGTGGGTGGATCACGTGAGGTCAGGAGTTCAAGACCAGCCTGGCCAAAATGGTGAAATCCCATCTTTACTAAAAATACAAAAATTAGCCGGGTGTGGTGGCACACGCCTGTGATCCCAGCTACTTGGGAGGCTGAGGCAGGAGAATCACTTGAACCTGGGAAGTAGAGGCTGTACTGAATAGAGATCACACCACTGCACTCCAGCCTGGGTGACAGAGCCAGACTCTGTCTCAAAAAAAAAAAAAAAAAAAAAAAAACCGGCCAGGTGTGGTGGCTCACACCTGTAATCCCAGCACTTTGGGAGGCCGAGGCAGGTGGATCATTTGAGGTCAGGAGTTTGAGACCAGCCTGGCCAACATGGTAAAACACCGTCTCTACTAAAAATACAAAAAAATTAGCCAGATGTGGTGGTGTACACCTGTATTCCCAGCTACATGGGAGGCTGAGGCAGGAGAATGGCTTGAACCCAGGAAGTGGAGGCTGCAGTGAGCCGAGATCGCGCCACTTCAGCCTGGGTGACAGAGCTAGACTCCATCTCAAAACAAACAAACAACAAATTAGAGAACTCTGAGAACCTTCCAGCTCTAGGCCCAGGTTTTCCTTTTTGCTACGTTGGGACTTCCCGCTCCCCACAGAGCAGGGTTTTTATGGTAAACATGGGGGTCACAGACTCTTGCTTCCTCTATAACTCTAAAGGGTGGATGAATGTGTGTGTGACAGGCACGGGGGCTAGACCCTACTGGAGTCATACCCACACCTGCCCCCAGCTCAGTGGGGCCAGAAGAAACTCAGAGATGCCCAAGGCGAACCGGGTCGGCCAGGACTCTTCCTTCTGACCCCTAAATGAGCTGTCCCGACCATTTAGCTGCCCCCCATGCTCACAGGCCATACAGCTGATGCCTGGCCCCATGGAGGTCCTGGTGGAGAGGGTGGTCACCTCGCCCCTGCTGACCCTGGTCTGGCATCACACTGGCGCCCACCACCGTGCGGGGAGGAAGGGCTGCGCCGCTCTTAGAAAGGCAGGTCCCCTTATGTGGGAGGTGGGGAAATGACCCCCTCCCCAGCAGCTCTGGCCTCCCTCAGGTGGGCATGGTAAACACACAGCCACTCAGGCACACCACATGAAAGTCAAAGACAGGACGTCTGGGGCATCTGCCTCACCAGCTAAGACAGAGTAGAAAGGGACGCCTTAAACACGGGGACTTCCCCTGAACACTGAGTATCTCACACAACCTTAAAAAAGCAACTGCCACCAAAAAATTCAAAATGCTGTCACAATCAGTGGACACGAAACCCTTGGGTGAAAGCTGGAGACGTGATAGGCTTTCGAGCCACCAATGTCGCTCAGCAAGACACTTCTTAACTACAAAGGGGAAAATAGTTAACTTGCAGTGCAGGAGCTTGGCAGATATCACCTTAGCCCAGCGATGAGAGTTAACATCACCGGTAAGGGAATACGTCCAAGTTGCCGGCCACCAGGTAGAAAGCAATGAGAAAAACATGTTTCTGGGATATCCTGCCAAAAATGCACAACCTGAACCCACTTATGAGGAAGCAGCAGACAAACCCGAATTGAGAGGCCTTCTATAAAATAATGGGCCTGAACTCTTCAAAAATGTCAGTATCATAAAACACCAAGAAAGGTGGGAGAACTGTTTCCGATGGAAGGAGAATAAAGATATATGAAAATTAAGTCAACATACAAGCCAAGATTTTCCTTTGCTATCAGGGACACTGTTAGTCCATGGACAAAAATCTCAATAAAGGCCGGCTGCAGTGGCTCACACCTATAACCCAGCACTTTGGGAGGCTGAGGTGGGTGGATCACTTGAGGTCAGGAGTTTGAGATCAGCCTGAGCAACATGGTGAAACCCCATCTCTACTAAAAATACCAAATAAGCCGGGCATGGTGGCGCATGCCTGTAGTCCCAGCTACTTGGAAGGCTGAGGCAGGAGAGTCACTTGAATGCAGGAGGTGGAGGTTGCAGTGAGCCGAGAGATGACACCATTGTACTCCAGCCTGGGCAACAAGAGTGAAACTGTCTTGGGTGGGGAGGAAAAAATAAATATATATATATATTAAATATATATGTATTTAATTTTAAATATATACATTATATATATTTAATATTATATATTATATATTTATATATTTTAAATATATATTTAATATTATATATTATATATTTATATATTTTAAATATATATTTAATATTATATATTATATATTTATATATTTTAAATATATATTTAATATTAAATATATAGTTGCTATTAATATATTTAATATTTAATATTTAATATATATAATTAAATATATACATATATTTAATATGTTTATATATTTACATATTTAATTTTAAATATCTATACATATATTTAATTTATATATTATTTATATATTATTTATATATTTAATTTTAAATATCTATACATATATTTAATTTTAAATATCTACACATATATTTAATTTTAATTTTTTTGAGATAGGGTCTTGCTCTGTCACCCAGGCTGGAGTACAATGGCACAATCTCAGCTCACTGCAACCTCTGTCTCCTGGGCTCAAGCGATCCTCTCTCTCATCTCAGCCTCCTGAGGAGCTGGGACTACAGCCACACACCACCATGCTCGGCTAGTTTTTTAAATTTTTTGTAGAGACAGGATTTTGCCATGTTGCCCAGGCTGGTCTCAAACTCCTGGGCTCAAGTAATCCATCCACCTCAGCCTCCCAAACTGCTGGGACTACTGGCGTGAGCCACCATGCCCAGCCTAAAAATAAATTATTGTTGAAATTGTATCTCAGTTTTTAAAACCTGTTACAGCCAAAAGACAACATAGACTCCTAAAAGGAGTCTTGGACTGGGTCAGAAGTAGATTCTAACTCTGAGCCTCTCCCTTACTGAAGGGAGACCCCCTGAAACTACTGCTACAGAATAAAAGATGAAATGCTCCTGATTATTGTAAATACAAAATTGCATGCAGGATTGTGTAAAGACAATGCCAGGTTGGACTGCCAGAATGAGCCAATAGCACGTGATGTGCTTCCCCCTGCAGAGAGCCTATGAATGGATGTGCAGTCAGGGAGGTTTCACATCACCAAGATTCCTATCCCAGAAAAGCAGATGTTCATAGCTCTGGGAATGGAATGTGACCCTTGTGGAGAGCCTATAAACGGACATATGGGGGGCACCTGTCCATATGGACAAGATAGGGCTATAAACGCCCTCACCTATAAACACCCCACGGCTCTTCTAGGCCTCTTTAGGGTTACAGCATACTCCCTTCTGAGAATTTCTGGTCTAACCGGTTGTCTAGCTTCACGTCCTGTTGCTATGGATTGTTTGTAACCAGCTTTTGCTGCAACTCTTACTGCTGATTAATATCTTGCTAATCATAGGTTATGGAAAGACTGTGTTTCTGTTTTAAGGCTGTTAGAAATTACTGATGCACACACTATATTGTAAATTCTTATCCCTGTATACTGTACTTCTGCATACAGATGTTATGTTAAAGAATTACTTTATCCCCATGTGACCATCTCACCTCATAATCAAATGACCCTAAATCCCTCACTAACCTACCCCCGCCCTCACTAAACTTAATAATAAATGCTGGTATGTCCAGTGCATTGTTGGCACTGTGGAACCAGAAGGCGGTGACCTCCGTAGACCCAGCTTTCACTATTTTGTGTGTGTCTATTATTTCTCGACCTGCCGATCCGCCTGGGAACAAAGAGAGCCCCATTGCATTGTGGGCTGCTGGCCAGATCCTGCAATACCTTACTAGCTATGTAGCCCTGGGCCATCACATCTGCTATGAGGGTAATCACCCCACCCATCCATTCTGTTGGGTTACTTTTTTTTTCTTTTTCTTTTTTGTGAGACAGGTCTCACTCTGTCACTCCAGCTGGAGTGCAGTAGTGGTCTCGGCTCACTGCAGCCTCAACCTCCTGGGCTCAAGTGATCCTCCTGCCTCAGCCTCCCAAAGTGCTGGGATTACAGGTGTGAGCTACCACTCCTGGCCCTGTTGGGCTATTGGTGATTAGCGAGCTAATGAATGGAACGGCACTCTGCAAACATCAGGGGCCAGACACAGCTCATGCTGAAGTATGATTTCCTGAGGATGAGGTCTAAACTGCCCTCCTCTCTCTGTAAAGGGGGCCATGCAGGTGCTCTCCTGGGAACTTGTGCACGTGCAGGATTCTCTCTAACCTCCTGCCTTTATGTGGCTGTAATCAGTGTTAGCGATGGTTTCTGTCACTTCGCATTGTATCATATCATTAAAAAAAATGACTTACAGAATTCAAAACCAGTATCTAAGAGCTGCATACCATTTCAGAAGGGGAGGGTAGACTCTTAACTTCCTGTTCCCCCACTGTTGGACATTGAGGTCACTTCCAAATTCTCATCATAAGTGCCTCACAAACACCTTTGTACATACAGCTTTGTACATATTTTAGATTGTTTCATTAGACTAGGCTCTGGTAAATAGGATTATTGGATCAAGGGGTATGAACCAAATACTTTCCACAAAGACTATTTCAATTCACACCATCAATAATACTGTAGAAAAATGCCAGTGAAACTGGCATTTATCATGTTTGTATTCTGCCTTACTTTTTTTTTTTTTTTTGATATGGAGACTCACTCTTATCACCCAGGGTGGAGTGCAGTGGCGCGATCGTGGCTCACTGCAACCTCCACTTCCCAGGTTCAAGCGAGTCTCCTGCCTCAGCTTCCTGAGTAGTTGGGACATGCACCACCACGCCCAGCTAATTTTTGTAATTTTGGTAGAGACGGGGTTTTGTCATGTTGGCCAGGCTGGTCTCAAACTCCTGACCTCAAGTGATCCGCCCACCTTGGCCTCCCAAAGTGCTAGAATTTACAGGCATGAGCCACCGTGCCCAGCCCTGCCTTACTATTTTTTCCTTCTAATTAAATGAGGAAATGGTACCTTATTGTTATAACTTGTATTGCTTTGAGTATTAATGGTATATGACATATATTTATCAACTGCTGTTACTATTTTGCTTGAGTATGTCCTTTGTCCATTTTTCAGGATATTTGTGGGTTTAAAACAATTCCTAAATGCACATTAGAATAAGGATGTCAACCTTCTCTGTTGTCATATTTTAAAATACTTTCCAAAACTGAAAGCTTTGAAGAGGACTGACTTCCGGTAGTATGAAATGGTTAAAAAGTGGATAATCATGTAGTCTATGCCTCAAGGTGATATTTCTCACATCAATAGATCCTGCAAACAATAAACTAATATTCCAAAGAAATACACTGGAGAGTCAGTCCTTAGTAAGGTCATTGGCAATACAGTCTGGGAAGATCTAGGTTAATAGATGAACCTGTTAGACAGGTTTAACCAATTCCCTTAGACTAGCGAAGTCTGAGTGCTGAGAACTCCAGAGAATAAATTGTCAAACTCCCTCTCTAGCTTGGATACAGGTAATTTTATTTTCTTTGAAGATGCAGGCAGGTCACATTCAACAGACAAGATGAATACGTTGCTTGTTTTTTCTTTTCTTTTTCCTTTATTTTTTTTCTTTTTCTTTTTTTTTTTTTGAGAGAGGGTGTTGCTCTGTCTGCAGTCATAGCTCACTACAGCCTCGACCTCCCAGGCTCAAGCGATCCTCCCACCTCAGCCTCACAAGTAGCTGAAATTACAGGCATGCACCACCATGCCCAGCTAATTTTTTAATTTTGAGTAGAGACAAAGCCTCACTGTGTTGGCCAGTTGAACTCCTGGGCTCAAGCGATCCTCCTGCCTCGGCCTCCCAAAGTGTTGGGATTATGGGTACAAGCCACCACACTGGGCCTACTTCTTTATCAAAGAAGCCCTTCCTGAACAACACAGAAAACCCCCCTAGAGGGTCCCTAATGAGAACCGAACAGAAAAACCCCCAACTCAGGTTTGCTGGGCAATCCTTCTTTTCCACAGAAGCTGGACCAGGTTCTGTTATCATTTAAAAAAATACTGTATTCAATATTTTTAAAGACAAGAAGGGAAAGATAACAGGTTCTTGCAAAGAAAGGTGCAGCCTCGACTCCCTTCAAGCACACGTTATCTCCCGTGTACTCGGGGCCCACACCCAGCCAGCCATCACGGGACCCAGACAGGGTCAGATGGGATGCTGCCGGGAAGACAAGGCAGGGCCCTATTCCATCTGCAGCATCTAAGCCACGGTTTGGATGATGTGTTGCAAAGATTTTTCACTTGTACAGCTGAGAAGCAGGTCACTTAGTTTCTCAAGGACCAGCCGGCCTCAGTGCACAACTGAAGGTCAAGCGACTCTTACAGCCCTGTAGCCTCGCCGTGTGACACCCAGGTGACCTGTCTCTGCCAAAGTGCTGACTGTGCTCGCAGTCCTTGGAAGGCACTTAAGTTTTTTAATAGAAAGGACCTATAATTAGGGCAGTATCTGATGCTCTGATCTGGGAGAAGGAGAAAAGGAAAACAACCCCTAGGATTCCTGCCCTCAGTTCAGCACAGCACAGGACGCCATGAGATTTTCAAAACCTGACATTCCCCAGGGAAGGGCCGACCCTCTTCAGCGAGGCTTACTTGAAAGATGCTTGAACCGCAGAGTAAGGTCTCGGCTTTTCCCCACTCCCAGAGAGACTCCAGGCGGACTCCCAGACTCCCAGACCAGCCCTCCGCCCCTGTCCTCAATCTCAGAATAGCTGAACTCTGCGAAGTCAAGATCACCTAGAACAGAAATACAAGGGGCTGGGGCCTGAGGCTAGAAACGACCAAAGACAGAATAAAAAGGAAAGTCCTTTGTAAACTGTACAGCAGAGACACGGCAGCTCGGGAGTGGCGGAGTGCACCAAGCTCACTGTGGCTTGGGGTGGGGTGGTGGCGTGGGACTGGGAGTTGCCGGCTCTTCAGCCCGGGACAGTTACCTAACTCGTCTCCCAGCCTGTTTCCCCATGGGCAGCAGAGACGGCCAGGACACAGTGAAGCAGGTCACAAGGGGCTCAGAGTGTCCTCCCCAGTCCGGTCCAAGGAACCAGGGCCCGGCTCTGGGGGCGAACTCTGTCCCCACTACCTCAAGGGGCTGTGCCCTGGGGCAGGCACAGAGGGGCTCCCTCGGGAGCGAATCTCGGGCAAGTCTGGCCTCCTCCCGCTGGCCCAGGACTGCGTTGGGGGCGCCAGCAGGCACGGCTTGCTGTGGGTAGGAGGGTCCAACCTAGACACGGCCTCTGGGAGGGCAAGACCGGGAGAGGTCGGCCTGTGTCGGGGGCTCCCGGAAAAGCAGCGCCACCGCCACCCACCTGACGACATGGAAGGCCCAAAGCAGGCGATCTGTGCGGGGCCCGCGCGCGGCGCGGACGATGCTGAGGTACAAGTAGAGCGCAATGGCCACGGTCCAGAAGAAGGAGCTGGTGTTGGCGAAGGTGGACAGCGCGCCCTGCAGCACGCAGTCCCACGACGGGCCCGCGAAGTCTTGCAGCACTCCGTAGAAGTAGGAGGCGGCCGAGAGCAGGTCGGCCAGCGACAGGAAGAGCAGCAGGCGCCGTGCCCGGCTGCGCAGGTCGGGCCACAGGGCGTGCGTGGCCACCAGCAGGCCCGAGCCGAGCGCGGAGAGCGCGCACGACAGCAGCACCACGGCGCGCTCCGACGGCATCAGCTCGGTGGGCGGCGCGAGCGACTGCATGGCGTGGGGGGCCAGGAGCCGGAGCGCCGCGAGGACAGAAGCCGGGCCGCGCGTGCGGCCACCGCCGCCGCCGTCTGGGCAGCGAGGCGCCCTAGGCTCGCGTCCAGGCGCCCGCCCCGCCCGCGTCCGGCCGCTCCCCCGCCCATCTGGGCCCCGGGCCCTGAACCCCGCCCACGCCCTGAGCCCCGCCCACGCGCCGCGCCCCGCCCCTCCCCTGTACCCCGGCCTTTAAGCCCCGCCTACACTCCCAGCCCCGTCCCGCCGTCCAGGGCCCTGAGCCCCGCCCACACGCCCCGCCACCCCGCTCCTGTGTCCCCGCGTTGAGACCGGGACTTAGAGCTCCGCCCACGCGCCCCGATCCCTGTCCACAGAGCCCAGAGACCTGGGCCTAGAGCCTCACCCACGCGCCCCGCTCCGCCCACGCACCCCGCCACGCCCCTGTGTTCCCGGCCTTGACCCCCGCTCCGGTGCCCTTCCTCGACCCTTTTGCCCCGGGCCCTGAGCCCCGCCCCCGCCACGCCCCTGCGGCTTCCAAGCTCCACCCGGTGCCCGAGGCTCCTGAGCCCCGCCCACGCCCTCACACCACGCCCCTAAGCCCCTAGGCCCCTAAGCCCTACCTCAGGGCACCCCCAGGTCCCGGCACCTGTCCCTCAACGCTCCTCCAGGCCCACCCCTGCTCTTGCCAGGTGTCTGAGACATCCAGTCCTGTGAGAGGAAGGACTGGCATTTTTAGGGCTAATATTACTTTCCCTCTTTTCAGCCAGCTTCTGTGTGTGTTGTGAGTGGAAGGGCGTGAGGATCAGAGACATTGTTTCCACTAGCAACAGAAACAACTCTGGGGTATGATCCTCCTTCCTTGAGCTGTGATCCCGACGTGTTCACAAGTTGGTGGTGGTGACTTGGGGAAGCCGGCGTTTCCACCTTTTCTTAAAATAAGCATGCTATTTTTTAAAAAACATAGCTAACTAGGTGTGATTTTTAAAAAATGAAGTGCTAGGCCGGGCATGGCTTTTTCTTGTTTAAAAATTTCAAACTTTGTAATTAAGATGTAATTCACATACCATAAAACTGGCCCTTTTAACCAAACAATTCAGTAGTATGTTCACAAGTTTGTGCGACCATCATTATTATGTAATTCTACAACATTGTCATTACCCCCAAAAAGAAATCCTTATCCCTTAGCTGTTAGCCCTAACTTCTTCTTCCCTACAGCCCTGGCAACCACTCTTCTACAGTGGATTTGCTTATTCTGTACATTTCCTGTAAATAGAATCATATGCTCTGTGGCCTTTATGTCTGACTTTTTTAACTTAGCACGTTTCCAAGGTTCATCGTAGCATATGCAGTGCTTCATTCCTTTTACTGCCCAATAATATTCCATTATATGGATATACCACTTTTTTTTTTTTTTCTAGAGACAGAGTCTCCCTCTGTCGCCCAGGCTGGAGTGCAGTGGCGCCATCTCGGCTCACTGCAACCTCTGCCTCCCGGCTTCAAGTAGTTCTCCTGCCTCAGCCTCCCGAGTAGCCGGGACTACAGGCACATGCCGCCGTGCCCGGCTAATTTCTGTTCTATTTTAGTAGAGATGGGGTTTCACCGTGTTGCCCAGGCTGGTCTTGAACTCCTGAGCTCAGGCAATCTGCCTGCCTCGGCCTCCCAAAGTGCTAGGATTACAGGCATGAGCTACTGCGCTCGGCAGGATATACCACATTTTACTTAGCTATTATTCATCAGCCGATGGACATTTGGGTTGTTAACACTTTTTAACTATTAAGAATAATACCACTATGAAAATTTGCATACAAGTTTTTTTGTGGGTGTATGTTTCCAATTCTCCTATGTCTATACCTAGGAATGGAGTTGCTGGGCCATACGCAACTTTATATTTCACCTTGTGAGGAACTGCCAAGGTGTTTTCCAAAGTGACTGTACCTATCATTTTACATTTGCACTAGCAATGTATGAGGGTCGCAATTTCTCTACATTCTTCCGAAACTTTTTTTTGAGACAGAGTCTCTGTCGCCAAGGCTGGAGTGCAGGCACAGCCACAGCTCACTGCAGCCTCAAATTCCTGGGCTTAAGCAATCCTCCCGCCTTGGCCTCCCCAGTAGTTAGGACTTCAGGTGCATGTCACCATGCCCCACTAATTTTTTTTTTTTTTGAGACTGAGTCTCGCTCTTGTTGCCCAGGTTGGAGTGCAGTGGCACAATCTTGGCTTACTGCAACCTCTGCCTCCTGGGTTCAAGCGATTTTCCTGTCTCAGCCTCCCAAGTAGCTGGGATTACAGGTGTGCACCACCACACCCTGCTAATTTTTGTATTTTTAGTAGAGACACGGTTTCACTGTATTGGCCAGGCTGGTCTTGAACTCCTGACCTCAGGTGATCTGCCTGCCTCAACCTCCCAAAGTGCTGGGATTACAGGTGTGAGCCACCTTGCCTGGGCCCCACTAATTTTTTTTTTGGAGATGGGGTCTCACTATATTGCCCAGGCTAGTCTCAAACTCCTGCCTTGGCCTCCCAAAGTGCTGGGATTACAGGCGTGAGGCCACCTCACCCAGCCTTCCAACATTTTGTATTATCTTTGTGATAATAGCCATCCTAGTAGGTGTGAAGTTGTTCCTCATTGTAGTTTTGATTTGCACTTCTCTGATGAATAATGACCTCAAACATCTTTCCATATGTGTATTGGACATTTGCATATCCTCTTTGGAGAAATGTCTGTTCAACTTTCTTTCTTTCTTTCTTTCTTTCTTTCTTTCTTTCTTTCTTTCTTTCTTTCTCTTTCTTTCTTTCTTTCTTTCTTTCTTTCCTTCTTTCTTTTTCTTTCTTTCCTTTCTTTCTTTCTTTTTCTCTTTCTTCCTTTCTCTTTCTTTCTTTCTCTCCCTCTTTCTTTGTTTCTTTCTTCTGTTTCTTTTTTTTTTTTTTTGAGACTGAGTCTCGCACTGTCACCCCGGCTGGAGTGCAATGGCGCGATCTTGGCTCACTGTGACCTCTGCCTCCTGGGTTCAAGCGATTCTCCTGCCTCAGCCTCCCAAGTAGCTGGGATTACAGGCGCCAGCCACCATGCCCAGGTAATGTTTGTATTTTTAGTAGAGATGGGGTTTCACCATGTTGATCAGGCTGGTCACAAACTCCTGACTTAGAGTGATCCACCCACCTTGGCCTCTCAAAGTGCTGGGATTACAGGCGTGAGTCACCACACCTGGTCAATTTTCTTTCTTATTTTTAAATTGGTTTGTCTTTTTGTTGTTGAGTTGCAAGAGTTCTTTATATATTCTAGATATTACACCCTTATCAGCTATATGATTTGCAAATATTTTCTCCCATTTTGTGGTTTGTCTTTTCACTTTCTTGATAGCGTACTTCAAAGGAAAAAAGTGTTTTTTGAGGATGTCCAATTTGTCCATTTTTTTCTTTGGTTGTTTGTGCTTTTGGTGTCACATCTAAGAAACCATCACCTATGCCAAACTCATGAAGGTTTGCATCTATGTTTTGTTTCTTTGCGATACCTCACTGTTCTGGTTACTGTAGCTTTGTAGTAAGTTTTGAAATTGGGAAGTGAGTCTTTCAACATTGTTTTTTCTTTTTTTGGGAGAGTCTTACTATCTTGCCCAGACTGGAGTGCAGTGGTTTGATCTTGGCCCACTGCAACCTCTGCTTCCCAGGTTCAAGCGATTCTCCTGCCTCAGCCTTCCAAGTAGCTGGGACTACAGGCGCCAGCTACCACACCTGGCTAATTTTTGTATTTTTGTGGAGGCAGGGTTTCACTATGTTGCCCAGGCTGTTTTCGAACTCCTGATCTCAAGTGATCTGCCCGCCTCGACCTACCAAAGTGCTGGGATTACAGGTATGAGCCACCGCACCCCACCCTTCAACATTGTTTTTCTTTTCCAATATTTTGGCTATCTGACTCCCCTTGCGATTCCCTATCAATTTGAGGATCAGTTTTTCCATTTCTGCAAAAGGAATGGAAAAGATTGATAGAGATTGCTTTGAATCTGTAGATAAAATGGAGAATAATGCTATATTAATAATATGAGATCTCCTTATCCATGGACCAAGGATGTCTTTCCATTTATTTAGCTCTTCTTTAAATTCCTTTTAGTGATGTTTTGTAGTTTTTGGTGTACATTAGGTTTGATCTTGCATTTGATTCATAGAAAGCAAAGATTATCTTTGTATATCTGACTTAAAAAAAATTGTTTTGGCTGGGCACAGTGGCCTGTAATCCCAGCTCTTTGGGAGGCTATGATGGGAGAAACACTTGAGAGGCCAGGAGTTTAAGACCAGCCTAGACGACTTAGTGAGACTCCATCTCATACAAAAATAAAATAAAGGCTGGGCATGGTGGCTCACACCTGTAACCCCAGCACTTTGGGAGGACGAGGCAGGCAGATCACCTGAGGTCAGGAGTTCCAAGACCAGCCTGACCAAAATGGTGAAACCCCATCTCAACTAAAAATACAAAATTAGCCAGGCATGGATTTAGGGCGTAATCCCAGCTACTTTGGAGGCTGAGGCAGGAGAATCGCTTGAACGCGGGAGGCGGAGGTTGCAGTGAGCCGAGATGGCAACATTGTACTCCAGCCTGGGCAATAAGAGTGAAACTCTGTCTCAAAAAAATAAATAAAAATAAATTGTTTTACGAAATATGCATATTGAAAAGTGCCTAAAATACAAATGTACAACTTATTAAATAATTATAAACAGCCATCCAGAGCAAGAAATATAACATTCCCAGCATACCACAAACCTGCCCAAACACCCCTTCCCCCTCAGTCATTTCCTTGCTGGGTTTTTTATTTTGTTTTGTTTTGTTTTGTTTTGTTTTGCGCAGGCTGGTCTTTAACTTCTGGGCTCAAAGGATCCTCTGGCCTCAGCCTCCTAAGTAGCTGGGACTACAGACAGGAGCCACCACTGGAGGCTCTTGCTTTTACCCATCCATGTATGCATCCCTGAACAAAACAGTGTCGTTTGCCTGTCATTGAACTTTATGTAAGTGGAATCATACTCTCCATTCCCTTTTGTGTTTTCTGTTTTTTGTTCAACATTATTTTTGTGAGATTCATCCATCTTCTTACACCTAAATGCAATTCATTCATTTTCGCTACCGTATAGTATTCCATTGTATAAACAATTCCATGGTATAAAATAATTGTGTACTTATCCATTCTATTGCTTTTGAACATTTGGGTTGTTTCCAGGTTTTGGCTATTATAAGCAATGCTGGAATAAGCATAGATTCTTTTTTAATGAGAAAAAAAGTTACTACACACAGTTATCAGCAGTGTGAGCAAACATATGTGTGGAGTTTGTTCTGCAGAGAGTTAAGAGCGGTTGCTTTCCTTCCAAGTCACTTGTGATCGTTCAAAAGTCCCCTGACCTCCTCCTGAGAGGACCCCAGACCATAAACAGAACCTGGCTGAGAGTTCTGTCAGTGAAGCCTCTCAGCTTTTCACTGATGGAAATAGCTTCAAGTTTGGCTTTTGCAATCAGCCTGGGGCTTTGGACTATGGCAAGGCAAGAGTCTGGAACGGATTCTGCCTTCCTAGAGCTCGGTCATTTAATCCTTAGGGTATTTGGGAGAGGGGGGAGGAGATGGGGCACAGGAGAGGTCTTGTAGCAACCTGCTTTGTCAGCAGATCAATTTTGACTATATCTTTCCTGCTTTATTGAGATTGAAGTGCTTTGCCTAAATCTCCAGGTGAGCGGTTGGCTATTTTACAAGCATATTTTTAAAAAAATTTTTTCCCCACCTCCCACCTCGCTTACAGACAGTTTTGATCAGGAAATTGCTTGGCTTTCTTTGCACTGGAAAACAACATTCAAAGAACTTTCATACTTCCTACACCTAGGGAAAAAATGTGAAAGACATGCAATGATACAGCTTCAAATTGCTTAGATTTAAACGTGAAGCTAATTTTACACTGTCCAGGGTCACGGACGTTGTCTAGACGGGTCCAGGCATTTATCAGGAGGTGGGAACTGTGACTCCCACTACAGCTGCTGAGTGAGCTCAAGGAGCCCAGCATGATCTCCACTAAAGGGAGCTTGGGGTTCCTGACCCTGGGACTCTCAGAGCTCCTGGGGCTCCACTCCTCCTTGGGGGACTCTGGGGAGGTCTAACTGAGAAGAATAAACCTAGAGAAACCCCAGGCTCTGAGCTGTCTCTGAGGATCCCTGCCCCATGTGGCATGTGATGTCCCATTAGCCACATTTTCAATTTCCAGTCTTTCAGGCCCCCCTCTCCAGCCTCATCTTTGGGGGAATTGGTAAGAAACCCAGATGCATCTTCTTTGGACCCTGAGTTGTTTCTCTAGTAGCTGTGCCAAGCCAGCTGGCAGTTGTCTGCCGCTCCATGTCCAGCGTCCAAAGGGGCCGTGTCCCATGTCCTCACACATCATCACAACCTCGCTTCACCCCAGTTTCCTGGCTGCAGAGCTAGGGCCCAGACCCAGAAAGGCCCCATCACAGTGGCGAGCAGCCCCCGGAGAAGGCTAGTTTTGGGGTTGCTTTCTCCTCCTCCTCCTCTCACCCCAGGAACTGGCACAAGATTCTCCTCTGACAAGTAAAATAGGGGTGACAGTTTGGTGTCTCTCATTTGGAGGAATCTGAAATGATTTTTCTGAGGTCGACTCCAACGTAAGTCACAAGCCACAAATGTGGTTTTTAAAACTGGAACAGAAGAGGGACTTTCAGCTTGGGCTGGCCACCTTCCTCATTTCCCTGTTCGAAAGGTGTGTGTGGCACAGGCTCTGCCACCGATCACTGTCCAAATCATGAAGAGAGGGAAATCATCGTTCTCCTTCCTGCCTGGGGACCATGGTGAGTTTATTAGTCAGGGTTCTCTAGAGGGACTGAACTAATAGGATAGATGTAAATATGAAGGGGAGTTTATTTTTTTATTTTTTGAGATGGAGTCTTGCTCTGTTGCCTAGGCTGGAGTGTGGTGGTACAATCTCAGCTCACTGCAACTTCCGCCTCCCAGGTTCAAGCGATTCTCCTGTCTCAGCCTCCTGAGTAGCTGGGACTACAGGCTCACGCCACCATGCCCGGCTAATTTTTGTATTTTTAGTAGAGACAGGGTTTCCCCATGTTGGACAGGCTGGTCTTGAACTCCTGTCCTCAGATGATCCACGGGTCTCACCCTCCCAAAGTGTTGGGATTACAGGCGTGAGTCACCACGCCCGGCCAAGGGGAGTTTATTAAGTAGTTTTTTGTTTTTTTGTTTTTGAGGCAGAGTCTCATTCTGTCGCCCAGGCTGGAGTGCAGTGATGTGATCTCCGCTCACTGCAGGCTCCGCCTCCTGGGTTCATGCCATTCTCCTGCCTCAGCCTCCTGAGTAGCTGAGACTACAGGCACCCACCACTGCACCCAGCCAATTTTTTTTTTTTTTGTATTTTTAGAAGAGACAGAGTTTCACCGTGTTAGCCAGGATGGTCTCGATCTCTTGATCCGCCCGCCTCAGCCTCCCAAAGTGCTGGGATTACAGGCGTGAGCCACCGCACCCGGCCAAGGAGTTTTAACTCACACAATCACAAGGTCCCACAATAGGCCGTCTGCAAGCTGAGGAGCAAGGAAGCCAGTCTGCGTCCCAAAGCTGAAGAACTTGGAGTTCAATGTTTGAGAGCAGGAAGCATCCAGCATGGGAGAAAGATGTAGGCTGGGAGGCTAAGGCAGTCTAATCTCTCCACGTTCTTCTTTTTTTTTTTTTTGAGATGGAGTCTCGTGCTGTCGTCCAGTCTGGAGTGCAGTGGCGCCACCATGTCCGGCAATTTTTGCATTTTTAGTAGAGACAGGGTTTCACCATGTTGTCCAGGGTGGTCTGGAACTCCTGACCTCAGGTGATCCACCTGCCTCAAAGTGCTGGGATTATATACAGGTGTGAGCCACCTTGCCTGGGCTTCTCCACGTTCTTCTGCTTGCTTTTATTCTGGCCGAGCTGACAGCTGATTAGATGGTGCCCTCCAGATTGAGGGTGGGTCTGCCTCTCCCACCCCGCTAACTCAGATGTTGATCTCCTTTGGCAACATCCTCACAGACACACCCAGGAACAATACTTTCCATCCTTCAATCCAATCAAGTTAACATTCAATATTAACAGTCACAGGAAGCAACCGTCAACCTCCAGCATCCCCAAGGGGGCCCTGCAACCCCTGGGCATGTTCACGTGACCATTGGGCCACACAGATAAAGAGTAGGGCAAGCCTGGCCAGCACCGTTGCTGGAGTCAGGAGCTTCCTCTTCAAGGGGCCCCATCTGGTGGGTATATTTCCCTCCAGGAGCCCTCGGGTCTTAATGGGATGTGTTTAACCTCTCCCTGATTACCTTGAGCCTTGCCCTCCCCACCCCACACATTGAAGGCTGCTGCCCCCGCTTGCTGTGCACCCGGCCCTCTGACCTGCACACACCATAGAAACAGCCTGGTCCTGGAGGCTCTTCCACTGCAGCAGCTCCCGGTGTGGCCACTGCCCCACAGTTCCTAGCTGCCTGGGTGAAGAGGAGCCGGACTAATGAAAGAACAGCTAAGCCACTAAAGGGAAAGGTTATTTTCTTCTCTACCTTTACTCAGAGCCTTGTTTTGCAGGTAAGACTGGCTTATGCTGCTGGTACCAGAAGAGAGGTTTCATGAGTTAGTGGAAGACCCAGGGTCTACCCCTGAACTTCTGTCCGGGCCACATTTGATGGACAGAATTTTTTTTTTTTTTTTTCGAGACGAATTTTGCTCTTGTACCCCAGGCTGGAATGCTGTGGCAGGATCTCAGCTCACTGCAACCTGCACCTCCTACGGTCAAGCTATCCTCCTGTCTCAGCCTCCTGAATAGTTGGGATTACAGGCACACACCACCATGTCCAGCTAATCTTTGTATTTTTAGTAGAGATGGGGTTTTACCATGTTGGCCAGGCTGGTCTTGAATGCCTGACCTCAAGCCATCCACCCGCCTCGGCCTCCCAAAGTGCTGGGATTACAGGTGTGAGCCACTGCGCCCGGCCTTGATGGGCAGAATTCTAAAGCTCCCCCTTCCCCAACCAAGGTTCCTGTCTCCCAGTTTTTCAACCAAATGCCAAACTAGGTACTGATGTGTTTTTTTTTTTTTTTTTTTTTTTGAGACAGTGTCTAGCTCTGCTGCTCAGGCTGGAGTGCAGTGGTGTGATCTTGGCTTACTGTAACCTCTGCATCTGGGTTCAAGCAATTCTCCTGCCTCAGCCTCTTGAGTAGCTGGGATTATAGGCATGCACCACCATGCCCGGCTAATTTTTTTTTTTTTTTTGAGACGGAGTCTCACTCTGTTGCCCAGGCTGGAGTGCAGTGGCATGATCTCAGCTCACTGCAACCTCCGCCTCCTAGGTTCAAGTGATTCTCCTGCCTCAGTCTCTCGAGTAGCTAGGACTACAGGCGCGCACCACCATGCCCGGCTAATTTTTGCATTTTTAGTAGAGGAGGAGTTTCACCATGTTGGCCAGGCTGGTCTTGAATTCCTGACTTCCAGTGATCCACCCGCCTCGGCCTCCCAAAGTGCTGGGATTACAAGCATGAGCCACTGCACCTGGCCAGCATTTTGAAGATGTAATTAAAGTCTCATGGCTGGGCGGGCGGATCACTTGAGGATCCTTGAGGTCAGGAGTTTGAGACCAGCCTGGCCAGCGTGGTGAAACCCAGTCTCTACTAAAAATACAAAAAATTAGCCGAGCGTGGTGGTGCATGCCTATAGTTCCAGCTACTCTGGAGGCTGAGGTGGGCAAATCGCTTTAACCCAGGAGCTGGAGGTTGCAGTGAGTGGAGATCATGCCATTGCACTCTAGCCTGGGCAACAAGAGTGAGACTTCACCTCAAAAAAAAAAAAAAAGTCTCGTGTCAGTGGACCTTAAGATATAAAGATTAACAGAATGTGTGGTGGCTCATGCCTGTAATCCCAACACTTTGTGAGGCTGAGATAGGAGGATCACTTGAGGCCAGGAGTTCAAGACCAGCCTGGGCAACATATCGAGACCCCTATCCCTACAAAAAATTTAAAAATTAGCCAGGTGTGATGTCACACACCTGTAGTCCCAGCTACTTGGGAGGCTGAGGCAGGAGAATCACTTGAGACCAGGAGGTCGAAGCTGCAGCAAGCCGTGATCAGGCCACTGCACTTCAGCCCAGGCAACAGAGTGAGACTCTGTCTCAACAAAACAAAACAAAAAAACAAAGATTGCCCAGGTTGGTCTGGCCCAATCAGGTGAAATCTATGAAAGCAGAGTTTGGGGCCAGGTGTGGTGCTCACACCTTCATCCCAGCAACGTGGGAGGCTAAGGTGGGAAGATGGCTTGAGGCCCGGAGTTCAAGACCAGTCTGGGCAACATAGCAAGATCCCATCCCTAAAAAATTTAAAAATTAGCCAGGCGTGGTGGTTCACACCTGCAGTCCTAGCCACTTCATCACACCTGTAATTCTAGCCACTTAGGAGGCTGAAATGGGAGGGTTGCTTGATCCCAGGAGTTCCAGATTACAGCGAACCATGATCGTGCCATTGTACTCCAGCCTGGGCGACAGAGTGAGACCCTGCCTCAAAAAAAAAAAAAAAAAAAAAAAGAAAGAAAATAATTAACTAATTAAAAGGAGGATTTTATTTGGCTAGTATCGAAAAAGGAAGTCAGGGAGATTTACAGCATGAGGGGAATTCTGTAAGCAGAGGGGTTTGGGGCAGTGAGGAGGAGAGATCACGCAGGGCCCAAAGTCAGTGTGAGGATTTCAGCTTGGACACACCAAGGGACACGGGAGTCAGTGCAGGGCTGAGCAGAGGTGTGCCATGGGCTGCTGTGATTGAACACCAGTGGGCAGGCCGAACACGGTGGCTCACAACTGTAATCCCAGCACTTTGGGAGGGAAGGCAGGCAGATCATCTGAAGCCAGGAGTTCGAGACCAGCCTGGCCAACATGGCGAAACTCCATCTCTACTAAAAATATAAAAAATTAGCCGGGCATGGTGGTGGGTGCCTGTAATCACTGTGGGAGGTTGCAGTGAGCCAAGATCACACCACTGCACTCCAGCCTGGGCGACAGAGCGAGACTCCATCTAAAAAAAAAAAAAAAGAAAGAAAGAAAAGAAAAGTGCTGGAATTATAGGCATGAGCCATTGCACCCGGCCCATTTTAACCATTTTAAAGTATACAATTCAGTGGTGTTGATGACATTTGCAATATTGTGCAACCATATTTCCAAAACATTTCCATCACCTCCAACAGAAATCCCATACCCTTAAGCAATAACTACCCATGGCCTCCTCCCCCCAGCCCCTGGTAACCCTGATTCTACTTTTTGTCCCCATGAATTTTCCTATTCTGGATGTCTCATGTGAGTGGAATCCTACAATGTTTGTTCTTTTTGTGTCTGGCTTATTTCTCTCAATATAACGTCTTTGGGGTTCGCCCATGTTATAGCATGTGTCAGAATTTCATGCCTTCTTATGGCCACAAAATATTCCATTGTGTGGATAGACCACCTTTTGTTTATTATTCATCTGTTCCTGGACACCTGGCTGTTTCCACCTCTTGGCTATGGTGAAAAGCGCTGCTATGAATAAGCAGTGGCTCTTAATACTGGTTGAGGGGGAAGATAACAGGAATGAGCATCTCCCCTCCCCAGAAGCCCTTCAGAATCTTCCAGAGGATGTGAGATTTCTTTTGCTTTGTAAAAGCGTACTGAACACACATCGGCTAAACTAGGCTGAAAACTCTTGACTTTAAAGCAGATGGGATTAAAAGGAAACTTTCAATAAGTACTACATATCAGTTACGCACAAAACATTGTTACATATTACATAATGTATTCAATAGGAACATCTTACTTAAATGTTGAGCTAGACCAGGCACTGTGGCTCTTGCCCGCAATCTGAGTACTTTGGGAAGCCAAGGCAGGAGGATCACTTGGGCCCAGGAGTTTGAGATCAGCTTGTGCAACATAGTGAGACCCCCTCTCTACAAATAATTTAAAAAATTAGCTGGGTGCGGTGGCTCACACCTGTAATCCCAGCACTTTGGGAGGCTGAGGTGGGCTGATCACTCGAGGTCAGGAGTTCGAGACCAGCCTGGCCAATGTGGTGAAACCCCCATCTCTACTAAAAATACAAAAATTAGCTAGGCATGGTGGTGGACACCTGTAATCCCAGCTACTTGGGAGGCTGAGGCAGGAGAATCACTTAAAGCCAGGAGGTGGAAGTTGCAGTGAGCCGAGATCATGCCATTGCACTCCTGCCTGGGCGACAAGAGTGAAACTCCATCTCAAAAAAAAAAAAAAAAAAAAAAAAAATTAGTCAAGTTTGGTGGCACATGCCTATAGTTCCAGCTACTCGGAAGACTGAGGTGGGAGAATCGCTTGAGCCTGGGCAGTCAAGGCTGCAGTGAGCCGTGGTTGTGCCACTGCACTACAGTCTGGGTGACAGAGTGAGAGCCTGTCTCAAAAAAAAAAAAGATGAGCTGGTAGAATATGTTCTGTATATTGTTGGCTTATCATCTGTCCCTGTAGAATGCATGCTTGCTAAGGGCAGATATCTGGTCTGTATTGTGTAGCATCTGCCACACACAGTAGGCCCTCGATCAATCTTTGTGGAACACATAGTGGGAATATGGAGCAGCCAGATGACAGGGAGGTGCAGTGGGCCCTTGGCTGCCTTTCTAAGGCAGGGTCTCAGCTGGCGGTCCAGCACCTGCAGGGCGACCGGGCATTTCTTTGTTTTTACCGACTTCTCATAGCAATCGCCCATTTTCTTTATTCATGAATAAAGATGGGCAATAAGTTTCAAGAGGTTGTATTGTTTTGTTTGCTTTGTTTTGAGACAGGGTCTTGCTCTGTTGCCCCGGCTGGAGTGCAATGGTGCGATCATAGCTCACTGCAGCCTCGAACTCCTGGGCTCAGGGGATCCTCCTGCCTCGGCCTCCCAAAGTGCTGGGACCACAGGTGTGAGCCACCATGCCTGGCCTTTGGGAGGTTTTTGTTGTTTGTTATAGTAGTACATATGATTCTGTTAACAATAGAAATTGCAGATTTTTTATATGTTGGAGTTGTTGCAAAATATCATGAATTCTCCTCACTACTTTTAAAATTATAGTTATTAGACCAGTTGTTATTGGATATTATTTAATGTGCTAATACTCTCATCGGCACATTACTGCTATCTACTATGACATACTGCTACTGTCATATCTACCATGCTATACCAAATTTGGCTTTATCAAGTATTTCAATCATTGTATTTCACTATGATTGGTTAGCTTTGTAATCCCATGTAATTTATGCCTTTATCCTGAGAATCCAGAGAGTTCACTAGACTGACAAAGGGGTTTGTGGTATAACCAAAGTTATGGGCCTGCTCCAAAGGCTTGCCTAGCTTCCCCCTAGTCAACCCCACGACACACACTGTCCTGGCCCCACATTCACACCCAGTCTGCACGTCACGACTGGTTTATACCAGTAGTGCTGCCTTCTCACCACCAGGAGGCACTGCTTCACCCGAGTCACAGGAAGCCCTGGGCAGGTTAGGGCTTTCTCCCTCCCGCCTTCATCCTAACAGGGGCTGGCATCAGAATCCTCTCGGAGCTTTTTTTTCCTTACTTCCATCTCGCCTTCCTTTTTTTTTTTTTTTTTTTTGAGACAGAGTCTCACTCTCTCGCTCTGTCGCCCAGCCAGGCTGGGGTGTAGTGGCACGATAGCTCACTGCAACCTCCACTTCCTGGGTTCAAGCGATTCTCCTGCCTCAGCCTCCCGAGTAGCTGGGACTACAGGTGCGCACCACCACCTGCTAATTTTTGTATTTTTAGTAGAGACAGAGGTTCACCATGTTGGCCAGGCTGGTCTTGAACTCCTGACCGCCAGTGATCCTCCTACCTCAGGGTCCCAAAATGCTGAGATTATAGGCATGAGCCACTGTGCTCAGCTGCTCCTTCCTTTTTCCCTTCCTTCCTTTCCTTCCTTCCTTCCTCCTTCCTCCCTCCCTCCCTCCCTTCCTTCTTTTCTTCCTTCCTTCCCTTTCTTCCCTTCCTTCCATCCCTCCTTTCTTTTCTTCCTTCCCTCCCTCTCTCCTTCCTTCTTCCCTCCCTCCCTCCTGTCTTCCATCCTTCCTTCCCTTCTCCCTCTCCCTCCTTCCTTCCTTTTTTCCTCCCTTTTAACTTTTTGTTATGAAAAATTTCAAACATACAAAAGTATATGAACCCCCAGAGAGCCATCAGCGACTGCAGTGATCATCTCGGGACCCAAGTCATTTCTGCACCCTGTCTGGGAGCCCTCTAAAGATACAGATGCTTGCCCTGCCCTATATGGGCGATCAGAGCCTTAAGATTTACAGAGCTCCTGGGCTGTTTGGGAACCACTGTCACAGCCTGGCCCCTGCATCCCAGACCCCTGGTGACCGCGCAGGGGCTTCCAGCAGCCATTCCCACACACATGAGCGTCTTGCCCATGTCTGACCCAAGCCCTGGGCTCACACTCCTGTTCTCTTGCTCAGGCGCCACAGGAATTGGGGAACAGTTGACTCCTATTCCCTGCGCAGCCTCTTCCTGTGGCTCTGAAAGCCAGGGTGAAGTAACACCCATCAGCCTTGCCCTTGAGCAAGCAATCACAGCCACATTTTGCTGGCACGAGGCTCATGGTGTGGCCTCTTCCTGCGATGGAGGGGCAGGCCCTGGGTTGGCAGCATCTCTGTGTTTCAGACTGAAAGACATTGTCAGGCTATTAAAGCTTGGTTCTGAGTGTCCAGAAAGATCCCTGTTATGAGCTGAATTGTCGCCCCTCCCCATCCATATGCTTTTTAAAAATTTTTTATTTCTTTTATTTCTTTTTTTTGAGACGAAGTCTCGTTTTGTCACCCAGGCTGGAGTGCAGTGGTGCAATCTCGGCTCACTGCAACCTCTGCCTCCCAGGTTCAAGTGATTATCCTGCCTCAGCCTCCCTAGTAGCTGGGATTACAGGTGCCCATCACCACGCCCAGCTAATTTTTGTATTTTTGGTAGAGATGGGGTTTCACCATGTTGACCAGGCTGGTCTGGAACTCCTGACCTCAGGTGATCTGCCCACCTCCGCCTCCCAAAGTGCTGGGATTACAGGCATGAGCCACCACACCCGGCCATACTTTTTAAAAATTTTTTGTAGAGATGGAGTCTCACTATGTTGCCCAGGCTGGTCTGGGCCACTCAAGGTGCTGGAATTATAGGTGTGAGCCACCATGCCCAGCCCCCCATTCATATTTTGAGATCTTAGCCTCCATTACCTCAGGATATGACTGTATTTGAAGATAGGGTCTTTAAAATGTAAAGTTAAAGGTAAGTTAAAATGAGATCGTTAGGGTGCACCCTAAACCAATATCATTGTGTCCTTAAGAGGAAACATGGGCCCGGTGCGGTGGCTCACGCCCGTAATCCCAGCACTTTGGGGGGCCAAGGTGGGCGGATCACGAGGTCAGGAGATCGAGACCAGCCTGGGCAACACGGTGAACCCTCATCTCTACTAAAAATACAAAAAAATCAGCCAGGCATGGTGGCGCACGCCTATAGCCCCAGATACTCAGGGTGAAGGGGGGAGTCAATTGAGACTGGGAGGTTGAGGCTGCAGTGAGTCCAGGTCATGCCACTGCACTCCAGCCTGGGCGACAGGGTGAGACCCTGCCTCAAAAAAAAAAAGGAAACATGGATACAGATAAGAACCCAGGGAAGACCAGGGGAGACACAAGGAGAAGACAGCATCTCCAAGCCGAGCAGAGAGGCCTGGGGGTGCCGCACGCGGTGGCTCACGCCTGTAATCCCAGCACTTTGGGAGGCCAAGGCAGGTGGATTACTTAAGGTCAGGAGTTTGAGACCAGCCTGGACAACATGGTGAAACCTCGTCTCTACTAAAAATACAAAAATTAGCCATGTGTGATGGGCCACACTTGTGTTCCCAGCTACTTGGGAGGCTGAGGCAGGAGAATCACTTGAAACTGGGAGGCGGAGGTTGCAAATGGATACAACTCACTAAACCAGTAAGGTCCCTTCCTGCATCCTGAGGAACTACCTGCAGTTTCGGACGGGGACCAGAGGCAGCCTCTACACAGGGCCTGGGGCTCTCTATGTGTGTGTGTCCCGGGGCAGCCCTGGGTTTGGTGAGAGGGAGGATTCTGATCTCACTCAGCCCTACTCACTCTGACCCTCTTGGGAAGTGGATACCAAGCCCTGATCCCACCTGGGCTGGTGCAGGATGGTGGGATCCCTGTGGCCTGCAGCCGAGCCCTGTGGAAGGCCGCTGGGCAGAAACAGCTCCTCCGTTCACAGGACCCTCATCCAAAAATCATTGCACCTAAATCATCACCTATTTCAACATAGCCACACCCCAAACGTGGACCCCTTAGGCACTGGGCCCTGTGTGGCTGTCCAGGTTGCACACCCATGAAGCCAGCTCTGCTACTGGGGGACAGCAAAGAGAGGAACAGGCAGGCCGAAAGGTGTCCAGGGCACAGTGACGTCACCAGGAGCCACTGAGTCATCAGGAGGGCCTTTCATCAGTCGGCTGCCTGGTCTGATCTGAGCGAGGTGGAAGCTTCCAAGACCAGACACAGGGAGACTCTGTGAGGCTCCCACATTGTTCATCGTTTCTTCTCATCTCTCCTCCCCTGACCAGATTCCTCTCTAACCAGATTCATTTCAGGAGTAAGCGACTGCCGGCCGAGAAAGACAACCCCCTCAAGGTTACTAATTTAAAGACAGATGGGATCAGCTGTGATTTCAGTCGCAGTTATGAAAATTAGAGCCAGGTGTGGTGGCTCACACCTGTAATCTCAGCACTTTGGGAGACTGAGGCAGGAGGACTGCTTGAGTCGAGGAGTTCAAGACCAGCCTGGGCAACATAATGAGACACCACCCCTCTCCCTTGTCTTTAGAAAAAATGTAAACATTTACCAAGTGTGATGGTGTACACCTGTAGTCCCAACTACTTAGGAGGCTGAGGTGGGAGGCTCACCTGAGCCCAAGAGGTCAAGGTTCCAGTGAGCCATGATCGCACACTGCACTTCAGCCTGGGCAACAGAGCAAGACCCTGTCTCGGGGAAAAAAAAAAAAAAGGAAAAGAAAATTAGACTAAGACATGCTTTGTTTTGCAATGGTGCAGCATCAAGGGGTCCTGGCAGGGAAGAGGTGGCACCAGCCTGCACCACTGCTGCAGAAATACTCGGAAGTACACAAAGCACTTCTTGGCTGGAGTCCAGAGGCCTTCATATTTAGTAGTTTACTCTGATGTTTTCAGTTCCAACAGAGGAAGAGGAAGGGGCTGGTCCACAGTGGCCTCAGGTAATGCTCAGCCTTGGGGGATGATGAACACAATGAGGGGCACTTGGCCTGAAGAGTGAGAGTCCATTTCTCCTTCTCCTCCTCTCCTCCTCCTTGTCTTCCTCCTCCCCCTGCCCCCCCCCTCCTCGTCTTCCTCCTCCCCCCGCCCCCCTCCTCCTCCTCCTCCTGCTCCTTCCCCCTACCCTCCCCACACGGGAGGTGTATCAGTTAGTGAGTTTCAGCCCGGCACGGTGGCTCATGCCTGTAACCCCAGCACTTTGGAAGGCCGAGCCAGGCGGTTCACTTGAGACCAGGAGTTCGAGACCAGCCTGGGCAACGTGGTGAAACTCTGTCTCTACTATTAACAAAGCTACAAAAATTAGGCATGGTGGGGTGTGACTGTAATCCCAGCTACTCGGGAGGCTGAGGCAGGAGAATCGCTTGAACCCAGAAGGCGAAGATTACTGTGAGCCTAGATCGTGCCACTCTACTCCAGCCTGGGCGACGGAGAGTCTGTCTCAAAAAAATATTATTTCTTGAGGTCAGGAATTCAAGATCAGCCTGCCCAACATGGTGAAACCTGGTCTCTACTAAAAACACAAAAAAATTAGCTGGGCGTGGTGGCGCACGTCTGCAATCCCAGCTACTTAGGAGGCTGAGGCATGAGAATCACTTGAGGTTGCAGTGAGCCGAGATCGCGCCACTGCACTCCAGCGAAACTCTATCTTGAACATAAATACATACAGCAAGCTCTCAATGCGGCCAGTGAGCTGTGAGCGAGTTTCCTCTGCACGCTAAGCTCTTGATGACTCACATTTCATCAGGAAGTTGGGGTCATCTTGACCAGGGAAGGGCAGGCATCTTGGTGGGGGGCCCCTGGACTGTACCTGGTAGTGTATCAGGTGCTGCTAGAAGAGGAATGGAAGCTGGGCAGCAAAACTCCCTGATGCCCGCTAGTCCTGAGCATCCCTGGAAGCATCCTGCCAAGTGCAAGGCACAGGGTAAGTGCTGAATTAATACTTGCATTTTGCTTGGATCCCCACCCCACCCACCAGTTTTAACCACGGATCCTGACGAGAGCTAAGTAGAGTACCAAAGGTCATTTCCGCTTTTTTTTTTTAAATGTATCACAGCTACTACAATTTGTATTTTGTATGTTTACAAAAGCACATGCTTGGGAAACAGAAAAGAATTTGGTTTTAAGTATTCCAGGAAATTACAGTCTAATTGCATCAGTTCCCAACTGTGCCTCAGTTTCTAGCCTGGAAAATAGGGTTGTATTACAATTAACTCTCTCTGACGTGTGATCAGCATTCCTAATTTTTTTGTTTGTTTGTTTGTTTTTTGTTTGTTTTTTCTTTTTGAGACAGAGTTTCGCTCTTGTTGCCCAGGCTGGAGTGCAATGGTGCGATCTCAGGTCACTGCAACCTCCGCCTCCTGGGTTCAAACGATTCTCCTGCCTCAGCCTCCCAAGTAGCTGGGATTACAGGCACCCGCCACTACGCTCAGCTAATTTTTGTATTTTTAGTAAAGACGGGGTTTCACCATGCTGGCCAGGCTGGTCTCGAACTCCTGACCTCAGGTGATCTGCCCACCTCGGCCTCCCAAAGATTCAGGCGTGAGCCACCGCGCCCGGACTCTATTCGGTTTTAAAAGCTCTCTAGGGTTCCCTCTGCCCAGACAGCCAAATTAGGGAGTGACATAACCTACAGCACAGTTGTCAAAGGGGCCCTTAATTATTCACCCATCCCAGAGGCATCGTTTGAAGAAAGTGCCTTCTTTAAGGGCATTGGCTGCCTAGATGTGTTCAAATATAAATGTGTGTGTGTATACTTACATTTTTAATAGACTTTTATTTTGGAATAATTGTAGATTTACGGAAAAGCTGCAAAGAATAGTACAGAGAGTTCCCTCAAATTCTTCGCCCAGTTTCCTCTAACATTCGCATCTTACACAGCCATGGCACATTTGTCAAAACTAAGAAATTAACACTGGTATTACTTTTAACTAAAGGCTTTTTTGGATTTTACCAGTTTTTTCACTCATGCCTTTTTTTGTTCCAAAATCCAACCCAGGATATCACACTGCATTTAATCAAATGTAAATACGTATGCTTTAACTTTTTTATTTTAAAATAATCATAGATTTACAGGAAATTGCAACAACAACAAAAAAAGTACAGAGATTCTGTGTACCCTTCCCTCAGTTTCGTTCAGTGGTAACTCCTTGTATAACTACACAATATCAAAACCATGAAATAGATATTGGCACAGTCCATAGATGGTATTAAATATACATGTATATATATATTTTTTAAGTCAAAAATATTTTTAAACCTCGCTTTGCCTCACAGCCAAGAAGATCAAATACTTTCTCCAAAAACATAGAATTTGTATCTAACTCCACTCGCTTCCAAACTCAAGTCCAACCATGAAATTATTGATCCCTCTCTCTAACCCTCCAACTACAGGCAAGAATCTGCCCATACATTCCCCAAAGCAGGAGTGCACTCTGCCACAGGCCTAGATGCCGTCAACCTCCTGGACCTTGAACTCCCTAAATTAATGGCCTCTGTGTGAGTATGTGTAAGCAGCCCCTCTCTGTCCCAGTCCATCCTAAAATCACTCCCTTGGAGCCACCACTGCCCCTCTCATCTTCTAGAATTTCTAGAAAGATAAAGAGCTAGATAACCATCTAAGTACCTTTCTTCTGCTGTTAGCTCTAAAGACAACTGAATCTATCCTAGCTAGGATGTACTCTAAGGAACGCAGAAGTAGGCGGAGTGCAGTGGCTCATTCCTGTAATCCCAGTGCTTTGGGAGGCCGAGGTGGGCGGATCACCTGAGGTCAGCAGTTTGAGTCCAGCCTGGTCAACATGGCAAAGCCCTGTCTCTACTAAAAATACAAAAATTAGCTGGGCATGGTGGCAGGCGCCTGTAATCCCAGCTACTTGGGAGGCTGAGGCAGGAGAATCACTTGAACCCCCAAGGCAGATGTTGCATTGAGCTGAGATGGTACCACTGGCCATTTCAAAAAAAAAAAAAAGAATGCAGAAGTAAATTGAATGACCACAAAGACGTTACTTTTTTTTTTTTTTTTTTTTTTTTTTTTGAGACAGAGTCTGGCTCTGTCGCCTAGGCTGGAGTACAGTGGCGCAATCTCAGCTCACTTCAATCTGTGCCTCCTGGGCTCAAGCCACCCCCTGATCTCAGCCTCCTGAGTAGCTGGGACTACAGTCCTGCCACTATGCCTGGCTAATTTTTGTATTTTTTGTAGAGATGTTGCCCAGGCTGGTCTGAAACTCCTGAGCTCAAGGGATCCATCCACCTCGGCCTCCCAAAGTGCCAGGATTATAGGCATGTGCCACCGTGCCTGACCCAGACATCGCTTTTATCTGAAGCAACAACTGTCTGCCGTTTCTGTTTCCTTACTAATTATCCAGGAACTTTTACAGGTGAACTCTGAGAAGGACAATTTTTATTGTTTTTATGTCAGCATAACTAAAAGCAAAGCTGGATAGGAAGAGGTTACTTGAAAATGATTTCACCTGAACTCAAATGAATAGGCTGGCTACTGCATAAAGCAACAGAGGGGTCCCTTTAATTTAAAAGCTCAGGACTCCGAATCAATTGCTGGTTGGGAGAAGGTAGAGACATTCTTTACTTCTGCCTAAAACTGGGGAAAATGGTGTAGACTTCTGCTCTGAAGTGGTCCTCAGTGCTGCTTTGGTCAGAACTCCCGAGAGGCATCTGAGTGCTGGCCTGTCGCTGCGGCTGGCATTCCAGGCATTTCATTGGCCCCACTTCAGCCCACGCCTGGCTCCACGGGGCTGGGCAGCTGAGGGGAGTTTGTGGCAGAGTGGGCATGGGGCACGGCCCGTGCAATGTGCGTTACAAAGGGGCTCTCTCTGAAGCAAGTCCTCTGCACTCCAGTCTATTTGAGGAAAAAAAGAACAGTTCCCATAGGGATGGGGTTTGCTGAAGCAACTAGCTGCCTGGTTTCCTCTCTAGCATTGAGAGGGAGGGAGGGCTGGCTTAACTGGGGGACGGCCTTCTCATCTGGACTGTGTCAAGGCCAAGGTTAGGCTCCAAATCCCAGAAAATCTCTCTGCAGGGCCTTCTGACTTTCAGAGTGGTGCGAATGGAAGCAGGCTCCCTTCCCCTCCAGCGCTAGGGAGCCCCACAATCAGTGAGATGGAAAGAAAGATGGGCCCAGGCAGGGAGGCGGGAGCAGGGGAGGTGCCCAGGGCAGTGGCTGGAAGGGCAACGGGAGAAGAAGCAGAGGCTGGGGGTGGGGGTCACAGCAGGTGCTGTCTCTGGCCTGTGTGAAAGGTATTAGAAGACCCCATCCTTGGTGCCACATGGACCCCAGAGGCTTGTCTTAGTCCATGGGGTCTGAGGTGTAAGACACTGACATTTGGCCTCACCTCTTAGGCTTGGATGAATTTCAGAAAGTGCTAGACTGGAGAACAGTGGAAAAAATCAGTGGAACGAGATCTGGAGCACTCACTGCTCAATGTCAATGTCAGAGAACGCAACGACACCAATGGGAGGAGGGTGAGGACCAGAGGCTGATTGCGAGAGCTCTGTTGGAGTGCAGGACCCACTAACGGGTTATCTCAGGCTTCCTGGAGGCCACGGCTGTGCCTTGTGGTCCAAGACCTGGGGAAGCCACCACTGTGTCTTCCCTCTCCATCCTCCGGTGACTTGGGTCCAATTCCTGTTGCCATGGCAATCAGTCCAGCTGGCCTCACAGTTCACTGGCCTCAAAGTTGGCATCTGTAGGTGAAGCCAGTGGGACCCAGAGAACTTAATTCTTCTCAACTGAGCTGTCTTGGAGGAACTTTTCTCATCAACCACTGGAGCAGAGAACGTCACCAGCGTCTCATTGACGTCAACATCCTGGGCCTGGCTCTAGCTGAAAAGGAAAATTCTCCCCAAGGCAGACACATCTCCCGAAGCCCACACAGGCACTTTCTATGATTGCACTGGAAATCTGTCTCCTGGGGACAGGGAGCGCATACGCTCACGATCAAGTCACAGTGTGGAGCAGGCTCCAGGACGCCACGTTCATCTCTAAGAACAGGAGCCGGTGGTTGGGCGCAGATTCCTGAGCCAGATTGCTTGGGTTCAAAACCTGGTCACTTTTTATTAATTGCATGCTTAGTTACATTTTCTGTTTGTACTTCTGTTTCCTTCTCTGCAAGACGGGGCTAATCACAGACACTTGTTCATGATGTAATACACTTAGAATGCTTAGGACAGGCCTTCCTGCATAGTAAGTGCTCTGCAAACACTGGCTACTATTCTCCCTACGTGCAAACTTCTCCCAGCCAAAAGCCGCCCACACCAAGCCCCTGTGCCTTTTTCCTTCCGCACCCACGAGCAGGCTGCTCCTGGGGCCCTGGAGCTCACTTTCCCAGCCGCCCTCACCACCCACCATGGCGCAGAAGAGCTTCCGAAGTCCTGGCGTCTCCCACTGGTCTGGGCATCTCTCGCCTCATCTTCCCTCTCCGGCCCCACAACGTGCAGCACTTCTAGGGCAGTATACTTGCTGATTGCTTCCTTACTATTGCTCACAACAACCAGCTAAGACACTGCCAAAGAAACACTCACAGTTGGCCGGTCCACGGCATCCGGAGGGGACTCGGGGGACAGGCCTGTCCTGCCTCTCCCCAGCACCTGTTGATAAGAAGGAAATGTGGGGAGGAAAGAAAGGATGCAGGAGGCTGAGGCGGGAGGATCGCTTCAGGCCAGGAGTTCAAGACCAGCCCAGGCAACATAGCAAGACTCCATCTCTACAAAAAAATTTAAAAAATTAGCCAGGCATGGTGGTATGCGTGCCTGTAGTCCTAGCTACTGGAGGGGCCAGGGCAGGAAGATTACTTGAGCCCAGGAGTTGAGGCTGCAGGGAGCTGTGATTGTGCCAGTCTGGGTGACAGGGTGAGACCCCGTCTCTAAAAATAAAAATTGGGTGATGGTTCACACCTGTGATCCCAGCAATTTTGGAGGCCAAGACAGGAGGATCACTTGAGGCCAGAAGTTCAAAACCAGCCTGGTCAACATAGCCAGACCCCACCTTCAGCAACTGTCTCTACAAAATGAAAATAAAAATAATGAAAAAGAGAGGATGGAGGAGAAGGCTGAGAGACCAGTAACAGATTCCAAAAGGACTAATTGACAAGGAGAAAAAAAAGTCAGCACTTCCCTGGAAGAGAAAAAATTCGAAAAGGACAGTGGTTGAAAAGTCAGCATGTCTGCGTGAAAGGGAAGCAATGAAGTAGCGCCAACTCCTCCCCCGTCCCGGGCACCGTTTAGGGAGAGGATCAGAGTTCTGCCAGAGAATCAGAACCAGAAGGAGATATAGATTAAGTTTATTTCAAGGAATCAGCTTACGTGATTGTGGGGGCTGGCTAGGCAAGTCTGAAATCCAGAGGGCAGGCCAGCAGGCCGGAAGCTCCCTGGAGGAGCTGACACTGCGGTCCCCAGGCAGGATTTCTTCTTCTTCAGGGAAACCTCAGTTCCGCTCTTGAGGCCTTTCAACCGATTGCATGAGGCCCACCCACCTCGCAGAGGAGAACCTTTTACTCACAGCCAGTGATCGTCAGTGCTGACCACATCTACAACGCACCTCACAGTGGCACCCAGGCAAGCGTTTGGTTGAATCATGGGTATCATAGCTTGGCTAAATTGACAAGGAAATTGCCCATCACAGGGCTTAAGATCTAGTGCTTTAAGATCTAGTGACTTCTTGTTGTTTTGTTGTTATTGTTTTTATAGAGATGGAGTCTCGCCATGTTGCCCAGGATGGTCTCAAACTCCTGGGCTCAAGTGATCCCTCTGCCTCGGCCTCCCAAAGTACTGGGGTTATACAGGCATGAAACACCATGCCAGGCCAAGATCTAGTGACCTTGGATATGGACCACCATGGAACAGTTCCTCTTCCATGTGGGTGTGGGGGCATGAAGGGCTGTTTTCAGGAGGATCAAAGTAACCTCTACCCCAGCATGGGAAGTCCCAGAAACTTGAGTTCCAGGTAAGGTAGTGCAGAAAAAAGCAGGCTCATGAGCCAGTGCTGTGTCTCTCTGTGCAAGGGGAAAGAGCCCCTCTGAGGCCTCCACACACATTCAGCAGGACACAGGACACAGAGGTCAGCCTGTTGTGGCCACTGTGAAATGTCCCGTTGGAGTTGACAGGAGCCTGCTCTGACCTCAGGCCTCCTCCTCCAAACAGGTGACCGTGTAATGCTCTGGTTAAAAAGCAAGCCAGCTGGACTGTGTTATCTTTTAGTGTGGGAAAAATGCTCTTAGGCCAGGCGTGGTGGCTCACACCTGTAATCCCAGCACTTTGGGAGGCTAAGGTAGGTGGATCACTTGAGGTCAGGAGTTCGAAATCAGCCTGGTCAACATGGCGAAACCGCATCTCTACTAAAAAAATAAAAAATACAAAAATTAGCTAGGCATGGTGGCACGTGCCTGTAGTTCCAGCTACCTGGGAGGCTGAGGCAGGAGAGTTGCTTGAACCTGGGAGGCAGAGGTTGCAGATCACACCAGTGCACTCCAGCCTGGGTGACAGAGCAAGACTCTGTCTTAAAAAAAAAAAAAAGCTCCTAATATGTCAGATTTTAACCCAAAGGTAAATTCCAGCAGGGCATGATCGTCAGCCAGAGCGGCAGGTCTCAGCTTCGCTGTGTAAGCATCAGCTGGGGAGCTTTTGGTAAAATGCAGATTCCCAAGTTCAAACCTAGAAGTTCAGACTTGGCAGCTCTGGGATGATGCCAAAGGTACATCCTGCAGTTGCTGTGTCCCCAAGTCAGCACAGAGACAAGCAAAAACTCAAAGCTTCCTCCCTCCCTCAACTCCCAGCCAAGACTGGACGGGGCGGGGGACTCTGGAATCCTGAAAACAGATAGCCACATGGAAATAGTGACCACAGCACCCTTGAACTTTGTGAGCACAGCAGAAGTGTGTGGGATGGGCTGGCCCATCCAGATATGGGGTGCAAGAGGTGGGAATGTGGCCTCATGGTGGCTCCTGGCTTCAGCCCCAGCACTGCCACCAGAGGGAGGGCAAAGGTCAGTGGGGATGGTGGGAGGGCTGTGTGTTTTCAGGGGTGGGCATGGCAGGGGTCTCAGGCAAACACTAACACAGTGAAGCACAACTGCCAAGGCTTCCAGCCAGCCCGCTCCTCAGGCTCAGAAACGGTCCCAGAGGAAAAGATGGTTCAGAAGAGAGAGAGAGTAAGATCCTGGGGACATCCGAGCCAAACCACACGCACCTTCCACTGCTCAGCAGCCCCTGCCCCAGACTTCCAAACAGAATTCCATTTTCTGAATCCAGACAGCCACCTGGGTGAAGGCATCTGCCCATGAAGGCTGCTGCCCCAGGCACCAGGAGGTCAGGAGGGGGCCGTTTCTCTTCCTCCTGAGTCAGGACCCTCAGATGGAGAAGAAAATCCTCCTAGTCAGAAAGAGGAGGCTCTGACTTTAGGGACAATTTTTCAGGAGGCCTGGATTCTGTGGACAATCTTTCCAGTCAGAGAGAGAAGGCCTGGACTTCAGGGACAATTTTTTCCAGTTAGACAGAGGAGGTGGTGGTGGTAGTGCATGCCTGTAGTTCCGAGCTACTCAAGAGGCCAGGGTGGGAGGATCACTTGAGCCCAGGAACTGAGGCTGCAGTGAGCCACTGCGCTCTAGCCTGGGTGACAGAGCAAGACTCTGTCTCTAAAAATAAAAATAAAAAATTGGATGGTGGCTCACATGCGTAATCCCAACACTTTGGGAGCCCAAGGGGGGAGAATCACTTGGGGACAGTCTTTCCAGTCAGAGAGAGGAGGCCTGGACTCTGAGGACAGTCTTTTCAGTCAGAGAGAAGAGGTCTGGACTCTGAGGGGCATCTTTCCAGTCAGAGAGAGGAGGTCTGGACTCTGAGGGCAGTCTCTCCAGTAGAGAGAGGAGGCCTGGACTCTCAGGACAGTCTTTCCAGTCAGAGAGAGGAGGCCTGGACTCTCAGGACAGTCTTTCCAGTCAGAGAGAGGAGGCCTGGACTCTCAGGACAGTCTTTCCAGTCAGAGAGAGGAGGCCTGGACTCTCAGGAAGTCTTTCCAGTCAGGAGGGACTGGACTCTCTCAGAGAGAGGAGGACCTGGACCTCTCAGGAGCCAGGTCTTTCCAGTCAGAGAGAGAGGAGGCCCTGGGGACTCTCAGGACAGTCTTTCCAGTCAGAGAGAGGAGGCCCCTGGACTCTCCAGCCTCCTCAGGACAGTCTTTCCAGTCAGAGAGAGGAGGCCTGGACTCTGAGGACAGTACAGTCTTTCCAGTCAGAGAGAGGAGGCCCTGGCACTCTCAGGACAGTCTTTCCAGTCAGAGAGAGGAGGCCTGGACTCTGCAGGAGAGGACAGGTCTTTCCAGTCAGAGAGAGGAGGCCTGGACTCTCAGGACAGTCTTTCCAGTCAGAGAGAGGAGGCCTGGACTCTGAGGACAGTCTTTCCAGTCAGAGAGAGGAGGCCTGGAGGACAGTCTTTCCAGTCAGAGAGAGGAGGCCTGGACTCTGAGGACAGTCTTTCCAGTCAGAGAGAGGAGGCCTGGACTTTGGGGACAACCTTCTCTGTCAAGAGAGAAGAGGCCAGGATTTTAGGCAATGGGGAATAATTAATCTATACATGAAAATTGATTGTGTTCCACAAAATAGAAAACGCACCAAGTCAGCAATCTTTAACCAAGTCAGACTTCCCTGGAGTCACAACCTGAGGACAGAGATTTAAATCCTTGCTACAGAAAGGCCTTCGCTCTAAGTAGCAGGTCCAGCTTCTGCTGCATTAAACATAAGACGTATAAGGCCCCAGGCCTGATGTGTCTTGCTGCCCAGCCAGCCCTGCTGGTCCGGCAAACCAGGAGGAATTCGAGAAAACCAGAAGCCATCTTTAGCAGGGAACAGAACTCCAGGGGGTTGTGAGCTCCTTCAGCATAAAAGAAAACGTTGATTCTGGCCGGGTGTGGTGGCTCACACCCGTATATCCCGGCACTTTGGGAGGCTGAGGTGGGTGGATAACTTCAGGTCAGGAGTTTGAGACCAACCTAGGCAACATGGTGAAACCCCCGTCTCTACGAAAAACACAAAAACTAGCCAGGCATGGTGGCAGGTGCCTGTAATCCCAACTACGCGGGAGGCTGAGGCGAGAGGATTGTTTGAACCCATAAGGAGGAGGTTACAGTGAGCTGAGATGGTGTCACTGCACTCCAGACTGGGTAACAGAGCAAGACTCTGTCTCAAAAAAAAAAAAGAAGAAGAAGAAGAAAAGAAAATGCTGATTCTGGTAATGATGCTCTCACATGGTATGATTCCCAGAAACACAGGAGCTCTCACCATCACCGGGATGTGAACATTCACTCAGGAAACCTCCTCAGCCTCACAGTACATCTCCCGGAAGCACGACGGTCCCCTCCACATCCAACACACAGCCACCGAGAGCCTCTGACCCACGGACACCGTGCTGGGTGTTCACCAGTCATGACAGGGGGACAGACAGGTGTCCTGGGCCTTGGAGAATCTAACGTCCATGAAACAGACACAGGCAAGAAATCACAGCTGGGCAAAATTACAATGGGGAGCAGTGCTAGGGAGGAAAGACCCCCAGCTTCTCTTCCAGAGGAGAGGGTGGTCTGGGACATTGTCCCCATGGCCTCATCAATGAGATCAGGGAGGGGTAACGGAACACGCCGCACCACGGGCATCAGGGTGGGTGAAGTAGGGCTCGGGGAGGGAGGACCAGCAGCCTGGGAGGGGCGTGTGGTGGCCAAAGTTGCCGAGGAGGCCAGGGTGTTGAAGCAACCAAGAAGGTGGGGACAAGTGAGGCAAGAGAAGTGGGCGACCTCGCAGGCCTCCACGAAGAACCCGCCTTTGTTTTAGGAGCGATGGGAAGACACAGCATGCTTAGGGGTGGAGGGATCTCTTTCCAGAACTGCTCTAGAAGCCTGGTGGCGGGGACTGGTAAATATACTGAAAACCAAACCAAACAAAACGAAGCCCCGTACCCTCACCCCCCACCACGGGCATGCTTCCACCACGACAGCAAACATCAGGTTGTGGGTGTGTGGGGTCACGACCTCATCCTCTGCTCCCATTTCCCCAACAGCATCTAATGCACAGTGGACACGCGGCAGACCCTTCATATGTGACTACGTCCCAAGGATCTTTATGTGTTGGAGAGGCCTGCTTTGGAGGTCACCTGGATCCAAAAAGGCACGGCTTAGCTGGCACCATCTGCATAAGCAGATGAAACCTCAGACGTCCCTCTGATCCAAACACAATATGACTATATGAGAGCGAAGAGATTGCTTTAATGTCCTCTAACAGGTTAAAGGCCAGCACAGCTAAAGTAGGGGCCACAGGTGATGGATTCAGAAAGAAAAGCCACTTTCATGGCCGAAACTGGCTAAGGCTGGGCCGGTAGCTTTTCATTTAGAAGTATATCCTGGCCCGGTGTGGTGGCTCACGCATATAATCCCCAACACTTTGGGGGGCTGAGGAGGGAGGATTGCTTGAGGACAGGAGTTCAAGACCAGTCTGGGCAACATTGCAAGGTGCTAGCTCTACAAAAAATTAAAAAGTGAGCTGGGCATGGTGGTGCACGCCTGTGAGGCAGGAGGATCACCTGAGCCTGGGAGGTGGAGGCCGCAGTGAGCCGTGATTGCACCATTGCACTCCAGCCTGGGTGACAGAGCAAGACCTTGTCTCTAAAAAAATAAAAATAGGCTGGGCACGGTGGTTCACACCTGTAATCCCACCACTTTGGGAGGCCGAGGTGGGCAGATCACCTGAGGTCAGGAGTTCAAGACCAGCCTGGCCAACATGGTGAAACCCCGTCTCTACTAAAAAATACAAAAAAGTTTAGCCGGGTGTAGTGGCACATGCCTCTAATCCCAGCTATTCAGGAGGCTGAGGCAGGAGAATCCTTGAACCCGGGAGGCGGAGGTTGCAGTGAGTCAAGATCATGCCATTGTACTCCAGCCTGGGTGACAAGAGCCGAAACTCCATCTCAAAAAAATAAATAAAATAAATAAAAAATAAAAATATCTCCAGAAAGCAAAGTCCTCCTCTTTCCCTCTGCAGGGCAGTTCAGTTGTTTCCCCTAATCCCCTCTAAACCACGAGTGCTAGTGAAGGGCCCATCGTGGTGGAAGGAGGACAGTGCTGTGGAGGAGCCAGGCTCCCAGGCTTTGAGAGGAAGCTGCGGATGTTTAACACCAGCTCAGAGTCCCCTTGAAGGAATTTTTCTGCCACTATGTCATCTCCTCTTGAAACCCTGGCCTGGGCCAGGTGCGGTGGCTCACGCCTGTAATCTCAGCACTCTGGGGGGCCAAGGTGGGCGGATCACCTGAGGTCAGGAGTTTGAGACCAGCGTGGCCAACATGGTGAAACCCCGTCTCTACTAAAAATACAAAAAGTCTGCTGGGAGTGGTGGTGCATGCCTATAATCCCAGTTACTCAGGAGGCTGAGGCAGGAGAATAGCTTGAACCCGGGAGGCAGAGGTTGCAGTGAGCTGAGATCATGCCACTGCTCTCCAGCCTGGGCGACAAGAGCAAGACTCTGTCTCAAAGAAAAACAACAACAACAAAAAAGAAATTCTGGCCTGGCCTGGAAGAAGCTGATGGCTAAAAGGGGCTTCAGAGACTCCATCCAGATCTGCAGCTGATTCTGTCCAGGTTGGAGCCACGGCAGACAGGAGAGTGGCTGTCTTGGGGACGGGGTCAAAAAGATGGATTTGGAAGTTTTGAGCCTCAAAAATGACTGACAGGTCCATGGCTACTGGAAGAAGCTTTCACTGGCTGTGGGGGGTGGGGAGCCACCACCCTCGTGTCCCCAGGAGATAGGAGAAAACTGCAGCAGGTTGCTAGTTGCCCTATTGATGATGTGTTAGAATGCTGTCCCTCTGCTGATTCCCGTAGCGTCCCTGGGTAAATGGCAGAGAGCCTTGCTGGCTCTTTGGGGCCACCAGCCAAAAGCCTGTTGCCTTTGCCATTTGCAGAGCGAGAGACTCATTCATCTCACACCTCTTAATATTTAAGACTCTGTTTTTCCCTTTTTCTGGTTCTTATGGATGGAGCCTTAAGCAGCCAACTCTAGGAGGCAGCAGGTTCATTTAAAATAAATAAATAAATAAACAGGCAAAAAGGCTCAAACACCTAAAAACTAGCAGCCCAGCTGCTTACTGGGAAGAGGGGTCTCCCTGGGCAGTGAAAGGTGAAGAGTAGATGCTAGGATTGTTGGAAATTACCACTGCATTGAGAATCTCTTTTTTGTTTTGAGATGGAGTTTCACTCTTGTTGCCCAGGCTGGAGTGTAATGGCGCAGTCTTGGCTCACTGCAACCTCTGCTTCCTGGATTCAAGCAATTCTCCTGCCACAGCCTCCCAAGTAGCTGGGATTACAGGCAGCCACCACCACACTCGGCTAATTTTTGTATTTTTAGTAGAGACGGGGTTTCACCATGTTGGCCAGGCTGGTCTTGAACTCCTGCCCTCGGGTGATCTGCCCACCTCGGCCTCCCAAAGTGCTGGGATTACAGGCATGAGCCACCGTGCCTGGTGAGAATTTCTTTAAAAAAATATATATATATACACACACACATACACACACACACACACACACATATATATATATACACACACATACATATATATATATATACATATTTGAGGAGTAAGGGTTATTGTTTTACCCCAAATCAGTTTAAAATCTGAGTAAATTTAAATTTTTGGATGTAGCACATGCTGTTGGTTGCCTGTCCCAAATCCACGCCCCCTCTTCTCCCTGCTCATAGACCCTGATTTGGTTTGGGTAACCCACCCTCCTCCCCTGGCCACGTGCCTCATGAAGCCCTTGAGGTCATCCCTTCATTTGCCACTGATTGGTTTGGGGCTGGGCACAAGACCCAATTCTGACCAATGAGGTGTGTAAGAAAGTCAGCATGGGCTTTGGGAAAGGCTTCCTCACTCATGATGAGACCCTGGGAGGAGCCAAATGGGAGAGGAATTGGCAGGGACGAAGCCAGTGGGATGAGGGCAGTAGAGCAGAGATACGGAGGGAACCAAAGTCCTTGACATTACTGAGCACCTGGATGTCACCTGTCCTGAAGCTGCTCTACCTCTGGACTACTTGGTTTGTTACTTTTTTTATTTTTGAGACAGGGCGTTGCTCTTTTGCCTAGGTTGGAGTGCAGTGGCACAATCCCAGCTCACTGCAGCCTCCACCTCCTGGGCTCAAGCGATTCTCCCACCTCAGCCTACTGAGTAGCTGGGACCACAGGTGCACGCCACCACACCTGCCTAGTTTTTTTGTTTTGGTTTGGTTTGGTTTGTTTGTAGAGATACCCCACGTCTGCCTGTGTTGCCCAGGCTGGTCTCCAACTCCTGGGCTCAAGGGATCCTCCTGCTTCAGCCTCCCAAAGTGTTAGGATTATGGGCGTGAGCCACTGCACCTGGCCTTAAAAAATGTTTACTGTTCTGATTAAGTCATTTTAAGTAAGGTTTTCTCTTACTTGCAGCTGAAGGAATCCTAACTGGTATATCCCACAGTCTAAGCAACTGTGTCATCATCAATTACCTTGGAATTTTTTTTGTAAAAAAGCAATTCACTTAACAAACAGCATCTCTGTCACAAAGGGTTCGGTAACAGCAAAAACTGCTCCCCTGTCCTGTCCCTGCAAAGAATGCCATGCAACGGGGGTTTCAGACAAGCATTGTATCTGCTCTTACATCTCCCCTTCCCAGTAAAGTGTTTGGGTGATGTTCCATGGCAGGGGAACAGATAGAAGAAGGCACAGCCTGGTTCAAGGAAGAGGGCAAATGCGTTTTCAACGATGCCAAACTGGGCAAAACTAGTCCTAGTTTCAGGTGGGGTGTCCTGGGCTTGTTCTTCACTGAAACAGACCTGGGCTGCTTTTCTTCCTGTCCTCAGGCCAGAAATCCCCCATAAATTTGTCTAAGGGAACCATCACTGGCCAAGATACAGAGGGGGCAAGAACGCAGGAGACGGAGTCTTCTTACCAGGAGAGGTGATTACAAAACTTCAAACAATCTCCAAGTAAAATCCAGCCCCAGTAAGGGACTGTAGCATAAATTTGAATTTTGGAGGGAGTCCAGCCCTCCACGTGTTTCTCTGAGTAGGAACTGGGAGAGCTTCCCCCATACAGCCAAGTCCCGTCGCAGAGCAGTCCCCCAACCACCCTGTCTCCGCCCCAACCCTCCTTATGGAGGCAAACAGGCCACCGAACTACAGCCTCCCACTGCGTTCCATCGGCAGTCACAGGAAAACCCTCATGGCTTCTGGGCTTTGCCTCCCCAATTTGCCACCCAGCACCCAGGCTCTATAAGAAATCTGCTTTCAGAATCAAAGACCTGAAAATTAGAAATGCTTTTCTAATGCCGAGGCCAAATTTCCTCCACACAAAACACCACAAATCCCTCTTCAAACAAATTCGCGTGATTTCCCCCCAATCTCAATGGCCTTTTTCTCGGGTTGTAAATGTTCCCTAAAGTTGTCAGTGAATTAAACCAGAAAAAAAAAGAAAGAAAGAAAGAAAAGAAAGAAAAGAAAAAAAGGGTGGGTTACCTGCTCTGTGGGCCAAAGAAGGACCTTGGATTGATCGGATGTCAGCTCTGGTCCTGCAGCTTCCCCAGGCTGGCTCCACCTGTCTGACCTGTTCGGCTGGCTGCCGCCTCTGGGCCTGGCACAGCCGCAGGGAGTGGGGCTCGCTGCCAGCACCCAGGCCCCTCCATAGGTGTGCATTCACCTGCCGAGAGGTGCAGGCACACAAGTGCCCTCCCCTCTCTGCTCCCACCATGTGACCTGCCCCCCAGCTGGACAGGCACTGGAGCATCTCCCATCGGTGTCACCAGAATTTCAAACCTGAAGCTGGCAGAGAGAAAGAAGAAAGGGAAGAAGAAGAGGGGAGGGGGACAGAGGAAAAATCCTGGCCCCCACAACTAACCAACAGTCCTTCCGTGATGTCGTGGAGGTCAGGCCAGGTGGGGCCAGCAGCCCCGTCACGGTGATCGTCAGGGTCAAATTCCAGGGCTGCTCTTTCCCCCTGGGTGGCTATTTTGGGAAAGCGGCTTTCCTCCAGCAGTCGACAGACTAGCTACTACGGACGCTGGAATCCGGAAGACTCCAAGCTCTGCCAGGGCCCAGCACAGGTAAAGGCACCGAGGACAGCCCTGGGAGCAAAGAAACAGTTCCAGCTGCTGCAGGTGCCCCAGAACTCCGCTCTGATCATACACAGTCCCACGAGTCCCTCCTGTCCCTACCCTTCAATAAGGATCACCCAGCACTTGGGGTCCTGTCTGGCTTGGAAGAGGACGTGGGGCTTGAGGTATTACCCAAGGTGTTGAGGGGGTACAGCTGGAGGGGCAGGTGGCATCAGGTCTAGCGGTAAGGCCACTATTTTCCTGCCACCCAGGACTGAGAGCCCTTAGCAGCCAGATTTGGCTTCTCTTCCCTTTCACTCCCTGGCCCCTGATGCCCGTCAAGCTCAAGTCGATACTGAACAACTGAGTACACAGCACAGCCTGGGTGTGAGGTCACAGACTCTGTGCCTGGGATTGGGGTGGGCCAGGCATCTGACTCTGAGTTTCAACCACTGCTCAAGTTCAATCATGTGCTTCTAAGCTGCCAATCAAGCCAAACCTCTGGGAGTCACTGAAGAATAGAAACAGCAAGGCCAAGAGGAGGGTTGTGGTGCCCTGTGGTCTTGATAACTTGGGTTTTGAATGCAGGGTGGATGTTAAGATATAAAGCCCTTCCTAGGAAACCAGAACACATCCTCCTAAGGAGGCAACAAAGCAGGGCAAGGAGCCCAGGAGAGGACCCGTGATGGAATTCAGACAGAGCCCAACCTCCTTCCTCCCAGGGTATAGCCTTGCTCACGGGGCGCGGGAGGAGAAGGCTAACTGCTGCTGAGTGTGGCCAGGCAGGTCTTCAGCTACTGACCTCAGGGCTGTGTCCACCCCTTAGAGCAGCACTGAGCTTGAAAGTGAAGCCCTGGCCGGGCGCAGTGGCTCACGCCTGTAGTCCCAGCATTTTGGGAGGCCGAGGAGAGCGGATCACCTGAGGTCAGGAGTTCGAGACTGGCCTGACCAACATGGAGAAACCCCGTCTCTACTAAAAAAAAAAAAAAAAGAAAGAAAGAAAGTGAAGCCCTCTCTCAAACCCAGCACTGGCTCTGCTGCCCCAAGAGGGTCCTGCAAACACACAGGCCTTGCCCAAGGGGCCTGATGTGCAGGAGAGGGACAGGGCCCAGGGCAGTGACCCCAAAGGGCTCCATCCTGGGACCTGACTCCTCCTTGCTCATAAACAACCAGGCCTTTGCCTTCCTCCCACACCAGTCCCCGGGTCAAAGGCCTTAAGAAAATCCCCCATGCACTAGCCAACTCAGACCGCCCTGGCCCTTAGATCATCTGCTAGTCACTGGGCTGAGACCCAAACGAGAGGGAAATGTTTGGCGATTTCAGGGAACTGAACAGCAAAGGTGTTCACAATCAGACCACCAGCAGGAGTGCGGCATGCCCCTTAAAAACACTTTAAGGAAGTATTTACCAAGGCTGCTAAAAAAGAAGTTGAGGATTTCTGCGTCTGATTTAGTAGAAAATAATCTTTGAAATTTACATACAAAGTCCCATGATAAGTCATTTGGGATCCCCCAGAGGAGGAAGGCTGCTTGTGGTTAGACTGGGTGAGTCAACGAAACAAACAAATGGGCCCGATGAAGTCAGCTTTTTGGAAAAGGAACAAAGAAAACTGCACCCAAGTGAGAGGCAGCTTACAATGGTGAAGCAGTGGTCACAGAAAATCCATTTCCAAAGCCTCTAATCCAGCAGTTTGGGGGATGATTTTGTCACCCAGGGGATATTTGGCAATATCTAAAGACATTTTTGGGGCCGGGTGTGGTGGCTCATGCCTGTAATCCCAGCACTTTGGGAGGCTAAGGCGGGCAGATCACTTGAGGTCAGGAGTTCGAGACCAGCCTGGCCAACATGACAAGACCCTATCTCCACTAAAAATACAAAAATTAACTGGGCATGGTGGCACACACCTGTAATCCCAACTACTTGGGAGGCTGAAGCAGGAGAATCACTTGAGACTGGGAGGTGGAGGTTGCAGTGAGCCGAGATCGCATCACTGCACTCCAGACTGGGTGACAGAGCAAGACTCTGTCTCAAAAGAAAAAGAAGAAAAAAAAAAAAAAAACAGACGTTTTTGATTATCACAATTGAAGCGTAGGGAGTGCTCCTGGCTTCTAGTGGGTAGAAGCCAGGAATGCCGCTAAACATCCTACAGTGCACAGGGCAGCCCCCACCACAAAAAATCATCTGGCCCCGAATGTCCGTAGCACTGCCACTGAAAAACTGTTCTCATCCACTGAGAACTCTCTCTCTCTTCCTTGCAAGTCCTGGGCAAATGGTTGTTTTTAGTAGCCCAGAGGGCCATGGTGGTGACAGCTCCTCCCTGGGCGATGCCAGGCTTCACGGGGTCAGCATCTTTGGAGGGTCCTCTGGGCATAGACCCCAGCTTGGGCAAGCCACTTGGCTGCCCCTGCATGGGTGACCCTGCCTGACTGCCCCTGGCTGCAACAGCCCCTTGCCGAGGCTCCTAGACCCTCAGAACCTCCCCTCTGCTGCTCTGGCTCTCAAGGTCCCACAGTAAAGCCACAGGAACGAGAAGGAGCAATGACAGTTCTCATCATCCCGTCATCGTCACAGCAGACTGGTAGGTGCTTTACAGGTGACAGTGAGCTTTCACATTCCTTGTCTCACCTGAATACATAAAAGCCTCACCCACTGTTAAAGCAATCTGAGTTCTTGACCTGCCAGACCAGTGAAACATGCAGAGGCCACCTGTCCCCGATGAGGACCTGGGGGAGAGGGAGCCGTGTGTTCATCTGGGGAGCCCCCAGAGTCCAGAGCTGGGCAGAGGTGACAGCAGCCTGTTTAGGGGACCTGGGGGAGGCCAGGGTTCTGGCTGCTCCACGGCAGGCCCTGAGGTGGAGGGTCTAGACCCTGACCAGGCACCAGTCCTGCTGAAATGAGGCTCCAGAAATAGACACACGTCACACTCCCTGGAATATTTTCTGGGCAGCCACAAAGTTCAGCAAATAGTCAACGGAAACCATCTCCAAGAAGTGGATGAACTGGAAGGACACATGCCCAAGGCTGATATGGGACGTATTTGGGGACTTGGGGAAGAAGCAGGACAGAAATAGGCCCAGCTCATTAACTGCAGAGACAGGGTCTGGCCCTGTCCCCCACTGAGCTGGAGCACAGTGGCATGAGCATAGCTCACCAAAGCCTTGACCTCCCTGGCTCCAGCCATCCATCTTCCCCCCTCAGCTTCTCTAGTAGCTGGGACCACAGGTGTGCACCACCATACCACGCCCAGCTAATCTTTTTTTTGTTTTTTGAGACAGAGTCTCACCGTGTCCTTCAGGCTGGAGTGCCGTGGTGTGATCTCGGCTCACTGCAACCTCTGCCTCCCGGATTCAAGCAATTCTCCTGCCTCAGCCTCCCAAGTAGCTGGGATTACAGGTGGGCACCACCACACTTGGCTAATTTTTTGTATTTTTAGTAGAGATGGGGTTTCACCATGTTGACCAGGCTAGTCTCGAACTCCTAACCTCAGGTGATCCGCCCATCTCAGCCTCCCAAAGTGCTGGGATTACAGATGTCAGCCACCGCACCTGGCAACCCGGCTAATGTTTAAAACAATTCTTTTAGAGACAGGGTCTTACTATGTTGTCCAAGCTGGTCTCAAACCTCCGGGCTCAAGTGTTTCTCCAGCCTCAGCCTCCCAAAGTGCTGGGATTACAGGCATGAGCCACCGCGTCTGGCCTGTTTGAGTTTTTATGAGTATTATTACTTATTTTATAAATCTAAAAGAACATTAGGAAAAAATAAGAATAGGGGCAGAATATCTCGTATCCACACCCCCTTTCTTGGGAAACACAGCCTTGCCTGCTTGGGAAACTCCTGAACTGCAGTCTGGGTTGTGACTCCATGCGTCATTCATCCTGGTCACCAGATCCTGGAAAACCAACCCCAAGTGAGACTCTGAATAAGTCAAAGGACAGAGACCACAGGAGACAGCTCCCGGCACTAAGCAAACACCTGTCTCCAGCAAACCTCAGGAAATGAGAGAAACAAGTCCATGCTCCAGCCGGGAGCCCCTGCGGGAGGGAGGCTGCCCATCTGACACCCCTAGACCTCCTGCCTGCACTCCCCCTGAGTAGGTGGCCCCCTGCCACTGCCCGTCCCCTCAGACCAAGGCCTTTCCTCGGGAGAGAGGGTGGATGTGGGGAAACACCAGCTCTTCAACGTATCCTGGGAAGGCGGAACCTGGAAGCCCCTTTTGAAGTTTGAGCAAAGAAGGGGAGGATGTGACCCACCAGGCAGGCAGGAGCCGCTGACTCCAAGGCGAAAATAGAAACTGCCTCCCTGTAGCTTGGATGCCATTGCAGCTGGCACACAGAGGCTGTTAGGATCAATCTGAGGTTCTGGATCCAGTGCCTGCCTCTGAGGCTGCTGACAAGGAGGAAAGTCACTGCAAAAATGCTTGGCCCAGGCCGGCGTGGTGGCTCATGCCTGTAATCCCAGCACTTTGGGAGGCCGAGGCAGGTGGGATCACCTGAGGTCAGGAGTTCAAGACCAGTCTGGCCAACATGGTGAAATTCATGTCTCCAAAAATACAAAAATTAGCCAGGTGTGGTGGCACACGCCTGTAATCTCAGCTACTCGGTAGGCTGAGGCAGGAGAATCGCAGGAACCCTGGAGGTGGAAGTTGCAGTGAGCTGAGATGGCACCACTGCACTCCAGCCTGGGCGACAGAGCGAGACTCTGTCTCAAAAAAAAAAAAAAAAAAAAAAAAGGAAAAGAAAAAAGAAAAAAAGAAAGAAAGGCCAGGCGCAGTGGCTCCCACCTGTAATCCCAGCATTTTGAGAGGCCAAGGCAGGCGGATCACGAGGTTAGGAGTTTGAGACCAGCCTGACCAACATGGTGAAACCCCATCTCTACTAAAAATACAAAATTAGCCGGGCGTGTGATGCTCGCCTGTAATCCCAGCTATTCAGGAGGCTGAGGCAGGAGAATCACTTGAACCTGGGAGGCAGAGGTTGCAGTGAGCCAAGATCGTGCTACTGCAGTCCAGCCTGGGTGACAGAAGGAGACTCCCTCTCAAAAAAAAAAAAAAAAAAAAAAAAATGCTTGGCTCACCTGGCAGCTTTAAGCTTGGAGCCTCCTGGCCACCTGACCTGCTCTCAATGCACACAAGGCACAGCCTCCTGGAATGGTGCCTGCACACCCACTTTATCACCCACTTCCCAACCTGCAGAACTGCCATCTAATTTTCCATCTACAACTGTTCCTCCACCTCAGGCCTCAGCACTGTTTCTGCGGCTTCAACTCCTTACTCCTCTCTGCTATGAGAGCTCTGTGCTCCCACCTCTGGCTCTGTCACCCACAGCCAGTGTGAATAACTCACAAGGTGTCACCAAGACCTTCCACCTCCCCAGGCTGTCTGTCGTGCAAAAGGGATTCACACCTAGAGACAGGGCTGGAGCTGGGTGGCCATGAGACTGACCTGCAGGGACAGCTTATATGCTCCACCATTCTTAAGGGCATCTACTTCCCAGCTAACATGTAAAGCAAGAAATTCAGACCAGGCACGGTGGCTAACACCTGTAATCCTAATGCTTTGGGAAGCTGAGGTGGGAGGATCTCTTGAGCTCAGGAGTTTGAGACCAGCTTGGGCAACACAGGGAGAGGCCATCTCTAAAAAAATATTTTAAAATCATTCAGGTGTGCACCTGTAGTCCCAGTTACTCAAGAAGCTGAGGAGGGAGGATCGCTTGAACCCAGGAGTTCGAGGCTGCAGTAGGCTATGATCACACCACTGTACTCCAGCCTGAGCAACACAGCAAGACCCTGTCTCTCAAAATAAAATAAAATAAATGCAGTGTGGGCATAATATCATATTTTGAGGACATAGTATACCTTGAAAAATGTCAAGGAAAATGGATAGGTTGATAATATTCAAAATAATCTAAAGTGTGTGTGTGTATGTGTGTGTGTGCGTGTGCGTGTGTGTGTGTGTCTCTCTAGTTTAAGAATATGTGGTACAGGCCTGAGCACAGTGGCTCATACCTGTAATCCCAGAACTTTGGGAGGCCAAGGCCAGCTGATGGCTTGAGCCCAGGAGTTCGAAACCAGGCGGGGCAACATGGTGAAACCCTGTCTCTAAAAAATAAAAAAAAAATTAAAAAAAGAATATATGGTGCAAAGGCAAATAAAAGCAATGTTTCCAGTGGGCTAGATGGAGAAGTCCCTTTGCTGCCTCTCTGGGTCACATGGGAGAAGCACAGTTCCCTGTAGCCCCCATCCGGAGTCCTGGTACTCTGTAAAGGCTGCCAGACCTGGGGGTGAACTGGTGATCCGGGACACAAGGAAGCAGGCAGTGGAAGAGACACAGGAGCCAAGCAGATGCAAATTCACCACACTGGGCCATGCATTCCTGGAGGAAACCTACTTCCTTCCATCCACAGGGAAGGGACTCAACACAGAGTGTTTTTATAAAGAGTGTCAGGACCCAATGTCTGAATGTGGGGGGATAGCCCACAGCTGGCCCAAGGAACATGTGTGGACCACCAAGTGCTGTCCTCTCTCCTCCTGTCCCCATATAGAGATGACTTGCTTTCCAACCACACCTACAAGTACTCACTGTCTTCGGCCCTTGCCTGACCCCTGGTTCACGGCAAAACCTACCCTTGGGTGAATGCCAGATGCCCTGGAATTGGAAGGGGTTGGTGCTGTAGGAGACTCATCTTCAGTGGATTCTGCATTTGAGTATGGAATACATTTTCTTTTCTTTTTTTTTTTTGAGACGGGGGCTCGCTCTGTTGCCCAGGCTGGAGTGCAGTGATGCGATCTTGGCTCACTGCAACTTCCGCCTCCCGGGTTCAAGTGATTCTCCCGCCTCAGCCTCCCAAGTAGCTGGGATTACAGGGGTGCACCACCACACCCAGCTAATTTTTGTATTTTTGCAGAGACGGGGTTTCACCATGTTGGCCAGGCTGGTCTTAAACTCCTGACCTCAGGTGATCCACCCGCCTCGGCCTCCCAAAATGCTGGGATTATAGGCATGAGCCACGGTGCCAGGACTGGAATACATTTTCTATCTGGCTTAAGCCAAAAGAATGAAGCTCTAATGGCTGAATTTCAGCCACAAACCAGCTCACTGAAGGAGACTGGGTGGAGGCAGGCAGCATAAGGGGAGGTGTCCCTGAGCTCACAGACCAGGGCCCTCCTCACTCAGATGCTGGCTCTATGCCCCCCGGGCCTTCTGGGGCCAGCCTCTCTGCCTTGAGGCCCCACCCTTCCAGCTTCACAAGCAACTCTTACTCATCTTTCAGGCCTCGGTTAAGCGCCCTACAACCCCCCTCACTCAGCTATGGGCTCCCAGTGCCCACCCCAAGCATCACACGTCTCCCTGCATCATGGTGGCCAACTCGCTTGTACCTCTCTCTCACCAGACTGAGTGTCAGCTTCCTGTTCCTACTCCCAGCACCTAGCCCAGCAGACAGGACGTAGTGAGTGCCAGTAAAGGTCTGTTGAGAAAGCACGGGAGGAGGAGTGGGCAAAAAAAGACAGGCAGCGTTGCCAGCCAGCCTGCGCTCAGTCAGCGGACCGCACGTTCCAAGCCTGCGAGAGTTTAATCATCAGGCTGAGCCTCAGGTGTTTAGTCTGTCATCAGCACAGAAAACACAGGTGAGGCAGCAGACGGGAAAGTGCTTTAAAAACCGTAACTGGGGCCGAGTGCTGTGGCTCATGCCTGTAATCCCAGCACTTTGGGAGGCCGAGGCAGGTGGATCACAAGGTCAGGAGATCGAGACCATCCTGGCTAACACAGTGAAACCCCGTCTCCACTAAAAATACAAAAAATTAGCCGGGTGTGGTGGTGGGCGCCTGTAGTCTCAGCTACTTAGGAGGCTGAGACAGGAGAATGGCATGAACCCGGGAGGCAGAGGTTGCAGTGAGCCGAGATCACGCCACTGCACCCCAGCCTGGGTGACAGAGCGAGACTCTGTCTCAAAAAAAAAAAAAGAAAAAAAAAACTGTAACTGGGCCGGGTGTGGTAGCTCACACCTGTAATCCCAGCACTTTGGGAGGCCAAGGAGGGCAGATCATGAGGTCAGGAGTTCCAGACCAGCCTGGCCAACATAGTGAAACCCCGCCTCTACTAAAAATACAAAAAATTAGCCAGGTGTGGTGGCGGATGCCTGTAGTCCCAGCTACTCAGGAGGTTGAGGCAGGAGAATCGCTTGAACCTGGGAAGTGGAGGTTGCAGTGAGCCGATATCATGCCATTGCACTCCAGCCCAGGTGACAGTGTGAGACTCTGTCTCAAAAAAAAATAATAATAATAACAAAAACAAAACTGTAACTGCAAAGAGTCACACTTCCATTTCAGACCGTCTTTGAGTACACCTATTTTTTTTTTTGAAACTGAGACTTGCTCTGTCTCCCAGGCTGGAGTGCAGTGGCACGATCTCAGCTCACAGCAATCTCCACCTCCTGGGTTCAAGTGATTCTCCTGCCTCAGCCTCCCGAGTAGCTGGGATTACAGGCACCCGCCACCATGAGCGGCTAATTTTTTGTATTTTTAGTAGAGATGGGGTTTCCCCATGTTGGTCAGGCTGGTCTCAAACTCCTGACCTCTGGTGATCCACCCACCTCGGCCTCCCAAAGTGCTGAGATTACAGGCGTAAGCCACTGTGCCCGGCCAAGTACACCTAATTCATAAGTTGACAATGATTTGGACTTTTCACAAGGTTATTTGGCAAGTTGGCTGCTTGTAATTAGGAATGCCACGCCCTGAAGTCACAATACCATAAGTGTGGCAGGTTTGTAGTTTCAGCCAGTAGAGTCCACTGTACTGTGGGACTTCAGATATCCAGAAACATGGGGCATCATCCCCTCGTGGGTCAGGATGCCTCACTTCACTTTATCCCTCTTGGCACCTAGCATGATGGGGAGCCAGGGCCGATACCTGAATACCCAGTGAATGAATGAAAAGGATGAGAAGTAATCCAAAAGCAGCAGCAATAGCAATAGAAACAGCGGCCCCACTACGCGTCAGGCACTGTTCTTCACCCTTTTACTGCGTCACTCATTGCAGTGGGCTGAAAAACACCCTGGAGAGATAGCCACGTCAAATCCCTGCAACCAGAGCATGTGGGTCTTTGCAGAGCTGATTAAGATTTTGAGATGAGACCATCTTGGATGATCTGGGTGAGCCCTAAGACAGGTGTCCTTAGAAACAGAGGCAGAAGGAAATTTAAGACAGTCAGAAGAGGAGAAAACACAGACACACAGAGAAGGCCACTGAAAGACAGAGGCAGAGACTGGAGTGATGCAGCCACCAGCCCAGGAATGCTGGGACAGCCACCAAAGCTAAAAAGAGACAAGGGAGGCTTCTTCCCTAGAGCCTCCAGTGGGGGTACGGCCCTGCTGGATTTCAGATTTCTGGCCTCCAGAGCTGTGAGGGAATAATTTAAGCCATCCAGCAGCCACAGGAAATTACTATACTCCTGGAGTCATGAATAAGCTCATTCACAACTGCAATGGGGTTGTTACAGAAAGGCAGGGTAGGAAAGCAGCCTCTGGGCTGGGCACGGTGGCTCATGCCTGTAATCACAGCACTTTGGTGGCTCACGCCTGTAATCACAGCACGTTGAGAGGCTGAGGTGAGCAGATCGCTTGAGCCCAGGAGTTCAAGACCAGCCTGGGCAACATGGCGAAACCCATCTCTACAAAAAAAAAAAAAAAAAAAATTAGCCAGGCATGGTGGCGCATGCCTATAGTCCCAGCTACTTGGGAGGCTAAAGTGGGAGGACGGCTTGAGTCTGGGAAGTCAAGGCTACAGTGAGCCATGATCACCCCACTGCACTCCAGCCGGAGCAACAAAGCAAGACCCTGTCTTTAAAAAAAGAAAGTCTCTGAGCAGCTCAAACTCCTGCGCCCAAGTTCCTGTCCCTCCTCAGAACATACTGTTACCCTCAACATGGTGTTCTGTTAATATCTCATATTCTGTTAATCAATACTCTCCTTGGATAAACACTCTCCCCACTCTCAACTTCACAGCTGAAATTCAATATCAAGTAAATAGCACAACTAAAGCTAAGCTAAAGGAAAGTGATGAATCAAAGCAATACTTTGTTTCCAAATGACCTCTGCCCCCCCATTCTGACACTGGGGTGAGGCCTAGCTTGCCCTTGAACTCCACTGTATGAACTCATTTTTTTTTTTTTTTTTTTTTTTTTTCACAGAGTCTCACTCTGTCACCCAGGCCGGAGTACAGTGGCATGATCTTGGCTCACTGCAACCTCCGCCTCCCAGGTTCAAGCAATTCTGCCTTAGCCTCCCGAGTAGCTGGGATTACAGGTGCACGCCACCACGCCTGGCTAATTTTTGTATTTTTAGTAGAGATGGGGTTTCACTGTGTTAGCCAGGCTGGTCTCGAACTCCTGACATCAGATGATCCACCCTCCTCGGCCTCCCAAAGTGCTGGGATTATAGGCGTGACCCACCATGTCTGGCCTGAAGAAGGCTCCCTTGTCTCTTTTTACCTTTGGTGGCTGTCCCAGCATTCCTGGGCTGGTGGCTGCATCACTCCAGTCTCTGCGTCTGTCTTTCAGTGGCCTTCTCTGTGTGTCTGTGTTTTCTCCTCTTCTGACTGTCTTAAATTTCCTTCTGCCTCTGTTTCTAAAGACACCTGTCTTAGGGCTCACCCAGATCATCCAAGATGGTCTTATTTCAAAATCTTAACCTAAATAGGAATGAGGGTTCCTGACCCCACAGTAATTTAGAAGCAGCAACTCAGAAGGGAAGGAAAGGTTTGCTGAAATCAGATTCACCGGCAAGAACAAGGAAAGACAAGTGAGAGAAAGAGAACAAGGGAAGAAATGGAAATTCTATAAACCACACTCGTGACATTTAAAAAAGCCCTGCAACCTGAGGCCAGGGCCTCCAGGAGGTGGCTTCACACAGACACAGCAATGCATGTTCACAGTGACCAGTAAGCTTAGGAAGAAAAGGTAAAATTGTGTTTATTCTGTTTTAAGAAGAGGGAAGCATGAGTTATATTCTAGAAAGACTTCCAACCAAAAACAATAGAATTGAAAAGTGCCAGTACAGGGAGGATTTTTGTTTGTTTTTGAGGCAGGGTCTCGCTCTGTCACCCAGGAGGGAGTGCAGTGGCACAATCATGGCTCATTGCAGCCTCAACCTCCAGGGCTCAAGTAATCCTCCTGCCTCATCTTTTTGATTTTTTTTTTTTTTTTGTAGAGACAATGTTTCGCCATGTTGCCCAGGCTGGTCTTGAACTCCTGGGCTCAAGCAATCCTCCCTCCTCAGCCTCCCAAAGTGTTGGGATTACAGGCATGAGGCACCGCACCCAGCCAGGATGAATCTTTAGCTGTCTAAAACACTCGCTGGGTGTGGTGGCTCACGCCTGTAATCCCAACACTTTGGGAGGCTAAAGCAGGTGGATCACTTGAGGTCACGAGTTCAAGACCAGCCTGGCCAATATGGTGAAACCTCGTTTCTACTAAAAATACCAAAATTAGCCAGGCGTGGTAGCATGCACCTGTAATCCCAGCCACTTGGAAGGCTGAGGCAGGAGAATCGCTTGAACCTGGGAAGTGGAGGTTGCAGTGAGCTGAGATCATGCCATTGTACTCCAGCCTGGGAGTTGCAATGAGACTCTGTCTCAAAAAAAAAAAAATAAAATAAAATAAAATAAAATAAAATAAAAATAAAACACTCAAGGTTTCCCAGGAACCTGTCTGTCTGGTGTTGAGGCTCCTGTCCAGAGGTATCTTGTGCCCCAAAGACAAACCACCTCAAGAGGTGACATTCCACTCTCTCCCATTTTCCTAGTGAAGTGGGGAGGTAGGGTGCAGTGGCCACTGCTTCTGGCCCCCTACCTGCCCTGAGGCATGACTGAGCCCCCTGGGGTTGCCCCACACCCGCCCTCTGCACCTCTGCACTCCTACCTGCTGTTCCCTTTGCCTGCTTGTGCCTGTAGTGGACTCCAGGATGGTCCCCACGCCCAAAGGGAATGAAGCCACCCACAGTGTCCCAGGCAGAGGCATCCCACCTCTCCTATCTGTTAACTCTGCCCTGGACACAGTGGGGACATAGCCACGTTTGCATCAACACCGGCACAGTACTGAACACACCATACAGAAGGAAGTCACTGAAATGTGCTGGATATATGAACGCATGAACAGATGAACTGAGGAATCAATAAATAAGTGGATGAATTTTAAAGTTTTTACCAAATGCCTAAATTCAACACTGGGCTCTCTCTTCCCTTGTTGCTCTGTCTCAAGATCCTGTGGCTCAGTTCCTCTTCTGTAAACTCCTGGGGATCATTTAACCATAGAGGCGACCCTGACTGTATTAACTCCCCAGAGGGCAGGTCCATGGAATCCAGGAGGGAATAAAAAACATATCAGACACGCTGCTGGCATCCTAAATGTTCTTGTAAGTTGTTGACATGACAAGAAACCATCAGGAACACTGTCACTCTCAATGTTCTATTTCTCCATCGACTTACATACAGTTTCTAACAAAGTTCATTTGACACATATTTAAGGACAAGCACAAATGAAGTTAGAAATTGTAGGCGACAAATGATAAGGTGGCCCCTATGGCCACTGCCTCATGGTGTTCATGCCTTGTGTGACCCCCTTCTTTAGTATGGGCAAGACCTATGACTGGCTTCTAGCCAACAGAATATGGCATGGATGGCAGAGTGTCACTCAAGGAGTGCGCTGTGTTATATAAGATTCCCTCTCCTGCTGGCAGGCTCATGCTGAAGACGCTCTCCCTCCCTGGCTTTAAAGAAACAAGCTGCCATGCTGTGGGAGAGCCTAGGGAGGGGGCCACAAGGCAAAGGCCTGCGGGCGGACTCTAGGAGCTGAGAGCAGCGCCAGTCAACAGCCAGCAAGAAGCCAAGGACCCCAGTCGTCCAACCGCAATGAGAAAAATTCCACCAACAACCTGAGTGAGCTTGGAAGAAGATCTTTCCCCAGCTCAATCACCAGATGAGACCCCAGCCCTGGCTTAGACCTTAATGGCAGCCTTACACAGGACCCAGCTAAACTGTGCCCAGACTCCTGACCCACAGAAACTGTGCGATAATAAATGTGTGTTTCCTAAGCTACTTTGTAGTACTCTGTTACGCAGCAAGAGAAAACGAATCTGATGATGATAATGAAGATGTGGCCATGACAACAGTCCCAGACAAGTGTGCGGTTTGTGGTTCTCGTGCCTGTCACCCTGCACCTTGACAGAAGCAGAGCGATCACGTCCGCAGACTCTGGGTCATACTACACATGTTCAAGCCAGGCTCTACCATGATCACACATGTACCCATCAACATAACCCCTCTAAGCCTCAGTTTCCTACGTGTAAACATGGGAACAACAGCAGCCACCTCAGAGGACTGGTATAGGGATGAAATAAGGTAATATTTGTAAACTGCTTAGCACTTTACAGTAAGGGCTGAGCATACTGCGAGTATTCAGTCAATGTTGGCTATTTGTGCATTAGTTATTTACCTTCTGTTGTCCTGACCAGACTGTGAAGACCATCAGGGTGGCAATGAGCTGTCTAGCTATTGTACCTGGAGGACAGAGCTTTGAACATGAGGTGTATCAGGGCGGATTTGGGAATAAGGACCCATCTTGTGTGATCCTCCTACAGACTCTGGGAGGTAGGCAGGACAGGAATGATTTATTTTAGGATAAGGAAACAGGTTGAGCTGAGGCAGGAGGGCTGCTTGAGGCCAGGAATTTGAGACTAGCCTGGGTGACAGAGTGAGATACCACCTTTAAATTTTTTTTTTTTGAGATGAAGTCTCACTCTGTCACCCAGGCTGGAGTGCAGTGGTGTGGTCTCGGTTCACTGCAACCTCTGCCTCCTGGGTTCAAGCGATTCTCCTACCTCAGCCCCCTGAGTAGCTGGGATCACAGATGCATGCCACCGTGCCTGGCTAATTTTTATATTTTTAATAGAGACAGGGTTTCACCATGTTGCCCAGGCTGGTCTGAAACTCCTGACCTCAAGTGATCCACCCGCCTTGGCCTCCCAAAGTTCTGGGATTACAGATGTAAGCCACAGCGCCCGGCCTAAAATTATTATTATTCTTTTCTTATTAAAAAAAAAGAAAATGAATTGAGAGGTGTTATATTCTGGTCATGCACCACTGAGATAATGAAGGGGTAAAATGAGGACCAGCCTGGGCAACATAATGAGACACTACCCCTACAAAATTTTAAAAAATTAGTTGGGTGTGGTGCACATGTAATGTCCCAGCTACTTGGAAGGCTGAGGTGGGAGGATCACTTGAGCCAGGGGAGGTCAAGGCTGCAGTGAGCCGAGATCTCACCACGACACTCCAGCCTGGGCAACAGAGGGAGACCCTGTCTCAAACAAACAAACAAAAAAACAAAAAACAAGGACCAACTAACTTCCAGACAATATTCTTTATATTTCTCCACTGCCTTAAAAACAACCTCTAACAAAGTTAATTTGACCCACATTTAAAGACAAGCACAAGTGTGAGCCTCTCATATGGTAATTGGGCTTAACTGGAAATAATTCACTTAAATGAACATAATGAGTGCTGTGTGTGCCATCAAAGTGTGCGAATCTGGCAGCATTTGGAGAAGGTGTGATTCTTCATGAAGGGGACAGATGAGAGGCAGGGAAGTGTTTGCTGTTTTTAAAAAAATTCAGTGTGGAATGATGTGGCTTATAAGTGGCTCTAGGGGAACAGAAGTTTTGAAGTATTTTAGGGTTCAACAGCATTTGAAGGGATAGGACAGTCCTTGTTAGGTGTCAAAGTTGAGGGGTTCTGGAGAGTTACCAGGCCCCACAGTGTAGGCTCAGAGCTGTGGGGCAGCGGGCAAAGTATTATGCCTGAGACCAAAAGGGAAGGGACCGAACGAGAATTATACCTGGTCTGAAATATAGTTGTCTCTCAATGTCCCAGGGGTATTGGTCCCAGGATCCCTGTGAGTACCAAAATCTGAGGATGCTCAAGCCCCTTTTATACAATTGTGTGGTATTTGTATATAACTACACACATCCTCCACATACATCTTACTCTGTCACTTCCAGTGGTGCAATCTCGGCTTACTGCAACCTCTACCTACGGGGTTCAAGCAATTCTCCTGCCTCAGCTTCCCGAGTAGCTGGGATTACAGGCACGTGCCACCGTATTTATTTATTTTCAGATGGAGTTTTGCTCTTGTAGCCCAGTCTGGAGTGCAATGGCGCAATCTCAGCCACTGCAACCTCCGCCTCCCAGGTTCAAGCGATTCTACTGCCTCAGCCTCCCGATTATCTGGGATTACAGGCACCTGCCACCACACCTGGCTGATTTTTGCATTTTTAGTAGAGACGGGGTTTCACCACATTGGCCAGGCTGGTCTTGAACTCCTGACCTCAGGTGATCCACCCACCTTGGCCTCTCAAAGTTCTGGGATTACAGGCGTGAGCCACTGCTCCTGGCCTTTCCACACACTTTAAATCATTTCTAGATTACTTATAATATCTAATGCCACGTAAATGCCATGTGAATAGTTGTTACACTGCATGGTTTTTTAATTTGTATTATTATTATTTTTTATTAGACAGGGGTCTTGCTATGTTGCCCAGACTGGACTCCAACTCCTGAGCTCAAGCAATCTCTCCAGTCTTGGCCTCCATAGGTGCTGGGATTACAGGCATGAGCCACCACAGCCGGCCCATTTATATTATTTTTTATTGTTGTATTATTATTATTTATTTTTGCTTTTTCGAACATTTTGGACCCTAGGCTGGCTGAATCAGCCGATGTGGAACCCCCAGGTAAAGAGGCTCGACTGTATTACTTTGAGCCTGTCTCACCTTCTCCCTAAAAGACCATCGCAGCTGTCCTCCAACGCCAGCAGGGTCTCTCTACCTCCACCCAGCACTATGAGGCTGGGTGTCCAGGACAGGGGGTGGCTGGGTGGTGGCCAGGTTGTGATAAATTTAACAATGTTATTTTTTAAATTATATATTGACAAATTGTATATATTTATAGGATACAAAGTGATGTCATTTTAAAAAATTTTTTTTATTATTATACTTTAAGTTTTAGGGTACATGTGCACAATGTGCAGGTTTGTTACATATGTATCCATGTGCCGTGTTGGTGTGCTGCACCCATTAACTCGTCATTTAGCATTAGGTATATCTCCTAATGCTGTCCCTCCCCCCTCCCCCCACCCCACAACAGTCCCCGGAGTGTGATGTTCCCCTTCCTGTGTCCATGTGTTCTCATTGTTCAATTCCCACCTATGAGTGAGAACATGAGGTGTTTGGTTTTTTGTCCTTGCGATAGTTTACTGAGAATGATGGTTTCCAGTTTCATCCATGTCCCTACAAAGGACATGAACTCATCATTTTTTATGGCTGCATAGTATTCCATGGTGTGTATGTGCCACATTTTCTTAATCCAGTCTATCGTTGTTGGACATTTGGGTTGGTTCCAAGTCTTTGCTATTGTGAATAGTGCTGCAATAAACATACGTGTGCATGTGTCTTTATAGCAGCATGATTTATAGTCCTTTGGGTATATACCCAGTAATGGGATGGCTGGGTCAAATGGTATTTCTAGTTCTAGATCCCTGAGGAATTGCCACACTGACTTCCACAATGGTTGATCTAGTTTACAGTCCCACCAACGTGTAGAAGTGTTCCTATTTCTCCACATCCTCTCCAGCACCTGTTGTTATGGGAGAAAATTTTCGCAACCTACTCATCTGACAAAGGGCTAATATCCAGAATCTACAATGAACTCAAACAAATTTACAAGAAAAAAACAAACAACCCCATCAAAAAGTGGGCGAAGGACATGAACAGACACTTCTCAAAGGAAGACATTTATGCAGCCAAAAAACACATGAAAAAATGCTCATCATCACTGGCCATCAGAGAAATGTAAATCAAAACCACAATGAGATACCATCTCACACCAGTTAGAATGGCGATCATTAAAAAGTCAGGAAACAACGTTTTTTTTCTCAGCAAATTATCAAGAACTATTTCTCTGTCTTTCAGGCTGGAGGTGAGGGATTTCTTTTTGTGTTTTTCTCTGAGACACAGTCTCGCTCTGTCACTCAGGCTGGAATGCAGCAGTGGCATGATCATGGCTCACTGCAACCTCTGCCTTCCGGGTTCAAGCGATTCTTCTGCCTCAGCCTCCCGAGTAGCTGGGATTATAGGCACGCACCACAGCGCCAAGCTAATTTTTGTACTTTTAGTAGAGACAACGGTTTCACCATGTTGTCCAGGCTGGTCTCGAACTCTTGGCCTCAAGTGATCCACCCGCCTCAGCACCCCAAAGTGCTGGAATTACAGGTGTGAGCCACCGCACCCAGCCCTGAAGGTGAGGGCTTTCTATTTGCTTTGGGGTTTGGGAAGCCAGTTCACCGCCACTCTCCTTGTGATGAGCATGGATGACTGATCAGTGGTCAACCATGTGGCCTGGGATTTTAAACTCGCTTCACCCCTCACTGGTGGTGGATTGCAGAGTAACAGGGGGTGATAGCGACAGTAGTCTTATCCGCCTTTAATTCAAGTCCATTTTAACTAATCTTGTTTTGAGATGAGGTGACAGCCTCGCAGGATGTTTAGTGCCAGGATTAGGAATCAATTTGGCTCAACAAGTCAACAGACACCCCTAACCCCCACCACTGTCAGGCCAGCTCTGTCTCCTCTGGCGGACCCTCCCTCGCTGCCCCCACTGTCCCATCTACTGAGTATGGAAACCATCTTCCTCATAAGGAGTTACTGATCTGTCAAGAGGAGGGTGGGCTCTCTGTGCAGAGGAGGCATGGGAATCGGGCAGGAGCTGCTGGAACCATGTGAGGTGAGGTGGGATGGCTGAGGGCCCCAAATGACAGTGCAGAGTAAGAGTCACCTGGTGCCACGGAGGTCACAGTGGGGCCCTGGGTGAGCCTGGTGGGTCAAAAGCTCTGTGAGCACGAGAGGCAGGAGCTTCTACCAAGCCTTCCCCAGGTGCCACTGCCTGCCCCAGGTGCGGTAACCCACAGCCAGGGACACAGGAGAGGGTGTACTCAAACCGTGTCATGCCTCAGTCAGATCCCCTTATAGACCCTTATTTTTCCTTTCGGCATCAACTCAAGGCATTTTACTCCATTTAAATATTTGCAATACTAGTTAATGAAAAAAAATGTAGGCCGGGCGAGGTGGCTCACACCTGTAATCCCAGCACTTTGGGAGGCTGGGGCGGAAGGATCACTCGAGCCCAGGAGGTTGAGACCAACCTGGGAAACATGGCAAGACCCCATCTCAACAGAAAATTTAAAAATTAGCTGGGCATGGTGAAACATGCCTGTAGTGCTAACTACTCAGGATGCTGAGGCAGGAGGATCGCTTGAGCTCAGGAGTTCCAGGTTCCAGTGAGCTACGGTTATGCCACTGCACTCCAGCCTGGGTGACAGAGTGAGATCCTGCCTCAAAAAAAAAAAAAAAAAAAAAAAAAAAGCAGTGGTTTTTTACGGAGGGGAAGAGATGAATATTTGCAATGCAAAAATCAAACAAGAAACTCCCCAGACCTCACTAGACTACATCAGCATAGAGGAAGGTTCTGATTTAGTGAACACATAAAATATCCATGAAAGCAAAGTGCTTTATCACTGATGCTACCTAATAGTTGCCACAGCACCCTGCTCCCTGGTTTATGCACATTATTGAATTATTTTATCTCATGCCTCTACCAAGTAGGTCCTAACATAAGGGCAATTTTTATAGATGAGGAACCAAAGCCAGGAAAGGAAGTCCTATTTCCAAATTAGCACAGCTAGTGACAGAGACGGAGCTAGAAGGCGGCTCCTTAACTCAAAACCCATATCCTTACTGGAACACTGGGGCCCCAGTGGGGTCCTGAGGTGCCTTACGAATGGAGAAAAATGATTGGCACCACGTATGTCAGTGACCCGCATGGCACTGCCTCCCAGAGCCTGCACTAAACAGTTCATTCTTACAAGTATGTCAGACAGACAGCTGTAGCTGCAGTACTGATGTGTGCTCTCTGGGAAGGAAGGATCTGCCAACCAAGGCAAATTTCAGGGCTAGACAAGAAAACTTCCTTGTTTTCACGTGATATTCATTACCAAGTATCACATGAGTTGATCTTCAGTCTCATCGCCTTTCTTGCAATTTCTCCAATGCACCAAACACAGGGCCTTTGCACTTACTAACCCTTCTGCCTGAAAAGCCTTCCCCCTCATCTTTCTGTAGGTTTCTCCTCAATGACTCATTGCATATAGCAAGGACTCTGTAAATATTTGTCACATGAATGAATGAGTCCTGCCTAGTTATTATCTTCTGCATAGATCTGATAACCTCTAGCTGGAGGTAGTGTATCCTATAACCAAGGGCAGCATCTTGTTCATCCTTGAGTCCTCCTACACCCCCAGCCCAGGGACCAGTTACAAGGGCAGGTGTAGGGCTGGGGTGGCAATTGGGTGACACAATCAATGAGAAGCACTGCATGGATGCTATGATGAGAAAGACCTGGGGGCCTGTCTAGGTTTAGCATTATTGATTTGCAGTGTGTGCCAAGGGCAGGGGTGGGCTGTAAAAGTGTAGTCCTCATGGCCACCACACCAGCTAGCCAAGGGATCCTGGAGGCCCAAGAGAAAGCTGGATTGGGAGGGGAGAGCAGGGCAGTCCTGGCCAGTTTTGGCCAGCTTGGGGAAGCTCAGGAGACAGGCCACTAACCCATGTGGCAGTAGGTGCCAATGGGCTCAGGGTATCAACGGATGCTGCCCCCAGCTGCTCCCTCTGCTCCTGGATAGTCCTTCAAGGGGAATGTTTGCAAGCACAGGCACCTCCCCTCTTCCTCAGCCATGACTACACAGCATTTGTGGCTCATGCAGGAAGACACAGGGGCTCAGGGGAGTGGCCATTTGTCCCAAAGGTATCTCAGAACTGGGCAGAGGCAGAACTGGCTAACATAACTGCAGTGGGCCATTTAGCCCCCTTAACATGACTTGGTATCTGCTAGAGTTTCACATGCATGTATGCAGAGAGCCCAGCCACCCCTCGGCTCCAGGAGCCTAGTGTGGATGCAACAGGAAGGCCCAGGCTCTGGAACCTTCTGCAGAGCCTAGCTCCTGTCCCCCACCTGACACAGAAACAGGGAGACGCTGAAGCATGTGCCCTGTCGGTGCTACAGGCCCCATCCACGTAACGTGAGAGAGGGGGCCTCAGGAGCACCGGCACCTGGGGCTCCCGGCCAGGAGCAAAGAACTCCAGGGACCACCTCCCCTCAGTCTCCTTCCCCACTGGCGGCTCCCAGGCTGGACAGGGCTCCAGCCAGCAGGGGGCGCGCGCGTTCACCTCGGGGCCGGGTTGGCTGAAAGCCCCTCTCCCGTTCCCCTCTTCTACAGCAGAAGTCTTCCAAAGCCTTGACCTCTTAGACAACGCTACTTTAGTGACCGAAGCACTTTAACTTTCCCTTTCATGCGAGTTTTTTGCAACCGTGGGTGGCTAGTATCAATGCCTCCACCTTCAAGGTGAGGAGAGGAACTGGGGAGGTTGAGCATTTGCTGCAGTATCACCGTGGCCAGCAGCGCAAGAGAGCCAGGGTCCCCATCTGCCACCCATGGACCAGTCAGCCTTCCTCGCCCCACGCTGCAGATAGAGGAGGGAAGAAAGAACTAGCCGAGCAAAACCCCAAAAAACGAATCCTTTCTCCCCAGAGATTATAAAATCAAAGAACATTTTGTTGCTTCTTGGAAATTCTTCCCCTTACGGAGGCTACACAATTGAACAGGGTTTTCATTATTATGACTATGATTATTAAAGTTGTTGGTCTAGTTCCCGCCTCCTTCTTTGCAAACTTTCGCACGGACTGAGAAACACAAGCGTTTACCTGGGTGCATGCTGGGACGGGGCGAGCAGGTAGTGCAGGCTTCCAGGCCTCTCCTGCCCCGGAGCTTGGCTGCAGGACTCCCAGAAAATCTCCAAATGCCCCCGATCTGCGTGGTCACCGAGAAGCAGCTCGGCTCGGAACAAGCCCAGGCAAGCCCAGGCAGAGCCCGCCGCCGGGTCCTCCTTCCTGCTGGTGCCACCAGGCCCCGGGGCCGCGACGCGTCTCTCCAGCCCGGGATCCGGGGAGCTGGGCTCGCCCCAGACCGACGGGACAGCGGCATCTCCTCCACCTGAAAAGGAAAGAGGACCAGGTGGGGGCCAGGCGGGGCGCATGAAGGCGGCGCCAGCACCGCGCGATCCGAATCACGTCGGTGCGGGGGAGGGGTCCGAGCCTGGCCTCGGCCTAGGGCGCAGATGCGGTGCGCACCGCAGGGGGACGGCCTCGGGTGCGGGGCCAGTCCCGCCGGGCACGGGGTCCTGGTCCTCATCCCCTTCACCGCCGCCGCCCGCCTGGGCTGGCGTTTCCCCAGCGAGAGCGCGTAGTTTGCGCAGCGCCCCTCGCCCACGCCGCCGCTGGGTCGCGGGGCGCGCCTACCCAGAGCCGAGGTCCCGGACTCCCCAGCTATCACGACCCTTCCGGGGACTCCTCGCCCCTTCGCGGTGGGACCAAGGCCCGGGTGGGGCCGGGACGGGGTGAGGGGGCGGGGGACGGTATAAAAGCAAACAGAAACCACGGGGGGCTCGCCGCGACGCCCAGTCCGAGGGCCTCTCGCCTGGAAGAGGGAAGAAACCCAAGTCCTGGACGCGGGTGTGGGGGATGTCCCGGGTCTGGACCTGTTGTCTCTGCGACGTTGCCAGTCCGGAGAGCTGGGAGGGCCAATGCAGCCCCGGATTCAACAAGATGCGAAAGGACTTCTAAAGCCAGGAACCGGCACCCAGCCACGGCCACCGCCCGCCGGCCCGGCGCCCTACCCCCACTCACTGCGCCCCCAGGTTCCGGCGCCGCGGGCTGCAGGGGTGACTTGGCTCGGCGTGCCTCGGGGCACGAGGCTCGGCCCTGCACGGCACTCGGGTCCCGGGGGGCTGGGGTGGGAAGGGACACGGCCGGCGCGCGGCGCTGGGGAGCCGGGTGCGCCAGGCCGGGGACCTTGCGTGGGGCAGGGCTTGGCTCAGCCGAGGGGCCGCGGCTCAACCCCCCTCACCGGCCTTAAAGGTTCCCGGAGACGCAAAGTCGGACGCGGGTCCTGGGCGCGGAGCTGCAGGGGGGAGCATGGGGCAGCCCCCGAGGCGCGCTCCCTGCATTTCCCACCCTTTCCACGCTGCCCTGCGCGCGCGGTCGGGCGCCCTTGGGGTGGGCAGGGAGGCACGGGCAGGTGCAGCGCCGAAGACCTCCCGCCGCCATGGAGAAGGGGCTCCCCACCCACCCTCCTGCCCCAACCATTATAGATCCAGGACAGTGCGCCCTGCGGCCCTTCCGGGACAAACTGCCCCCAGGACAAGCTGCCCCCAGGACCACCGCGCCCCGGTATCAAGCGGACAGCAAATCTCTCGGTGCCTCCTTTTGTAAGGGTTTCTGCCCTCAGGGTTGTTACGGGACGGAAATGGTTTCATCAGAAACAAGCCCTCCTCGCACACTCACAGTTTGCAGGACTCCGAACTGGGCCCCCGAGATCTCCACCTGCGCAAAACGAAAGGGCGGATTCTCCTTGGACTCACGAGGCAACCGCTCCCCGGGGTGAGAAGGGGAGACTCATTCCTCCTGCACTGGGAGAAGACGATTCTTTAGGAGGAGGACAGGGAAGCGAATGCTACCCAAGTGCGTAATCACATTTGGGCATCCTCGGGCCTGAGAGGAGGCCAGGGGTGACCTGCCCCCATTCTCACAGGGGAGGGGCGGTGAGCCTATTCTCAACAGATGTCTGTGATGAGCCCATGTTTTCCAAACTCCTCCGGGATTCTAGAACAGTCCTAGAGAAGCAGTGAGCCAGCTGGCAGGTGAGAACGCCCAGGTGCAGGTGGATGGCTGCAGGTCAGGCCTACTTTTCCTACACCTGTTGCTGGGGGGCAATCCTACACCCACTCTCAGTCCAGGGTGCCTGTCACCACGGGGCAGGTAGGTGAAGGGCTTCTCAGATCCTCAAAGACTCAGAGGGATAAAAGGAGGCAGATGGGTCCTAGAGGCAGCCCATGGCAAGGGAGAGGGCTGCTTTTTTCTTTTTTTTTTTTTGAGATGGAGTTTCGCTTTTGTTGCCCACGCTGGAGTGCAATGGCCTGACCTTGGCTCACTGCAACCTCCATCTCCCAGGTTCAAGTGATTCTCCTGCCTCAGCCTCCCGAGTAGCTGAGATTACAGGTGCCCACCACCATGCCCAGCTAATTTTTGTGGAGACAGGGTTTCACCATGTTGGCCAGGCAGGTCAAACTCCTGACTTAAGGTCAAACTCCTGACTTGAGGTCAAACTCCTGACCTCAGGTAATCCACCCACCTTGGTCTCCCAAAGTGCTGGGATTACAGGTGTGAACCACCACACCTGGCCGAGGTCTGCTTTTGTGATCAGACAAAAGTGGGTTCCAACCCTGACTCACTACCTGGCCTGGGCAATGTGCCAGCATCTTCCCAACCTCTCCCTGCACCCCCAAGTAATCTCATTCAATCTTCAAAAAGCCCTTTGAGATAAGTCCTAGGACTGCTGCATTTACAGGTGAGGAAATTAGGACTTGAAAGGTAAGACTGGGTTGGCCACAACCAACGCAGGGAGGAGAGCAGGGTGGACCCACAACCCAAGGTGGCACCCGTCGGTTCTCCAAGCCCTCACTCCTCATGTACCTGCCATCCTGCCTCAACTTCGCAAATTGCTTACCCACACTGAGCGTGTGTCCTCATATACACCGACAGCATCAGGCTCCTAGTATGGATGCAATAAGTATTGTGGAATGAATGAATGAATGAATGAGTGAATGAAATGAATGCACACCTCCCTACCCCCAGGGTGATGATAAGGACTGTGCAAGACAGAGTGGCTGCACACAGTAGGCCCTCTCATGCATGCAGTCGCTCTTCTAAAACATCTCTATGAAGCACCTGTTTTGTTCCAGGCATTGAGGGAACATTGGTTCTCATTGGTTCTCTGTTCTTTGCAGACAGACCTGGGAGCATTCTCCTTGGAGGTCCCCACCATTGTGGGCTCTTTTTCTCTTGCTTTCCTTTCAGAGCCACCAAAATGCCTGGACCTGGGCAGCTAACAGTGGGATGAATCTGCTTTAGAGACACCAGACTGCCAGCTAGAGAATTGAAATAACCTGATTCTTATCCACTTTTCCATCCAGAGAGGCCATACGAAGTCTAGGCCTCATTTTTTTTCTTTAAACATTTTTGTGTTGACAAAGAATGTTTTATTTTTATTTATTTATTTGTTTGAGAGGGAGTCTTGCTCTGTCGCCCAGGCTGGACTGCAGTGGCGCGATCTTAGCTCACTGCAAGCTCTGCCTCCCGGGTTCACGCCATTCTCCTGCCTCAGCTTCCCGAGTAGCTGGGACTACAGACGCCCGCCACCACGCCCAGCTAATTTTTTTTTTTGTATTTTTAGTAGAGACGGGGTTTCACCATGTTAGCCAGGATGGTCTCGATCTCCTGACCTCGTGATCCACCCGCCTTGGCCTCCCAAAGTGCTGAGATTACAGGCATGAGCCACCGCGCCCGGCCAAAGAATGTTTTATAAAGGCCTCACTGTCTGCCAAACTCTGTCTCACTTCTCCCCAGCCCTGCCAGGTGTGAGGACACCGAACCCACCCATATCTCCTCTAGAATCCACCCAGCACCGAGACAGCCACATCTCTAACCTTTAACTTACAGGCCACAGTCAAGAGGGCTTTGGAGAAAGGGAAGCACAGAGGTAGCACGGACAAGCCTCCACTATCCACCCCTGGTGCAGGATGCCCACAACCCCAGACACGGTGCACAACGGTCCCTCAGGAAGCCTTTCCTTGAGTCCTACATTTAACCACAGAGGCCCAGAGGCCCAGGCGTGGTGGTGACTGCCTGCTCGGCCTGCCCCAACCTTTTTTTTTTTTTTCGAGACAGAGTCTCTGTCTCCCAGGCTGGAGTGCAGTGGCATGATCTCAGCTCACTGCAACCTCTGCCTCCTGTGTTCAAGCGATTCTCCTGCCTCAGCCTCCTGAGTAGCTGGGACTACAGGCACCCCCCATGCCCAGCTAATTTCTGAATTTCTACTAGAGATGGGGTTTCACCATGTTGGTCAGGCTGGTCTCGAACTCCTGATCACAAGTGATCCACCCGCCTCGGCCTCCCGAAGTGCTGGAATTACAGGCCCGAGCCACTGTGCCTTGCTGGCCTCCCGCTCTGAGATTACCTTTCCACCTCGGATGAGAAAAATGAAATCAGTAAAGTGCTTGGGAAAGAAACATCTCGATCCAAGCCAATGGGAAAGCCTGGCAAGGAACCCAAGGAGCGCGGATCTCCAGGGAGCCCGTGGCTCCATCTTGTTCAAAAGTGAGAATTTAAAAAGGAGGATGAGCTTGAGACCAGCCGGGGCAGCATAGTGAGACCGCATCTCTACAAAAAAATTTAAAATTAGCCGGACATGGTGGTGCACACCTGTAGTCCCAGCTACTCAGGAGGCTGAGGCAGGAGGATCGCTTGAGGCCAGAGTCTGAGGCTGCAATGAGCCAAGATCACACCAGTGCACTTCAGCCTGGACAACAGAGGGAGACCCTGTCTCTAAAAATTAACCAACTAATTTAAATTTTTAAAAATAAATTAATTAGGCCAGGCATGGTGGCTCACGCTTGTAATCCCAGCACTTTGGGAGGCCAAGGCGGGCAGATCACGAGGTCAGGAGATCGAGACCATGGTGAAACCCCGTCTCTACTAAAAATACAAAAAAATTAGCCGGGCGTGGTGGCAGGCGCCTGTAGTCCCAGCTACTCGGAGAGGCTGAGGCAGGAGAATGGCGTGAACCCGGGAGGCGGAGCTTGCAGTGAGCCGAGATTGTGCCACTGCACTCCAGCCTGGGTGACAGAGCAAGACTCTGTCTCAAAAAAATAATTAATTAATTAATTAATTAAAGGATGAAAATGTCCTGGCTGGGCGTGATGGCTCATGCCTGTAATGCCAGCACTTCCAGAGGCAGAGGTGGATGGATCACCTGAGGTCAGGAGTTTGAGACCAGCCCGGCCAACATGTTGAAACCCCATCTCTACTAAATTTACAAAAATTAGCCTGGCGTGGTGGCACATGCCTGTAGTCCCAGCTACTTTGGGGGCTGAGGCAGGAGAATCACTTGAACCTGGGAGGTGGAGGTTGCAGTGAGCCAAGATCGTGCCACTGCACTCCAGCTTGGGTGACAGAGCAAAACTGTCTCATTAAAAAAAAAAAAAAAAAAGGATGAAAATGTTCTGGAATTAGATAGTGGTGATGGTTGTAAAACTTTGTGAATATACTAAAACCTACAGAGTTGTATACTTTAAGATGGTGAAACTTATGGTATGTAGATTTATCTCAGTTAAAAGAAAAAAAAAAGCCACCATTTCCATTCTTCCTTACTGCCTAAAATATATGGCATAAACCCAGCTAGTTACCGGAAAGCCTCAGCACTCTTGATAAACACCAACTCTGCTAACTTAGATGATCTAATTTCGGTAGGGAGTACACAAGATCAGGCATCCCAGGGCTGCAGCGGGTCTCTGCAGGGGGCTGTAGTGGCCACAGCGGCACAAAATCAAGAGGCCTGGGCAACCTGTCTCTTACATCCCCTGCAGACAGAACTACAGGGACACAGGGCCCCAGACTGCACCCTGCAGAAGGAAGGGGTCTCAGAGGAAGGGGCTTTCTTCATTGCACTGTGAGATCAGAGAATTGCTTGGTGGGGTGATGGACAGGCCACCGTGTATGCGTGTGTGTGTGTGTGTGTGTGTGTGTGTGGCGGGGCAGGGGGTGATGCCACATGGCTGGGGGTGCTCCAAAGAACCCAGCTAGTACTTACAAGACCCCATCTCTCAATAAGGAAGCCCAATTTGTTGGGTTCGTGAAGAAATTGCCACCAGATTAAAAATGGCAAATAAATGCAAGAAGTCAAAATACTGTACAAAGGGGGAAATTACTTTTAGGTGTTTACTTACTGCTTTGCTGACTGGACATTTTAACCAAATGTAGCCTTCAGGTTCTGTTTATTTTCCAGAAGTTTATTTTCCTAAAACCATTCCTTGGCTCATGCATCAAAGCAACCTTTTTCCCAATTAAATTGAGGACACAGAGAGGTCAATTTATTCTTAGGAGATCGACACTCAATAGATGGAATGATATTTAATACATAAAGATGTATTATTTAGCTGTCATATCGAGTCTGTATTGTATATGTTATGCACTGTTACATGTTTTACAGACTTTCTCTTTTGATCCCCCCCACAGCTCTGTAAAATCCCTAGTATTATGCCCATTTAGCAGATGATAAACTGAGCCTCAGTGAAGCTTCATTCTCACAACCCTGTCTAAGGTCCTACAGTGTGTAAGCAACAGACATGAGATTTGGACCTCTGCTGGACCCTCAAAGGCGGGGCAGCGAACACTCCCCTCCACTCTGCGCCTCCACAGAACACACAGGGCACCATTTCACAAATGCAGCAGGCACAGAGAGAAACTCCTGCATTTTCATCATAATGCACGGAAACCCCCGACCTCAAGCCCAGAGAAGTGAGATGTGTCCAGGTCTGTTTGCTGCCTGCATGTTTCATAAATACATCTAACAGGTATGTCCCATTTCTCCAGCTTGAGGTCAAAACAGGCCCAGTTCTCTTTTACTTTTTTTTTTTTTTATTTTTTAAATTTATTTGAGACGGAATGTCACTCTGTCACCCAGGCTGGAGGTCAGCTGCACACTACAACCTCCACTTCCCGGGTTCAAGCGATTCTCCTGCCTCAGCCTTCTGAGTAGCTGGGATTACAGGTGCCCACCACCAGGCCCAGCTAATTTTTGTGTTTTTTTGTTTTTTTGAGACAGAGTCTCACACTGTTGCCCGGGCTGGAGTGCAGTAGCGCAACCTCGGCTCACTGCAACCTCCGCCTCCCAGGTTCAAGCGATTCTGCTGCCTCAGCCTCCCGAGTAGCCGGGATCACAGGTGCATGCCATCACACCCAGCTCATTTTTTTTTTTTAATTTTTAGTAGAGATGGGGTTTCACCATGTTGGCCAGGCTGGTCTTGAACTCCTGACCTCAGGTGATCCACCCACCTTGGCCTCCCAAAGTGCTGGGATTACAGGCGTCAGCCACTGTGTGCAGCCCCAATTTCCTTTTAATGACCAAACTGACTTGAAGCTCCACTCCTAAGGACTGTGGGAAGGGCGTTTTCCCTGTCCAAGGATCCCCCCACCTAAAGAACCCTGGGAGCACCAGCTTACCCCAAGGCTGCCAGTCAATGTCCAACAGGATAGCCACTAACTACCTGTGACTATTTGAATTAATTAAATAAAATTTAAAATTCATTTCCTCATTGTATTCGCCCACCTGGCTAGTGGCTACTGTATTGGACAACACAGATCTAAAGTCTCTGCTGCGTTAAGCCAGCGCCTCAGAAAGCTGCAAGCCTGGGCTGCACCCCACATAGGCTCGCTGTCACTGGTTACGTGGAGGGGCCTCACAAGAAAGCCCCATAACACCGCTCTCCACCTGCTGTGCTTACTCTAGGGATCTTGAATGCCATTCATTCATGAAGCACAGTAGGTATTGGTAGGGGTCTCCATGACAATTCACACTGGTGCTCTGGGATCCCCAAGCAAATGCAATACAGTATGCAGACTTCTTTGGTCACCAAATCATCCTTTGAACTAGTTAAAGGCTGAAGAAGGTCTTTTAATATAAAGCTGGCCAATGTGCTTTGATTATAATACAGCAATCTGAATATGAGCACATGGAAGACATTTGAAGTGCAATAGTGTGACTGAGTCTTAGACCTTAGAAAGGTCTGATGGGTCACTTGTGCTGGACAGCTGATGCTGAAAACCTGGCAGCTCACAATAACACTAGAACTAGCGGCTGGGCGCGGTGGCTCACACCTGTAATCCCGGCACTTTGGGAGGCTGAGGCGGGCGGATTATTTGAGGTCAGGAGTTCGAGACCAGCCTGGCTAACATGGTGAAACCCTGTCTCTACTAAAAATACAAAAAAAGTAGCAGGGCATGCTGGTGCATGCCTGTAATTCCAGCTAATCGGAGGGCTGAGGCAGGAGAATTGTTTGAACTCGGGAGGTGGAGGTTGCAGTGAGCTGAGATCACACCACTGCACTCCAGCCTGAGTGACAGAGTGAGACTCCGCCTCAAAAAAAAAAAAAAAAAAAAAAAAAAAGGACTAGAACTAGATTCCATTGGCCCCCGAGACCAGGGGCCTGGAGGCATCTCTCTGGAGATGGAGGACAGGTCCCCAGGTCCTGCAGCTGCTGAAACTTATGGTAGAAGGAACAGGCCTCCGCTGAGCCGCTGAGGTCTACAGAACCTGAAGGCTGCCCAGCCAGTGCCACCCAGTTTTGCTACCATGAGCCCCAGTCTGAGAGATCCTTCCCTTTCTGGGCACTGGGTCGAGAGAGGCAGCATAAAAGCTTGCTTTTGTTCTACTCGTATCTTATCAAGGTCGCAAGTTGACCTCCATGTTGCTAAATCCAATGGTCAGTTTCAATAACTGTCTGCTGGGCTCATCAATGTAATTTGACACAGCAGGCCCCCTCCAGATCTTTAGAACTCCTGTTTTTACTACTGTGGATCTTTAGATGCCACTCCTTCTTGGTTCTCACCTACTTCCTTGGCCGTTCCTTTTCAGTCTCCTCTGCTGGTTCCTTCTCCAGCCCCCACCCTCTTTGTGTTAGAGGGCCCCATGGACCCCCTCTCTACCTACACTCCCTTTCCGGGTGATTTCATCCAGCTTCCTAGTTTTGAATAACATTTGTACTCTGATGCCTCCCGAGTTACTATCTGCAGCCACCGCTTCTCTCACCTCCAGACTCTGATAGCCAACTGCCAATTCCAAGTCCTGTAGATGTGTGGTAGGAATCTCCATAGTTGTGTTTCCAAAACAAAAGTCTTGATTGCATCCTGGCTACCCAGACTGCTCCTCTGAATTCTTCCCCATCTCCATAGGTACCAACTCCAACCTTCTAGTGCCTGGCCAAAAACCTTGCAGGCCATTCTTGGCTCCTGACTTAGCCTACATCCAATCCATCAGCAAAGCCTGCTGCCTCCATCTGTAAAATATACTCAGGATCCAAACACTTCTCTGTTTTTTTCTCATCATATTCATCGCTTCTACTCTTGTCCAAGCTACTATTGTTCTCTTTTTTGACACAGGGTCTCGCTCTGTTGCCCAGGCTGGAGTGCAGTAATGCAATCTCAGCTCCGCCTCCAGAGCTCAAGCTTTGTGCAACCTCCGCTTCCAGAGCTTAAGCGATCCTCCCATCTCAGCCTCCTGAGTAGTTAATTGCATGTCACCATGACCAGCTAATTTTTTTAGAGCTAGGATTTCGCTATGTTTCCCAGGCTGGTCTCAAACTCCTGGACTTAAGTGATCTGCTCACCTCGGCCTCCCAAAGTGCTGGGATTACAGGTGTGAGCCATCACACCTGGCTCATGATCATTCTTTTGCCTGGATGATTGTCTGGGCCTCCTAGCTGGTTTCCCGGGGCCCTTGCTTCCCAAAGTCCATCTTCCACATGGTATCCAGGAGCCATCTCACTCTGTTCCCGCCTCCTTGCTGATCTCGGAACGCTCCAGGCATGGACCTACGTCAGGACCCTTTCATTTGCCGTTCTCGGCCAGGACTGCTTCTCCCCAGATGCCCACGTGACTTGTTCCCCCTTTCCTCCTGTTCCCTAATCAAATACCTGCCGATTGACAAGGCCTTTTCAGATCACCCCCACCTGCACTTGCTTTCCTGCCTGTCCACATATTTACCATCAGAACAGAATTCTGCCTGTCCGTTTATTGTCTGTCTCCCCCAGCAACTACTAGAATGGAAGCTCCATGTGGGCATGGCTTAGTTTTGTCCACTGCTGGATCTCAGCATCCAAAATAGTCTACCACCTGGTAAGTGCTGCAGAAACATTTACGAACAACAAACCAGTATTGGCTACTCCCTCTCTGCCTGTGCTCACCTTACCTTCCACCTGAAAGGTTCTCCCTACTCTAACTTCACCCTGCACCCTTCGACCAGTCAATGGTCCCCACACCTTGGCCCACTCCAAACACCTTAAAATCCCTGGACCCAAACTCCTCAGGAGGCAGATTTGAGGTTTCCCCCCATCTTCTCATGTGGCTGCCCTATGATTTAAACTCTTTCTCTGCTGCAGTCCCAGATGTCTCAGTATACTGGCTTGCGGCACATCGGGCAAATGAACCTATCAGATAACAACGGCAGGTCAGATGCCTGAGCATTCAGAAGCAATGGCTGTGGAGCCCCCGTGGGTTCAGAAGGCCTGGTTCCTGTCTCCAGAAGCCTGGCTCTCCTCCCTCCTGGGCCCACTACCTTGGCTTCTCGTTCCTGCGTACAAGGAGTTGCCAAGAAGGCAACTCTTCCCCTCCCTGAAGCCAAAGGAATGAAACAGACTAGGGCGGGAGAGGCCGCCATCCACCATCATTAGTTGCGGCCATCAGTAACACAACAGGACACGGAACCTAAGGCTGTGTCCATCCTGGGCCCCCAGGGAAACGTCAGCGGGAGCGGTACTAAGGAAGTGCTCATCTCTTAGAGCCAAAGGCCCTTGGAGGGGAACAGTAACCATCCCCTCCCAATTCAGAAAATGTTAATATAAGCACTTCATTTCTCATGCAGATAACCACATTAGTCTATTAATAAAAAAGAAAGAAGAGAGAGAGAAAGAGAAAGAAAGAAAAAAAAGAAAAGAAAAAGGACTCCATACCAGCAGGGTATAGGAATTGGTCTATAGGAGAAAGGGTCACCCACTGAAAGGTGGGCTGGATAGAATTCCTTGCCTGGGCTTTGAGGTCCTGGGATGGAGAAGACTGTAGAAATGCTGGAATCAGTGGAACCCTCAATAAACAGAGTTCTTGTTAAAGAATCACAGTCATTGGTGGAATGGACTGCCCATCTAAGGTCAATCTACACTAAAGGATGGCAGAGATCAAGAGAAAGAGAAAGAAAAAGCACCCATGGCCGGGCATGCGTGGTGGCTCACACCTGTAATCCCAGCACTTAGGAAGGCCGAGGCAGGCGCATCACTTGAGGTCAGGAGTTTGACAGCAGCCTGGCCAACATGGTCAAACCCCATCTCTACTAAAAACACAAAAATTAGCCAGGCGTGGTGGCAGGCACCGGTAATCCCAGCTACTAGGGAGGCTGAGGTGAGAGAATTGCTTGAACCGGGAGGCAGAGGTTGCAATGAGCAGAGATTGCACCACTGCACTCCAGCCTGGGCACTAGAGTGAGACTCCGTCTCAAAAAAAAAAAAAAAAAAAGGGAAAAAGAAAAAAGAAAGGCACTCAAATCCTAGGACATATAAATACTTCCAACATGAGGACCGCGGGGTAGCACCCATGGGAGGTGCGGGTCACTGTCCTTAGCAGAACCCCTTCTCTACCTTGCCACACCGGCACTAAGCCCTCAATCCTTCTGACGGACACGGCCATGTTTTTGTACATGTTTGCAGCCGTCACTCCTTTCACTGTAGTAAGCTGTGCACTCAGCATCACCCATGTCTTTCTATAAATAGGAAGAAAGCTCAGAACAGCCCTCAGAAACTGCATGTTGACAGCACCCAGAGTCCTGGCTGGAAGAGGGAAGGGCACTCACAGAGCTGCTTCGCTGGAGCTGTGTCTCTCCCAACTGCCTTGAAGGAACCTCTTGGGAAGGCAGCAACTTCTGGCCTCTGGGGACCTAAAGAAGCCAAGTGGCAAAGTGGTATGAAAACTAAACTAATTCTAGGGCCAGGTGCACATCAAGGCAGTTTGTGGGGCATGTGGCAGGTCTGCTGAAACACAGTGCCCCTCACCAACCTTCTCTCTCTGGCAGGAACCCCCTCCTTTGAGTTAAAAGTGTTGCAGACGCTGGGAAATGCCTGAGAGACCTTGTGCCTTAGCAGAGAGAGATGTTATGTGCACCGAATCCCCAACATGCTTTGCAAATGTTTAAGGGAGAAGACAGACATGGGTCAGATACAACACAAACAAGGCTCTCAGGCCACCAGGCTGAGTGAAGGTGCTATACAGGGGTTTCTTGGCCACCTGGGGCCGCTTTGAGCCTATGAGGGATCCTGGGAGGGTAGTGGAGTGAGGACAGCAGAGGAGCACCAAAGACAAACTCAGCCCATTTCACAATTTTATCGTGAGCCAGCCCTATCTTAGCCCTCTTGTTTTGAAGAAAAGCCAAATTTGTATTTTAAAAAATACTTATGCATGATCCATTCCCTATTGTGAAATAAGCACATTTATTACACAGAAGGAAATCTGATGTCTCTCAGACCTTGAGCAGACTATTTACAACATTTGGGCTACAAGGCAAGGTGACCTTCAGACCACAAAGTGGCGATGGCTTGCATAGGCCAAGGCAGGGTCTTTGAGAGAACATGAGACACACAGGCCACCACCATGTTTTAGGGGACCTGGGATTTTGCAACGGGAAGAAATAACAGGTTAGAAGAATGCATGCTTTAAAACATGTAAAATTTAAAAATAGAACGCTTTCACACACACACACACACACACACACACTGCAACACAATATAATTGTGCCATTTACTAGTAATGATATAAACATATCTGAATGCCCCTTTGAACACAAAGCACAGCTAAATGCCCCACCTCCAGCAGACAGACCCTGAAGCAACACACCCCCAAGAAAACAAGTGACAGATATATAGAATAGATAGATAGATAGATAGATAGATAGATAGATAGATAGATAGATAGATAGATAGATAGATAGATAGATAGATAGATAGATAGATGATAGATAATTATTTTTTTTGAGACAAAGTCTGGTTCTGTCTCAGAAGGGTCAGGTTGCCCAGGCTGGAGTGCAGTAGCACGATCTCGGCTCTCTGCAACCTCCACCTCCCTGGCTCAAGCTAGCCTCCTACCTCAGCCTCCCAAGTAGCTGGGACGACAGGTGCATGTCAGCATACCCAACTGATTTTGGTAGAAATGGAGTCTCACTATGTGGCTCAGGCTGCTCACTACAAGCTCAGATGAGCTCAAGCAATCCACCCACCTCGGCCTCCCAAAGTATTGGGATTACAGACATGAGTCACCACGCCCGGCCATAAGTGACAGATATTGACATAAGCCCTGCAATAGGAATCTGAGCCCCAGGATTGGACAGGTCAACTAGCAATGCTTCTAAATACAAGTGATCTGGCAAGCTGGCAAAATGTCTGAGTTTCATTCTTTATCTTAGGTCAAAGTTTCATTCTTGATTTCCATCAAAGAGAAAGGAAAAAAAGGCACAAACTGAACCATCAACTCTGTCACTGAAAAGTGGTCCCCTGGATCTTAGTGCTTTACCACCTTCTTGCCACCCCTATAGTAAAACGCTTTTTATTCTTTTTTTTTTTTTTTGAGACAGAGTCTCGCTCTGTCGCCCAGGCTGGAGTGCAGTGGCACAATCTCGGCTCACTGCAAGCTCCGCCTCCCGGGTTCATGCCATTCTCCTGCCTCAGCCTCTCCGAGTAGCTGGGACTACAGGTGCCTGCCACCACGCCCGGCTAATTTTTTTGTATTTTTAGTAGAGACGGGGTTTCACCATGGTCTCGATCTCCTGACCTCGTGATCTGCCCGCCTTGGCCTCCCAAAGTGCTGGGATTACAAGCGTGAGCCACTGCGCCTGGCCCTATTCTTTTTTAAAAATTTTCTATGATTATTATTTTATTTAAATGGAGTCTCGCTATGTTGTCCAGGCTGGTCTCCAACTTCTGGCCTCAAGCAATCTTCCCACTCCAGCCTCCCAAAGTGCTGGGATTACAGACATAAGCCACCATGCCCAGCCATGATTTTTAAAGGCAGGCATACTTTATACTTTTTGTACACACTTACAGCTCTGATTCTTTTTTTAAAGATATTTATTTATTTTTGTTGAGATGAGGTCTCGCTATGTTGCTGGTCTTGAAATCCTGGGCCCAAGTGATCCTCCTGCTTCGGCCTCCCAAGTAGCTGGGATTACAGGTGAGAGCCACTATGCCTGGTTCAGGCTCTGATTCTTATGTCAGTGAATGCTGAATACATTCTTGTTGGCTTGAACTGAATTATCAAGAAGGTGCTATCAAGAATTCTTTGAGCCGGGCACAGTTGCTGACGCCTGTAATCCCAGCACTTTGGGAGGCTGAGGCAGGCGGATCACTTGAGGCCAGGAGTTCGAGACCAGCCTGGCCAACATGGCGAAACCTGGTCTCTACTAAAAAATACAAAAATTAGCCAGGCATAGAGATGCACACCTGCAGTCCCAGTTACTCAGGTGGCTGAGGCAAGAGAATTGCTTGAACCCAGGAGGCAGAGGTTGCAGTGAGCCCAAGATCACACCACTGCACTCCTGGGTGACAGAGTGAGACCCTGTTTAAAAAAAAAAAAAAAAAAAAAAAGAAAGAAAGAAAAGAAAGGAAAGGAAAGGAAAAAAGAGAAAAAAAAGAAAAATAATTCTTTGGCTAGGTATGATGGCTCTCAACTGTAATCCCAGCACTTTGGGAGGCCGAGGCAGACGGATTGCTTGAGCCCAGGAGTTCAAGACCAGACTGAGCAGCATGGCAAAACCCCGTCTCTACAAAAAGTACAGAAAAATAGCCTGAAGCAGTGGTGGGCGCCTGTAGTCCCAGCTACTCTGAAGGCTGAGATGGGAGGATTGCTTGAGCCCAGGAGGTTGAGGCTACAGTGAGCTGAGATCACACCACTGCACTCTAGCCTGGGTGACAGAGCAAGACCCTGTCTCAAAAAAAAAATTATTATTTGGGAGATATCATTTTACATCATCATAGGGTCAAAAAAAACCCCTCTATTTTGCCTATTGGCCCCATTTGAGACGACCCTGGTGAAATTTCTCGGCTAACTTTCTCCACCTCTGTCAAGTTGACCGAGACACCACCTAAATCTCCATGAAGGACCTGGCAGCTTTCCGGCTCTGCAGCATTTTCCCGACGAGTTTGCTGCGCACACGCGGATGCTGACAGCACAGTCTCATGCTTGCCTAAGCCAGAGCACCACCCTCTAGTGTGACACCGTGTGATCTCTATTTTACCATGCAGAAGAGAGGTCATCTCCTGGTACAAGAAAATGGGCTGTCTTCTGGATAACCGCAGCAATTCATCTCTGAGTAGCTGAAGGTCATTAGTATGCATTATACAAGTGGAACCGTTTGAGAGAAAAGAGGGAACTCACTGGACACAAAAGTGCACTGAGACTGTGAACAGCAAGCCCCAAACAAGGACACAGAGATAGATCCCAAAGGGAAAGGCTGGAGGGGGAAGGATGCGACCCAGCCGCAGTGGCTGATCCGTGGGGACTCCTGTCTGGGTTCGTGCTGCCAATCAGTAGCATTCCCCAGGCAAGACATGGGCGCCAGGCCCGACTTGAAACCTAAGGTTGGCTTCAAGATCTTGCAACTGGATCAGAATGCTGAGTTCATCGTTGCTGGTGGGCCGCCGTCACCTCTCCTTAGCCACCCTGTTGAAGGATGGTCGGCCCCTCCTGGGAAAATTGCTACATTTCCTCAGATAACAGATGCACACATGACTAATCAGGCCTACCCTAAGAAATGAGAGCCAGCAGCAGAAGCCACAGCGCACACTCTGTATTGCGAAAATGGAATGTGGGATGACCTAGGAGATGACACAAATGCCGAACGGCAAACTTTCTGTTTCTATGAGTCTAATAATGAAACACTTTTCTGCCTGAACCCGTGGGATCGAATAAAATGAAAAACCCCATTCTGCAAACCACTTCGCCCCATGGGAAGCAGCTCGGTTTCCTTCCCGTGTCGTCGGGAGCCCTCTGATGGAGGAAGCCTAAATTACAGCGCTCATAACCTAACAGGCAGCCGCCGGGCTCAATTGCCCCCCGATTTTCCAGAACTGAAAAGAAGAGGAACCATAAAAGAAGCCGAATGTTTTCTCCCCCTGGCACTTTGCCCAGTGACGGTTGTCAATCAGAGGTGCTGCAGACCGACTCGAAGGCAGCGTTCAGTGCCCGGGCACACTGCCTGCTGCTGTTGGTTCCTCCCATGGTTCTCAGAGCGCCAGGTCTCTGTCAACTCCCAGCCCCCAGTTTCCTTACCTTGTCCTACTGCGTCTGAGTCAGGATGCCTGATGGGTTGAGCGCTGATGATCTCATCCATGTCCCACATGTCCCAGGGAATCCCAGGTCTGCCCTGAGCTTCCTGTGTCCTTGGGAAAGTCGGTTAATCTCTGGGCCTCACTGTCCTCATCGCTGAGCTTGGGGACTTGTAACAGATGAGTTCTAAGTATCTTCCGGCTTTGAATAGAGCATTTGTCTTGGGTGGCCAGGCTTAAAGTTTAAAGACATAAAAGGAAAATGGGATCTGATCCTTAATCAGAACTGCTGAGAATGAGAAGAGCAGAGCAAACTACTGACTGCATTGGGTGAAAAGTGAAAATGGTCGGTGGGGAGGTGCCACGGTCAGGATCTGGGGCTGAGGCGCTAGGATCTTGCCAGTGCCTTGGCGCCTTTCTCTGCAGTCCCCGGCCTGTCTCCCTGCTGCTCCCTCTCTTCCGGAGTCTGGTGCTGCCAATTTGCCAGTTGAGCCCCGCCAGCGTCCCATTGCCGGTTCTCGTGGCCCTCATCTTTTCCTTATACCCTCATCCCTGCAGGAGTCGCAGGACCTCAGCTGGCCAGTTGGCTCTGCCTGGAAGGTGCAGGTCTTGTCCTTGTCAGGGAGACTGGCAGCCGCAGTGCTGTGCCTGTCCCAGGCTGAGCAAGAGGCTCCTGGTGTCGATTCTGGAGCAGCCACAGGCCTCAGCAGGCCCCCGAAAGTGATGACATCAGCACAGTACAGCACAGGCTCTGAGGGCCCCACTGCCCCTGCCATCTCCTCCTCCTCCCCCTCTCCAGTCTGCCTCTCCTCCCAACACAGTGCAGCCTCCAAGGACAGCCTCCACGGTGGAGATGCTCAAGCTAACGCGTGGGGACAGGAAAAAGCAGCCACCAGGGTGGAGGGTCTCCCAGCGGAAGCACAAGGTCTGCGACAATGAGAGGCATCAGTCACCGAACCATCTCACAACTTCGAACAAGCCCAGAAGAGCGGGCTGGAGAGTGCAATGTGACATCACTTCCCATCTTGCTGGGAGACAGGGCTTTTGCCAAGAACAGGCCCCTGGGGATTCGTCGGGCGACATTTTCATGCCACTGGCATAAATAAAGACTTGTACCAAAGGCTGCCATTCTGGGCAGAAGGTGCTATCTAGACCCCCTTAGGGCAGCCCTCTCTGGCCCCAGGCCCCTGGCTCCTACCACCTAAGCGCATCACATCACCCAGGAGGGTCGGCAGCTGCTGGCCCCCACCCACATTCGCTGGCTTGGTTTTCCTCTGCAGGGGAAGCTGGATTTCCTCCACATCCAAGTTCAACTACATGACATCAGGAACACAGCCTTTCTCCCGACACCTTCGAGACTCTTGTCTCCAGTAGCTGTCCCAGAAATCATGGGTGGGAGCATTAAAAAATGTAGTCCCAGAGGTCCCCTTGCCCTAGCCCAAAAGGCTGCCTGAGCTGGGGATCCCTTCCTTACCCCCCAATCCGAAAGGCAGCCTGGCCTTCCAAACTGGAGTCCGTGGTTCAGAGTAGGAGAATCCACAGTCAGGGCCCGGGACACGGCTTCCCCTGGCTGGTCTCAAAGCCTTCCTAACACTCCAGGGGTCCGTCCTGGTCTTCCACGGAGTTTCCCAAAAGCGCGCGCCACACTTGGTGGGCGCTCAGCCCCGAAGCGCCTGTGAACACCGCCCATCCCAGGACGCACGAAGCCAGTTAGTAAGAGCACCTAGAAGCAGCACTCCCCATTTGTCATCCTTCCCAGGGGGAAGGCTGCCTGCTGCTCCGAGCCCTCGACTCCAATGAAGTACAGTCGTCAAGAAACGGTGGTCTAAATAAAGCCGGAGACTCACTCACTGCACCAATCAGCACCGTGCGTCCGTCTGGATCTCGGCGCCGGCTGCGCGCAGCCGCCAGAAGGTGGCCGTCGGGACGCCAGCGCCGCCCGGAGCAGTGGTGCAGGGTCTCCGCATCGCCGGCTGCTGCTGCAGCCCCGCAGCGCTCAGCACTGCTGACTTGGCCCGGGCGGCGGGCAGGCTGGCGGGGAGGGCGGGGGAGGGCCTGCTGCAGCTTGGTTTCTAACTGCCCCTGCGCAAGGAGACCGGGAGAAGCCGGCTGCAAGGGCTGGGCTGGCCAAGGCTGGGGCAGTTACAAAGGGTGGGAGCGCAGCGAGCGGAGAAATACCCCTGAGTCAGCACTGGTGCATTGGGAGGTGTCCCAGAGAGCCTGGCCCACAGCATGGACAGGGTGTCCGAAACGTACGCCTCTCTGTGTCACCCTCTAGTCATGCACCCCCATCTGATTCTGAAACCAGCTCTAGCCTCATTTTTTCCCCTCCGATGATGGACTGTAATGCACCCTGCTCTGAGGCCTCGGGGGAATGGAAAGACAGAATTCTCTTTCAAGCCTAACCCAGGCCCGGGGAACCCCCTAGATGTTACTCTGGGGTCACAGACAAGGCCGTGGGGATTTGACACGTGGGCAGGGACAAGGGCAACCCCAAATGTAGTGGATCTGACATGGGGGTGACTGGGTGGTGTGGTGGGCATCATTTCATTCACCGCAGTGGATTTGCTGCCTGGGAAATGCAGCCCCCACCATCCCTGGTCTGCTCTTGTCTTACTAGCTACTTCCTAGTAAGACAGCTTCCCTGTTCTGCTGCCTGAGAGATGAAGGTGTCCCAGGCTAAGATCCCTCCATCACCTGCCCATCCCTGAGGGTCTCATGTCACCTCGGCGGCTGCACCTCCTCTTCCCAAACACCCTGTGGTGGCTTTGGTCCAGACAGTGGCTGCCTGAGGGAAGGAGGCCTCCGGCCATATGAAGACTGTACAGGCCAGGGCAGCCGTCCCTTGTTCATTTCATCCCGCGTATTTCCTTTCACAAGCCCCGCTGGAGTCATCTGTTCTTCCCCGGGACCCATTTGTGAAGTTCCTGTCTCCCTTGACCTCCCCCTAGGGAACCAGAGACTAGTGGGCAGGGACAGAGTGCTGGGGGCCAACAGTGGCATTTGCTCTGCAGCCCTTACCAGCAGGCCTCTCCCTTAGCTAATTCCAGGCAGGAAGGACACTCGTTTGTCATCCAGGCTGGGAAGGGAGACACCAGAAGAGAAAAGTGTGTCTGGGCAGGCCAGGTCTGTTCTCTCCCTCTCCAGGGTGGAGAGGTCACAGACACCTCCGTCCCATGGATGAGGGCAAACTAAAAGTCCAGAGACAAACAGCTGGTTCTCGCAGCTTCCAGGGTTGGGAGTCAGAGGCTGGGGTGGGTTACGGTTCAGCCTGCTGCACAGGTGAGTCTCTATCCTTAGCATCCTACCATGCTGACTTCAAAAGACCCTGGTGCGTGGGACCCCAATGATTCATTTCGGTGTGCTGGACTCAAAATCATTCGTGGCCAAGCACATTAGTCTGGAAAATTTAAGTTGCTGCAGACTGATGGACAGAAGGAGAGATGGTTTTCAATGTACAGGGAATGTATTTTAAAAATGGAGCAAGAGACAGGGCTACAAGGAGGGAACGGGCACTTCGAAAGCAGCCAGTAGAAAGTCGCTCCTAATTCTGGGGGAGGGAATTGTGTTCAGCCTGCAGAGTGCTTTTCTAGTCGAGGCGATGATTTGGTCTAAGACTTCATAAAACATTTGTCTATGAGCCCAAATTTCCCCAAATGACTGCGGTGTTTGGTATGAGCACTTTGCATGCCCCAGGGAGCTTCAACGCCAGCAGCTTCCTGCCACGGTACAGGCAGGTTCTCTAAGCACGAGCTTTCAATTCAGGCTCCGGTCTATAGTGAGAACCAGAACACAATGCAGGGACCCACAGGGGTCATGTGGCTCCACCAGCCTCAGCCGTTCCCAAGAGCCCAGTTGCTGTTTCAGGGGTTTGCCTGGATAATTTATATCTGAGAGGTTTGCTGCACATCCTCTGAGTGATTTATGGTGAGATCTAAAATTTCTTTGTAAAAAGATACCCTTTTGCTTTGGGAGGGATCACAAGGAGCTCAGCCCTCCAGTGCCCAGGACCACCTGGGCAGATGCCACTGTTGGCACTGTATAATGTTGCCCCCCATGCAGACCTGATCTGAGCTCTGCGTGTCAGGGAATGCCACTCCAGCAGTGCCAGCCTGGGAGCTCCTCCAGCTGGCACCTACTGAAGCAGCAAATGACTTTGGGGAGGCCCTTTGGCTGGGTGCATAGGAGTCTGGGTCCCAGAGACCATAGCTCACATGTCTCAGGCTGCTTACGTACTTCCCCAGAAAGAGCCACTGTCCCAAGTGTGCTTCCTGCTGCTTTTGTGCAGTCCCATCTAGACGAGCCCCTTATGGAGCCCCCTCCCCTTCTGCCTGGCACCCAATGCTCCCATCGTTCAACACCTGCTACCAACACAGAAGAGGTCCATCCCCTTCTTAAATGCTACAGCCTCTGCCCTGGCAGCCACTAATCATTCTATTTTGAGTTTGCCTCCAGAGCCCATCTCAGTAAATCCGGAAGAAGAAAACCTCCATCCCCAGTGAACAAGACCATGAAGGCTGCATCAGTATTCCCAGGTTTCAAGCCAAGCTGGAGAAAGATCACAACAGAGACCAGACCCGCATTCTCCAGCCCAATTCCACATGGCTGAGAGAGCCAGCTAACCAGACGCAAACACACGCGGCAGGATGGCACGCGACTGAGGAAGGACTAAGCCTCAGCTCATCAGTAAGTCCGCGGGGTCTCCGCCCCCAGCATGTGGGAGAGGAAAACTAGCCCAAAGTCAGCGTCCTGATTGTGCTTTGGATTTGCCCAGGGCTGAGCACTTCCTGGTCTGAGGTACCCAACAAGCTGACCCGAGAATGGGCAGCATCCCCTTCCCTCCCTCCTTCCCTCCTCCCTTCCTTCCTCTTCCTCCTCCTCCTCCTTTTCCTCCTCCTCCTCCTCTTCCTCCTCCTCCTCCTCCAGCTGACTCCTTCTGCTGCTGCCTCTGCCGCTGCTGCCTCTGCCGCTGCTGCGGTCTGCAGTCACTTGAAGGAGAAAGATTTCGCAGTACGGCATTCTTAAAGCTGCAGTGTCCAAATTCTCCTTCAAACCCCACTGTCACCGACATCAGCCAACTTACCGGGGTCCTTCGCAGAGGGTAGGTGGGCAAGGAGATGGGGATGGGGGGCTTGGAGAAGTCAGACAGGTGGGAACCAGATGCTCAGACTCTGGCAAGGGTAAAGAGGAGAAGCAGGCTGTACCGTGAGAGCCTCTGCAGTTAAACCAGGTTTCTGGGACTGCAGCGGGACTGCAATGGAGTAGATTTTTTTTTTTAATCGTAAAACCGCCACCAAAATCTCCTCCACAAACTTATACTCTTTGTAGCTTAATTAAAATACAAGGTGCAAACATAAAACCAACATGAGAAAGAAACCAAATCTTAAAAAAAAAAAGAATTCAAAAAGCAATTTAAAAAATTATTCCTAAAAATTTACTCCTGTGAGCAACTGACTCAGCTCTCCCCGCAGTGCTGTGCCGGTAAGCCATCGGGGAAGGACCTGGATGGAGTTCTTAGCGCCCAGAGTTTCTGCAAAGTGCAGGCAGAGGACTCCAGCTTCTTAGAGGAGAAAGCTTTTTAAAACCCAAAGGAAAGGGGATCTTTCTGCTGGCTACCCAAGGAGCGTGTCAATGAGCTGATCTAGCATCCAGAAACCAACACACCCCTCCCTGAAAGTTACCTCTCTCCTCTGCTCAGCCGCTGCCGTCCTGCCTGGATGCTGGCAAGTTCAGACTGCTTCAGGAGAGGCAGGACCCGAAATAAGAAGTGTCAGCTGGGTCCCTGCACCCAAATGGTGCCGGGAGTCAACGCTGCAGGCGGCAGGGATGGTCTCCCCCACCATGCACCCGCCCCCCGCCGGTTGAATTTAAACCCCTGACACTGCAAGATGCTCACTCCTATACAGACACCTCTCTGCGGAGCCTCCTCCCTCCCCCTCGCTCTCACACAACTAGGTCCAAGGCTTTGCCCCACCTCCCAGATTTGTTCACCTGAAGATGCTTTTCTTGCAAAACAAAACAAAAACAGAAGATTGAGACTCTGCAGAGTCTTTAATCCTTAATTCTGGAGAAGGCGGGACTTGTTCAGAAGTTTGAGAATTGCAGCCTGATGCCCAGGAAGGAGCAGAGGTGATGAGCCGACAGTCTGCTTTGCACCAGACAAGTCGACACCGTTGCTTTATCAAGAAGGGCAGAGGTAGACCCGGGGTGAAGAGAAGAGGAAAATTCCTCTCCAACCACTGGCAAATTCTCAACAGTTTGGGAAATCTCTGTTTTTGTTTTCCTTCAAGAAAACCCCATTTAAAAAATTTTCATGCACATGAAATGTACAAGATTGCCACTAAGTGTCAATTTTGTCCTGACACGTCTGTGATTCTTAAAATTCCCGTTCCTGCTTCTGTGAAAGTTAATATTCTTTAAGATTGAGGTAGGGATTTAATTGAGAAAATTCCAGGAGAGAGAAGCACTTTAAATGCAGATATGGTTAAGATAGTGCATTCTAATATAATCCACAAGGGGTTAGGCAGAATAGATATACTGAGAGGTAGAAGGTGGTCAGGGATGTAGGTATTTCCAGGTTTTGAGTTTATCACAAACTCAGAGCCCAAGAAAGGAAAATAAAGGAGGAAGTGTGTGTGTGTGTGTGTGTGTGTGTGTGTGTGTGTGTGTGTGTTTGAGCGGGGAGACTAAAACTCCCTTTCTAAATAAACTGTTCAGAAAGACCAATTGCATCAATTCCGTGTACATTTCATTACTGAAGTTAAGACCAGGAGTGTGTGACTTGTTTCTAAACGCAGTGAGAGGGGAGGCTCTGCTGCCCGCATCCTGCTTGGGACACAGCCACACTGCTGCAGTGCACCACAACCAACGTGGGCACAGTGTCTTGCGGCTGCCCTCACCCGCCCTCCCTCGAGGGCTTTGGCACACAGGTGAGGCTGTGCAGCCTGCGCTCTGCTGGCGGACAGAGACGAGGGCCAGCCGCGATCAGCCTGTCTTCCTTCTCCTCCTCCTGGCTGCACCCAGGCTGAGGTGGGGGAAGACCACAGACTCATGGGATGTCATAGTGGGGAAGCCACCCCAGAAAGCATGTAACCCAGTCCTTCCATTTCACAAATGGAAGAATGGAAAAGTGAGAAACGGCTGGGCCTTAGTCACCCAAGGTCACCTAGCCTGTGAGATGCAGCGCCCGGATTAGAATGTGGGCCTTCAGATTCTTTGTCCTGTGATTTTCTCACTGTACCTGTCATCACACCCTCTTGGGCAAGTGGTCTGCCTCTACTGCTTCCTCATATGACCTTGACAATCACTTCTCTGCTCTGTGACTCAGTTTCCTCTCCATAGATGATGTGATAGATGACATGCAGACCGAAGCCAAAGAATTTCAACTCTGAAACCGGGAAAAATACCAAGTCGTTTTCTTGTAGCCAGAGGCAGAGAACGGGCACAGGGTTGAAGTCCAAAGCAAGCGTTTCTTTAGTCTCCTCCAATTTTGAAACCCAGAATGTCATCTGCATTCGTTGCCTTGGCTGCCCTAACAACTGACCACAAGCTTGGTGGCTTAAAACAACAGAAATGTATTCTCTCACAGTTCTGGGGGCCAAAAGTCCAAACTCAAGGTATGGGCAGGGTTGGTTCCTTCCGGAGGATCAGAGGGAGAATCTGTCCCAGGCCTCTCTCCAGCTTCTGGGAGTGGCCAGCAATCCTTGGTGCTCCTTGGCTTGTAGACACATCACTCCAGTCCCTGTGTTTGTCTTCCTGTGGTGCCTTCTCCTCTGTGTGTCTTCTTCCCATAAAGACACTGGTCATTGGATTTAGGGCCCACCTTACTGCAGGATGATCTCATCTCCAGATCCTTAATTACATCTACAAAGACCCTTTTTCCAAATAAAGTCACACTCACAGGTTCTAGCTGGACGTTTCTTTTTGGGGCCATCTTTCAATCCACGACATCAACCAGTAAAAATTTTCATATGAGAACTGTCTCATGTGAAAACAGCAGTGAAATGTGATGGCCACCAACCCCATCTCAATTTTTTTTTCTTTATTTTTGAGACAGAGTCTTGCTCTGTTGCCCAGGCTAGAGTGCAGTGGCGCGATCTCGGCTCACAGCAAGCTCCACCTCGCAGGTTCACGCCATTCTTCTGCCTCAGCCTCCCGAGTAGCTGTGACTACAGGCACCCACCACCATGCCTGGCTAATTTTTTTGTACTTTTAGTAGAGATGAGATTTCACCATGTTAGCCAGGATGGTCTCAATCTCCTGACCTCATGATCCACCTGCCTCAGCCTCCCAAAGTGCTGGGATTACAGGCGTGAGCCACTGTACCTGGCCCCCACCCATCTCAATTTTTCAAAGGGTTATAATATGGACCTCTTTGGTTATAAGAAGTTAATAGCTACATCTATAGAACGCTTGGTCTTTTTTTTTTTGGAGACAGAGTTTCGTTCTTGTTGCCCAGGCTGGAGTGCAATGACACAATCTCGGCTCACTGCAACCTCTGCCTCCCGGGTTCAAATGATTCTCCTGCCTCAGCCTCCTGAGTAGCTGGGATTATGGGCATGCACCACCATGCCTGGCTAATTTTGTATTTTTAGTAGAGATGGGGTTTCTCCATGTTGGTCAGGCTGGTCTCGAACTCTCGACCTCAGGTGATCCGCCTGCCTTGGCCTCCCAAAGTGTTGGGATTACAGGTGTGAGCCACCGTACCCAGCCTCACGCTTGGTCTTTTATAGTTTTTTTTTCATTTGTGTTGACATTTGATTCCCATACAACCCTCTCAAGGCAGGTGCTATCAGGATCACCCCCATTTTACAGTTGAGGAAACTGAGGCATAAGGAGGTTTGGGTCACATAACTAGTAGGTGGCAGGATTTAGGCCATCTGGCTCCAGAATGTGTGCCCTTATCCATGCTTCTGCTTAATCATGCTAAGCCTGCAGATTCTTCTCTGTCTCCACTTTACGCCATTGATTTTCTATCCAACCCAGGTCTCTGATTTGTCTCTTGCTGATATTTATTGGGCGTTTTTGGATGAATGCTCTGTGCTGATCTAACTTTGGGCATCCTCCTTTGCTGTCCTTACCAGAGATGGTCTCTACTGCCTTTGCATACACAGGGGAAACTCAGCAAACTTACTCCTGTGCATCAGCACAGGAAGTCATCCTAAGAATGGGGAATGGCGGGCATGGTGGCTCATGCCTGCAATTCCAGCACTTTGGGAGGCTGAGGTGGGAGGATCCCTTGAGGCCAGGAGTTAGAGACCACCCTGGCCAATATTGCGAGACTCCCGTCTCCAGAAAAAGAAAGAAAGAAAAAGAATGGAGGAAACTTGCTGTTGCACATCTAACTTAGCGAGAGTGACTAACAAAATGTCTCTTGGAGCAATAATTAATGGAAATGAGCATTCATTTTTAAATCAAAAAGAAAAAAGAAACTGAAGGACACTGGCAGCCTTTTGGACACTGGCAGCCTTTTGGACACTGGCAGCCTTTTGGACACTGTCAAGGTTGCAGGTCTTTGCTTTCGACCTCCGCTTTCCCAGCCATGTTTTGTCAAACTTGATGATCCTTTCCCTTTCTTCAAGAGCAAATTCTAACATATGTTTGATTTCTTCTTAGCCCCTAAATCCTCACAGCTTTGGCATGCAAATACCCCTGTCAACTTAGGTCTTGATTTTTAAAAATGCATGCAGTCTAATTCCTGTTTGCACCTCCAATCGTGGCGATGAGAAGTTTGCACACACAGGGGTGGAAGGCAGATACGGCTACATTCTTTTCCTTGGGTCCCTTTTGCGGGGTTAATATGCAACAATCTCACTGTCTCTTTTATTTTCAGTAACAACAGGAGAAAACTAGGTTAAACCTAGAGAAAGTGTTCTGTCTGGAAGTTGTTCTAAAATATTACCTCTAGAGTTAATCGCACAGTCTTTCCCTATTTTTTTTTTTTTTTTTTTTTTTTTTGAGATGGAGTTTTGCTCTTGTTGCCCAGGCTAGAGTGCAATGGTGCGATCTCGGCTCACTGCAACCTCCGCCTCCTGGGTTCAAGCGATTCTCCTGCCTCAGCCTCCTGAGTAGCTGGGATTACAGGCATGCATCACCATGCCTGGCTAATTTTGTATTTTTAGTAGAGATGGGGTTTCTCCATGTTGGTCAGGCTGGTCTCAATCTCCCAACTTCAGGTGATCCGCCCGCCTCAGCCTCCCAAAGCGCTGGGATTCTAGGCGTGAGCCACTGCACGGCCGTCTTTCCCTTTTAAGGATGAGGCAGAACCCCTAAATGGCCGGAAATGGTGCTGCCTGGAGAAGAGGGCTGGCCAAGATAAACTCAAGATTGCCATTCTATTCAGGAGAGTCCCCATGTCTTAAATCATAAAAAGTCCCCTGACCTCTGGATGGTGAAACATCTGGACTGGAGAAAGCTGCATGCATCATGGTGACTCTTCTTTCCGGATGAGTAACGCCTTCTCTGATGACCTCAATGTGCTTGGCCTCTTCTCCACCAACACAAAACCACAGTTCACAGGGAGGGGAACAAGATGGCGGCTTTCATTATCAATAGAAGATGAAGGCTTTCCCTGCCTTGAATCTCTTATATAGCTCTGTTTATAACTGCACTGCGTGGAGTTCATTCTGCTCCAAGCAATGCCATGTGAGGCTACGAAGATCACAAAGTCAAACGTAGTTCATGATTTGTAAAATCCCTTCCACCCAAAGCAGTCACGTTCTTTCTTCCTCTTGCTTCTGCATCCTCAGCCATGGGTTGGCAACCTCCCATCCACCCAATCTGGCTCTTGGGATATTTAGCAGATCCATAAATGTTCAAATATCAGATGGGCCAGCTTATATCTGCACACTGTGGGTTTTCTCACTTGTTCATTTCATACGTATTTGTTGAGTGCCTACTATGTGCAGAGCAGGGGAGAGATTCAAATTCAGTCCACGCTGATTGAAGTCTTTGCTGGCTTCTCCTTTTCCCGAACCAAACTAAAGTTTTGCTTGCACCGCATAGATTGTTCCTGTGTCCTTGCTAAGATGCTGGGGGTAACTGACTTCTGTGGAGATTCTTCTCAAAGGAGTCTTGTTTAACAGAAGAATGAAGACGCTAACTACAAAGGGATGAAGGGTGCATTTTCAGATCCTGGCAGCCAAATGAAAAATATTTCCATTGCATGGAAGCCTTCCTGGGGTCCCTGACATGCATAGGATGTCATGTCATGACATGAGCCGTGAGCATCTCTGCACATGGAGCCCACATCCCTTGGTCTAGCCCCAAACATCCCCTTATCAGAGTCCTTCCTTCAAGACAGCACCCCAGCTCCTTCTCATCCCTATCCCTTGCTCAGCCTTTTTTCTCTTCTAAGTATGTGTGTCAGCACCTGACATTATACTTATTTGTTTATTCCTTTTTTTTTTTATTTTTATTTTTATTTTTTTTGAGACAGAGTCTCACTCTGTCGTGCAGGCTGGAGTGAGGCGGCACGATCTTGGCTCGCTGCAATCTCCACCTTCCGGGTTCAAGCGATTCTCCTGCCTCAGCCTCCCAAGTAGCTGGGATTACAGGCATGTGCCACCATGCTTGGCTAATTTTTTGTATTTTTAGTTTCACCATGTTGGCCAGGCTGGTCTTAAACTCCTGACCTCAAGTGATTCACCCCCCATCGGCCTCTGAAAGTGCTGGGATTACAGACATGAGCAACCACGCCCGGCCTGTTTATTCTTTATTGCTTATCACTGCTAAAATAACAGTAATTATTGCCTGGCGCCGTGGCTCATGCCTGTAATCCCAGCACTTTGGGAGGCCGAGGGGGGCAGATCACCTGAAGTTGGGATTTTGAGACCAGCCTGACCAACATGGAGAAACCTCATCTCTACTAAAAATACAAAATTAGCTGGGTGTGGCAGGACATACCTGTAATCCCAGCTACTCGGGAGACTGAGGCAGGAGAATCGCTTGAACCCGGAAGGCAGAGGTTGCAGTGAGCTGAGATTGTGCCATTGCACTCCAGCCTGGGCAATAAGAGCAAAACTCCATCTCAAAAACAAACAAACAAACAAACGAAACCAGTAATTATTTTTATTATTTAGTTATTATTGTTTAAATATTTAGTTATGATTATTTAAGGAATTTATTATTATTTACCTCCCTGCATGAGAACACAATGGTCCCCCAGGCAGAGAAGTCGGCTGTCTCTTCCCTGCGTTGTCCCAGCACTAGGACAGTGCCCAGAATGCAGTCAGGCTCCATAAAGGTTTGTAAATGAAGGAAGGAAGACATACGTTCCCTTTCTTCTCCATCTGTGCCTGGTGGAATTGTTCACCAATTCCAGGCAACCCTACAGTCTGCACCACTGGGGGACTTCCTTTTTTTTTTTTTTTGGAAACAGAGTCTTGCTCTGTGGCCCAGGCTGGAGGATGAGGGCGCAATCTCGGCTCACTGCAACCTCTGTTTCCTGGGCTCAAGTGATACATGTGCCTTGGCCTCCTGAGTAGCTGGAATTACAGGCACCCACCACCACACCCAGATAATTTTTGTATTTTCTGTAGAGAAAGGGTTTCGCCATGTTGGCCAGGCTGGTCTCGAACTCCTGGCCTCAAGTGATCTGCCTTCTTTGGCCTCCCAAAGTGCTGGGATTACAGGCATGAGCCACTGTGCCTGGCCCACTGGGAGACTTCTAATTCCCCCCTAAGTGACAGTTTGGCCTCCCACAGCTCCCCCGACCACGGCCCACAGAAGTCGCCGCTGCCGTTCCTGACATGCAGGCTGGGTGGATGGGCTGACTTGGGCAGCCCACCCCTCTGCAATTCTGCCCCCTTCAGAGCTGCCCCTTGTCTTAGAATGAAGCGCAGACCCCTCCCCAAGGCCATGGGGTTAAGAGGTCCAATTGCTGCCCGCTGTCCTCTGCCCACGGCCTCCTCTGGGCCCCCTTCTCCTTCACTTGCTCAGCTCCAGCAGGTCCAGCTTCCTTTGGGTCCTTCACAAGGTCCACCTGGCCCCTGTCCCCTCCAGGTGTCAGCCCAGTGCTCCCTCCTCAGACAGGCATCATCTGATGTCTTCTCTAGAAGCCATCTCTGTTCCCCATCCCACTTCCCAGCCAGTCCCTGTCCACAGCATCTGCTGTGTGTGTGTGTGACTCTGGCTTCTCTAACAATGCACGTGTGCCTCTGTCAGCCACAGCTCTGTAGGCCGGGCACGGTGGCTCACACCAGTAATCCCAGCACTTTGGAAGGCTGAGCTGGGAGAGTTGCTTGAGCTCAGGAGTTCAAAACCAGCCTGGGCAACATAGTGAGACTCTGTCTCTATTAAAAAAAAAAAAAAATTAAAATGGCCAGGCGCGGTGGCTCACGCCTGTAATCCCTGCACTTTGGGAGGCTGAGGCAGGCGGATAACCTGAGGTCTGAAGTTCGAGACCAGCCTGACCAACATGGAGAAACCCCATCTCTACTAAAATACAAAAAAATTAGCCAGGCGTGGTGGTGCATGCCTGTAATCCCAGCTACTCGGGAGGCTGAGGCAGGAGAATCGCTTGAACCAGGGTGGCGGAGGTTGCGGTGAGCCGAGATCATGCCATTGCACTCCAGCCTGGGCAACAAGAGCGAAACTCCGTCTCAATAAAAAAAAAAAAAAAAAAAAAAAAAAAAAAAAAAATTAAAAAATCATCCGGGCATGGAGGTGTGTGCCTATAGTCCCAGCTACTCGGGAGCCTGAGGTGGGAGAATTGCTTGAGCCCAGGAGGTGAAGACTGCAGTGAGTCACGATTGTGCCACTACACTCCATCCTAGGTGATAGAGCGAGAAGACCCTGTCTCCAAAAAAAAAAGAAAAGAAAGAAAACAAAAAAGAAACACAGCACCGTAAGGGTAGGGCCTCCTCGGCTTCCCTCATCAATAAACAACCTGTGGCCAAGAGAGCACCTGGCATCAATAAACAACAGTAATATCTGCTGGATACGGGGGATGAATGACCGCTCCAGGCACTAGGCCTGTGGCTGTCTTTCCACCACCTTCTGTATGAGTCTCCCAGGACCACTGTGACAAAGTTCCACAGATTTGGGGGCTGGAACACCAGAAACTCATTTCCTCACAGCTCTGGAGGCTGGAAAGCCAAGTTAAGGTGTGAGCAGGGCTGGTTTCTCCTGAGGCCTCTCCGTGGTTTGCAGACACCACCTTCTCCCTGTGTCCTCACAGGGCCTTCCCTCTGCGTATGTCTGTGCCCCAATCGCCTCTTCTTATGAGGACAGCGGTCTGACTGGATTAGGGCTCACCCTAAAGACCTTATTTTTGCTCAGTGACCTCTTTAAAGACCCTATCTCCAAGTAGAGTCATTTGGAGGTACTGGGGGTTAGGGCTTCAATATTGAATTATGGCTTCAATATGTGAATACTGAGGTGACACAATAAATGAATTTGGGGGCTTCAGTATGTGAATTTGGGGCTTCAATATATGAATTTGGGGGGACATAATTCAGCCCCTAACAAGCCCCATGCAATCCACTTAGAAAGGAGGGAAGGAAGGAAGGAAGGAAGGAAGCCCCCACCGCCTCCCCGTCTTGGGCTGGCTGGGACCGCACTCTTCCACTGGCCTTGGATTTCAGGGCCCAGCTCTCAGCCTCCCTCCCACCCCTTCCTCCCAGGGACCTCAACCTCCCTGTTGCTCATGTTGTACTCATCGAGACCTCTCCTTAGATCCTGTTTATGCAGCCTGGTATCCGGTTGCTAAGCCCATCGCAGGTCAATTGCTCCCATTGGTTCAGTGCTTACTAAGGGCCAAGCACTGTCTGGCCATATTCTCCACATTAAACATATTTAACCCTCACGTAACCCACGAGGCAGCTCTGACTCTCCCTCCTGTTACATGGGAGGGAACCCAAGCTCAGACAGGTCAAATGACTCACCCGAGGTCATGGAGCGGAAAGCGGGGGACCCAGAGTCCACCTGGGCTTCAGCTCCAGGCACGAGCTCTGAGCACTGCTCGACCACAGACTACCAGGGCATGTCACAAATGGGGAGGGGGCAACAGGCAGGCTGGCACCCTTCGAGCCTCAGCACATGAGGCAATTGGTAAACTAACGACCAAGGAAGAGACAGGAACATAATAAAGGGCAGAATACAAATATAAGAATGAAAAACATGGCAATCTGGGTCCTTTTCATATAAGGACTAAGCGCTGTATATACCTTTACAGGCTCCATATATATCACTGCCACAGGACTGTAGGACACCGCAGAAAAAGAATCTGTTCAGTTAGGGCTGGCCGATGTAGCGAATATTATTATAGGACTTCCAGTTAAATTCAAATTTCATAAGCACTGATTTTTTTTTAGTACAAGTATGAAATATTTGGTACATGCTTTTACTAAGAATTTATTTGTTGTTTATCTAAAATTCCAATTTAGGCCGGGCACAGTGGCTCATGCCTGTAATCCTAGCACTTTGGGAGGCCGAGGCAGGTGGATCACTTGAAGTCAGGAGTTTGAGACCAGCCTGGCCAACATGGTGAAACCCCATCTCTACTGAAAGTATAAAAATTAGCTGGGCATGGTGGCATGTGCCTGTAATCCCAGCTACTCGGGAGGCTGAGGCAAGAGAGTCGCTTGAATCTGGGAGGCGGTGGTTGCAGTAAGCCGAGATCGCATCACTGCACTCCAGCCTGGGTGACAGAGTGAGACTCTGTCTCAAAAAAAAAAAAAAAAAAAAAAATTTAACTGGGTACCTTGTAGGCTAAAGGATCATTTAGGCATGGCACATTTTATTTTAGCCATTTTGAAAGGATGTCTCTCTAAAATGCATGCCACGCTCTCTTGCTTCCTGAAACCCAATGCCCACTTTACGCCTGGTTTAAGGGACCAAGAGAGCATGCCATGCATTTTAGAGAGACATTCTTCCAAAACAGATAAAATAAAATGGGTCAGCCGGGCGCGGTGGCTCACGCCTGTAATCCCAGCACTTTGGGAGGCCGAGGCGGGTGGATCACGAGGTCAGGAGATCGAGAGACCCTTTGTAACAGATGTAACCAATCAAAACTATAAATTAGAGATGCCACAAATAAAGTCTTAAACAAAATAGAAGTTTATTTCTCTTTCACATCAAAATATTCCAGAGGTTAGAGGTCCCTGACTGCTATGGTGGCTCTGCAGCATCATCAGAGACCCTGACTCCTCCTACCTTTCTCTTCTACCATCCTTAACCTTAACAGTTGCCTCATGAGCCAATGCAATTGCTGGAGCTCCAACTGTCACATCAGCATCCCAAGCAAAAAGTGGTATGGGGAAGAAGACTATAAAAAAAACCATGTGTCAGCCATCTCTCCCCTTTTTGGTAAATTCTATCTTACAACTTCTGCTTATATTTACTATCCAGAACTTAGTCACATGGCCACTCTCAGCTGCAACAGAAGCTTGGAAATGTAGGATTATAACTATGTACATTGCCACATTGAATAAAATCAAGGGTCTGTTACTAAAGAACAGGAGAATGGATATTGGCCAGGCAAGTAGCCTCAATAAAATGCAATGTCCTCTTACCTTGTAGATTAGAAAACCTGGTCCCCCCTTTTTTTTGAGACAGGGTCTCACTCTGTTGCATAGGCTAAAGTGCAGTGGCCTGATCACAGCTCACTGCAACCTCCACCTCCCCGGCTCGAGTCATCCTCCCCTCTCAGCCCCAGGAGTAGTTGGGACTACAGGCGCACACCACCACACTCGGCAAATTTTTGCATTTTTGGTAGAGAAGGGGTTTCGCCATGTTGTCGAGGCTGGTCTTGAACTCCTGGACTCAAGCCTACCTTAGCCTCCCAGAGGTTACAAGTGTCAGCTACCACAACGGCCTAAAGCCTGGCCCTTTCTAATGGAGGATGTTAGGGACCCACTCTTTAAAAAATATAGGCAATTTTAATGTGCTTGCTATTTTGTTTTATTGACTTCACTCATTATAGTTCTAAGCCACCAAGAGCACAATCTAATATAACAGAAGACTAATAAAATAAAGCAGCAGATTGATTTTTTTATATCTAAAATCTAATTAAGAAGAATGTTTGTAAGGAGAAGAGTAAAGTCCTTGAAGAATAAATTCCTGGTCTCTGAGGATCTCCCCACTTCATCCTTAGGTTGTAATTCACGTCGGACTTTGTCTAGATCCTACCATGGGCCAGGCACCATGCTAGGGCGTGAGGATGAAGTGATGGGTAAGGGGTACCTGTCATGCTTGCTTGCCGAGGTGATGAATATGTGCTGAGACGCTCCAAGAAGGTGCCCGAGTCCTTCGTAATTAGTTTAGGTGAGGAAAGAGACTGCACCTGCATTGCAGTGCCTAGAAGCAGGGCACCCCTGAGATGGCGAATATTGCTGACAAAACTCATCCAACAGAGGAGAATTCTGGTTTGTCGATTCACCATGGGGGCCGTAAAGACCTTTATTTGCTGCTGGAGTCTTAACAGTGACTCGTGTTTTTGAGCAATTTTCTGGGCTTCCTGAAGTTGCTTAGTGACTCACCTGGTTCCCTTGGGTTCTGCTGAGAATATTTAACCTTTTAGATTTAGTATTAGGCCATACAAACTGTGAAAATATGAAAAAAAGAAATCCTTGCTTTGCAACTTAATCCATGGGTCACGCAAAGCGTGTGTGATGGGGCGTTAACAGGGGTCTTGGGCTTCATTTCAGTTGAGGGCCCAGACTTTAGACACAAACTATTCCCAGTAGTACCAGAGTGAGGTGTGGTCAACCAGGCAAATGTGCAAAGGAGGGGTCAAAGGACAGTTTTGCATCCATTAGCTCAACAACCACTTTAAAGAAAAAAGATCCAGATGGCTGGGCGTGGTAACTCAAGCCTGTAAGCCTAGCACTTTGGGAGGCCAAGGCAAGAGAATTGCTTGAGCTCAGGAGTTCAAGACCAGCCTGGGCAACATGGCAAAACCCTGTCTCTACAAGAAAATACAAAAATTAGCCTGGTGGCATGTGCCTGTAGTCCCCAGCTACTTAAGAGGCTGAGGTGGGAGGACTGATTGAGCCTGGGAGGTCAAGGCTACAATGAGCCATGATTGCACCACTGCACTCCAGCCTGGGCAGCAGAGTGAGATCCTGTCTCAAAAAAAAAAAAAAAAAAAAAAAGTCCAGGCATGATGGCTCACGCCTGTAATCCCAGCACTTTGGGAGGCCAAGATGGGCGGGTCACGAGGTCAGGGGTTCAAGACCAGCCCAGCCAACATGGCGAAATCCCATCTCTACTACAAATACAAAAACTAGCCAGACATGGTGGTACACACCTGTAATCCCAGCTACTCAGGAGACTGAGGCAAGAGAATCGCTTTAACCTGGGAGGTGGAGGTTATGGTGGGCCGAGATTGTGCCATTGCACTCCAGCCTGGGTGACAGCAAGACTCTGTTTCAAAAAAAAAAAAGAAAAGAAAGATAAAGAAAAAAGATCCCAGAAAGTCTGTGATTAGGGAAAGTGGTTTTACAGAAAGTGGTTAGTGTCTTGCAAGTATGCCTCCCCCAACCCTGGAGGAGCAGAGTGGGATGGGGAGGGTTGCTTCCCCTTTACGCTTAGCTGAGAAAGGGTCCCCATGGAGAGAAGGACTAAGGGTCCCCATGGAGAGAAGGACTAAGGGTCCCCAGGGAGAGAAGGCATACGTCCCTGGGCCCAGAACAAAATGGCCGGCTTGCACCTCCCACCCGAAAGACCTGAAGGTGGAGAGGAGGCTCCTGGCTAAAGCAGCCGGGTGGTCACATTCCTTCCCCAACAGCCTGTCCAAGGTGGGAGATTTTGTGGACCAGGTGCGGGGCTGGGAGAGCCTGAGATCCTCCCAACCAGACCACCTGGAGCGAAAGGAGAATTTAGAGGAAGAGTTCTGTACTCTAACACCTCATCTCCAGGAGCTGGAGGTGGAATTACAAATAAAAGGCCAGCCCCAGGAGGTGTTTTCACCGGAATCAAAAGAACAGCAGTTGTGAGATCCTTGTGTCAAAGGAGTATTGAAAGACCCTGAGGTCCGGGTGCAGTGGCTCACGCCTGTAATCCCAATACTTCCGGAGGCCGAAGCAGGCAGATCACTTGAGGCCCAGGAATTCCAGACCAGCCTGGCCAGTGTGGTGAAACCCTGTCTCTACTAAAAATACAAAAATTAGCCAGGCGTGGTAGTGCATGCCTGTAATCCCAGCTACTCTGAAGGCTGAGGCAGGAGAATTGCTTGAACCTGGGAGGCGGAGGTTGCAGTGATCACGCCATTGCACTCCAGCCTGGGCGACAGGGTGAAACTCTATCTCAATAAAAAAAATAGACAGAGGCCAGGCACGGTGGCTCATGCCTGTAATCCTAGCACTTTGGGAGGCCAAGGCGGTAGATCACCTGAGGTCAGGAGTTTGAGACCAGCCTGGCCAACATGGCAAAACTCCGTCTCTACTAAAAATAGAAAAATTAGCTGGGTGTGGTGGTGCACACCGGTAATCCCAGCTACCAGCAGGGGCTAAGGCAGGAGAATTGCTTGAACCCGGGAGGTGGAGGTTGCAGTGAGGGGAGATCGCACCACTGCACTCCAGCCTGGGCGACAGAGCGAGACTTCAACTCAAACAAAAAAAACCAAAAAAACAAAAACCCCGAAAGAGCCCCCATGTGACAAGTTTAAATTCCTATCAAACCCAGGGGATAGCAAAGCCAGCCCGTGACCTACGCGTCCAGTTACACCGCGCCTGTTCTCTCCTCCCCTGTGCTACCCAAAACACACAAAACCCAAAAACATCCGCCCCGCCTCCCCCTGGTGTCTTCTTCCATGGCACTACACATGTTATTTTATTTTATTTATGTATTTATTTGAGATGGAGTCTTGCTCTGTCACCCAGGTTGGAGTACAACGGCATGATCTCGGCTCACTGCAAGCTCCGCCTCCGGGTTCAAGCGATTCTCGTGCCTCAGCCTCCCAGGTAGCTGGGATCACAGGTGCATGCTACCACGCCTCGCTAATTTTTGTATTTTTAGTAGAGACAGGGTTTCACCATGTTTGCCAGGCTGGTCTTGAATTCCTGACCTCAGGTGATCCGCCCACTTTGACCTCCCAAAGTGCTGGGATTACAGGCGTGAGCCACCGTGCCTGGCCTGGGACTGCACCTTGTAGATCCTGATTGGAGAAAGGGGCCAGCAGAGTCAAGGGCCTGCCTTAGATCTCATGCAAGGCATGAATAAGAGCATTTGAACAGGTTTGAACCAGGCAGTGGGGGGAAGATGAAGTGTTTTCTGCACCCAATGAGTCCCACTTGTTCAATGTACCAGTTACACAAAAAAGCTTTAAAAATATGCCAGGTTTAATCTCCCAATTTCAGGGAAGCACAATTAGCACATCCATTCATTAGGGCTCCATTTACACTTCCTGTCTCACTTCTAAATACCTGTGTGTGTGGAGCCAGTTCTAACTGTAGCGTTCATTAATGTTCTATTTGTGATGTGGGTTTCAGGTACCTGGGAACCTCACACTAACATTACCCAGTGTCCCGGAACTTAGTACAGATGCGCCCATTTGGGGCCTCATCTGTGGGGTGCTTAATTCTAGAAGAGTTAGGAGAACATCACTGGCATGCTACCCAATTGCACGTGTTCTGGGAACAGACCTCGGCATGCATTTGAATTTTTCATATGCCTTTTATTTTTATTTTATTTATTATTATTATTTATTTTGAGACAGTCTCTGTCTGTCTCCCAGGCTGGAGTGCAATGGCACCATCTGGGCTCACTGCAACCTCCACCTCCCAGGTTCAAGTGATTCTCCTGCCTCAGACTTCCGAGGTGTGTGCCACCACACCTGACTAATTTCTGTATTTTTGGCAGAGACGGGATTTCACCATGTTGGCCAGGCTGGTCTCAAACTCCTGACCTCAGGTGATCCACCTGCCTTGGCCTCCCAAAGTGCTGGGATTACAGGCACGAGCTACTGCGCCCGGCCATATGCCTTTTATTAAGTGTTTTTTTGTTTTGTTTTGGTTTGTTTTGGTTTGTTTTTGAGACAGGGTCTTGCTCTGTGCAGTGGCACAATCTCAGCTCACTGTAGCCTCGACTTCCTGGGCTCAATGATCCTCTCACCTTAGCCTCTTGAGTAGCTAGGACTACAGGCATGCACCACCACACCTGGCTAACTTTTGTATTTTTTGTAGGGTTTCGCCATGTTGCCCAGGCTGGTCTCAAACTCCTGGGCTCAAGCGATCCACCTGTCTCAGCCTCCTAAAGTGCTGGGATTACAGGTGTGAGCCACAGATGTGCCCGGCTTAAATGTTCTTAACCTTCTCCCATACTGGACTTGTGATGAAGGCCAAGTGTCTGACCTAAGCTGACACATAATTACCCTTTACAGTAAATTGCAGATGAGACAGGTGTTGTTGAGCCATTGAGAGGGATACAGAAATGGAGACGAGACCTGAGCTCTTGAAGAGGCTCCTGTTTTCACCGTGTGGACTTGGCTGCCGTCCCAGCTCTGGTAGGTGTCAGCCATGGTGATTAAAACCTCCGTGTGTCTAACCCTTCCCATACAAATGCAGAAGGATGGCCGGCTGGCGGCTGGGCTCCTCCTAATCCCAGGAGGCGGGAGGGCCAGACAGGATCCTGGGTTAAATGACACTGCACCAGCCAAGTGGCACGTAGCTTCTCATTTATGGGATGTGGCCCCAACTGTGACTCGTCTTTTCTTTTTTGAGACGGAGTCTCACTCCATCACCCAGGCTGGAGTGCAATGGCGTGATCTTGGCTCACTGCAACCTCTGCCTCCCTGGTTCAAGCGATTCTCCTGTCTCAGCCTCCTGAGTAGCTGGGATTACAGGTGCGCATCACCACGCCCAGCTAATTTTTGTATTTTTAGTAGAGATGGGGGTTTCATGATGTTGGTCAGGCTGGTCTCGAACTCCTGACCTCATGATCCACCCGCCTCGGCCTCCCAAAGTGCTGGGATTACAGGCATGAGCCACCGCGCCTGGCTTGTCTTTTCTTTTTAGTAATTTTTCTATTATGGTAAAATATGCAAATATAAAACTTACGATTTTGATAACTTTTAAGTGTACAATTCAGTGGCACTGTTTTATTTTTATTTGTGTTTTATTTTATTTATGTATTTATTTTATTTTCAGACAGGGTCTCGCTCTGTTGCCCAGGCTGGAGTGCAGTGGTGCTATCACGGCTCACTGTAGCCTCAACTTCCTGGGCTCTAGCAACCCTCCCAGTCAGCCTCCAGAGTAGCTGGGACTACAGGCATGTGCCACCACATCTGGCTAATTTTCATATTTTGGGGAGAGACGTGGTTTCACCATGTTGCCCAGGCTGGTCTCCAACTCCTGAGCTCAAGCGATCCACCCACCTCAACCTCCCAAAGTGCTGGGATTACAGGTGTGAGCCACCACTCCCGGCCAGTGGTGGTGTTTTTACAGTGGTAAATGACCATCACCACCATCTATCTCCAGAACTTTTCATGTTCCCAAACAGAAATTTTGTCCCCATTAAACACTAACTCCCATTTCCTGTCCCCTAGCCCCCTGGCAGCCACCTTTCTGTCTGTCCCTATGAATTTGCCCATCTTAGGTATCTCACATAAGTGGAATCAAATAATATTTGTCTTTTAGTGACTGGCTTCTTTCACTTAACATCATGTTTTCAAGTTTCATCCATGTTGTAACATGTGTCAGAATTTTGTTCCTTTTCATGGCTGAGTAATATTCCATTGTATGGATAGACCATATTTTGTTTATCCTCGCCCATTTACAGACATTTGGGCTGTTCTTTTGTGAATATCACTGCTATGAACATTAATATACAAGTATCTGAGTCCATGTTTTCAATTCTTCCTAGGGTTGGAATTGCCGGATCACACAGCAATTCTATATTTAACTTTTTTTTTTTTTTTTTTTAGATGGAGTCTTGCTCTATCACCCAGGCTGGAGTGCAGTGGCATGATCTCTGCCTCCCGGGTTCAAGCAATTCTCCTGCCTCAGCCTCCCAAGTAGCTGGGATTACAGGCACACACCACCATGTTCGGCTAATTTTTGTATTTTTAGTAGAAATGGGGTGTCACCATGTTGGCCAGGCTGGTCTCAAACTCCTGACCTCAGGTAATTTACCTGCCTTGGCCTCCCAAAGTGCTGGGATTACAGGTGTGAGCCACCAAGCCCGGCCTATATTTAACTTTTAAAGGAACTGCTAAACTGTTTCCACAGCAGTTGTACTGCTTTACTATCCCATCTGCAATGCGGGAGGTTTCCATTTTCTCTACAGCCTTGCCAACACTTGTTATTTTCTTTTTGTTGTTGTTTATCACAGCCATCCTAGGGGTATGAAGTGGTGTCTCCTAGTGGTTTTGATTTGCATTTCCCTAGTGACTAATGATATTAAGCATCGTTTCATGTGCTTATTGTCCATTTGTATATCTTCTTCGGAAAAGTCTACTCAAGTCTTTTGCCAGTTTTTGAACTGGGTTGTTTGGGTTTTTTGCTGTTCAGGTGTAGGAGTTCTTTATATATTCTGAATATTAATTATTTATGAGATGCATGACTTTCAAATATTTTCTCCCGGTCTGCAGGTTGTCTTTTCACTTTCTTGATGGTGTCTTTTGACGCATAACCAAATGTGACTTTCTGCATATGTAAAAAATAATCACTGATCTGATAAAGATCGGCTAGGTGACAACTATGCGGTATTAATCCATTCACCCGTTGAACCCACAAACATGTAGAAGGAGAGCCTGGTGCTGGGTGCTGGGGAGGGCTCTACGAATAAGATACAGTAGCCTGGCCTGGCGTGGTGGCTCACATCCGTAATCCCAGCACTATGGGAGGTTGAGGTGGGAGAATTGCTTGAGTCTAGGAGTTCGGGACCAGCCTGGGCAACACAGCAAGACCCCGTCTCTAAAAAAAAAAAAAAAGATAGTAGCTCCCAGACATCTTGCCTGCAAAGTGTTTACAGTCTACTTGATAAGAAACTCCCCACAAAAAAGAAAGGCTGAAAAGCAGTAACAATGATGTTTGTAGGTGCCATATGACCATTTTGTGTGTGTGAATTTCAGTTGACGGGTTAGAATGCTCCAATGTGCAAGGAGGCTGATCAGAGAAAGCCCTCAAGGTCTTCCTCACCTGCCCTAAACCGCACAACCAAATTTCTCACCAGCAATCAACAGCTCCATCCACACAGTAGGTGCTGCGCGACCTCTTAATTAGCAAGAATTCAAGAGCATTATGTTGAGGTGTTGTAATATCCCCAGTTCATTTAGTCTCTCACCAGGTCAGTGTTATGTTCTAGGCAGGGAGCTCTTTTGTGGCTTTGCAATAGACTTAATAAAAACATCACCAGTTCTGCCTTTTGTGGAGGCTGTGCCATCAAAACAAATCACAAAAACATTTTTTATTGAGCACCTGCTTTGTGTTTTATATTGGTGCTCTGTTTTCTTATTCTTGATTTTTAAAAACATCAATAGGCTGGGTGCAGTGGTGCATGCCTGTAATCCCAGCACTTTGGGAAGCCAAGGCGGGAGGATCACTTGAGGCCACGAGTTCAAGTTCAGCCTGGGCAACATGGTAAGACCCTGTCTAAACCAAAAAAATTTGTTTAATTAGCTGGGTATGGTGGCGCATACCTTTACTCCCAGCTACTAAAGAGGCTGAGGTGGGAGGATCACTTGAGCCCAGGAGGTCAAGGCTGCAGTTAGTTATGATCATGCCACTGCACTCCAACCTGGGTAACAGAGCAAGGCCCTGTCTCAAAAAAAAAAAAAAAAAAAAGGTAACAGTTATTTACTTTTACATAAAATTGAATTTAATAAAATGAGATCTAACAAAACAGGCCTGGGCATGCTGTAATCCCAGCACTTTGGGAGGCTGAGGCGGGTGGATCACCTGAGGTCAGGAGTTCGAGACCAGCCTGGCCAACATGGTGAAACCCCGTCTCTACTAAAAATACAAAAATTAGCCAGGCATGGTGGCAGGTGCCTGTAATCCCAGCTACTGGTGAGGCTGAGGCACGAGAATCACTTGAACCTGGGAAGCAGAGGTTACAACAAGCTGAGACTGTGCCACTGCCCTCCAGCGTGGGCGACAGAGCAAGATTCTGTCTCAAAAAAAAAAAACAAAAAACTAACAAAACAAAAAAATGGGCCGGGCGTGGTGGCTCACGCTTGTAATCCCAGCACTTTGGGAGGGTGAGGCGGGCAGATCACGAGGTCAGGAGATCCAGACCACGGTGAAACCCCGTCTCTACTAAAAATACAAAAAATTAGCCGGGCGTGGTGGCGGGCGCCTGTAGTCCCAGCTACTCAGAGAGGCTGAGGCAGGAGAATAGCGTGAACCCGGGAGGCAGAGCTTGCAGTGAGCCGAGACTGCGCCACTGCATTCCAGCCTGGGCGACAGAGCAAGACTCCATCTCAAAAAAAAAAAAAAAAAAGTTAGAAGGCAATAATTTACAGGGTCAAAAGAGTCTATATTTTTTAAAGGCTTGACTTAAATTCCTGTGAAGAGATCCTCTAACACAAATAAGATTTGTTTCTTGAAGCATTCGATTCCTGGGCTATAGTAACAGAGACCTTCGTCATGGCAGCGTCCTGGGCTTTGGATAAGGGAATGCTAACCAGAAATCACGGTTGCCGAAATGATAATTTCAGTACATAGGGGAAATAGTATTTCTAAATGGTGAATATGAATTTTTGCACTCTGCATTACTTTTTAACAACACATCTGCTATTTAAGGCAAGGTACACTCATGCTTCACGGAGCTTAACGCCGCTGCCTCGCCTGACCTGCTTGCTCCACTTGAAGCTGGGCTCCTCTGTGAGAGGTGAAGCTCCCTGGCCATAGCCATGTCTCCTGGCTCCCTGAGACATGATTCAAGAATTGGGAGGAGCCAAAAAGACACAAAATAAATAACAACAATGAAAAATAAAAAATAAAGAATGGGAGGACTCAACTGCTTGAGCCAAAAGCCCAGACAGCATCTTTTTCTTTTTCTTTTTTCTTCTTTTTTTTTTGGAAACAGTCTTGCTCTGTTGCCCAGGCTGGAGTGCAGTGGCACCACCTCAGCTCAGGTTTAAGCAATTCTCCTGCCTCAGCCTCCCCAGTAGCTGGGATTACAGGTGTATACCACCATGCCTGGCCGATTTTTTTTTCTTTTTTTTTTTTTTTGAGACACGGTCTCACTCTGTCACCGAGGCTGGAGGCCTGGTGGCACGATCTTGGCTCACTGCAACCTCTGCCTCCTGGGTTCGAGAGATTCTCATGCCTTAGCCTCCCAAGTAGCTGGGATTATAGGTGTGTGCCACCACGCCTGGCTAATTTTTTGTATTTTTAGTAGAGACAGGTTTTCACCATGTTAGCCAGGATGGTCTCGATCTCCTGACCTCATGATCTGCCTGCCTCGGCCTCACAAAGTGCTGGGATTACAGGCATGAGCCACTGCACCCCGCCAAGAGTGTTCCCTCTTCTTGGAGTCTGTGAGTCTAAACAATTATCCTTCAATGGCATTTGTATCCTGATCTGTTGGGCTTTGCCAAACCTAAATAATAATAAAACTTTCACTTATTTATTTTGAGACAGAGTTTCACTCTGTCACACAGGCTGGAGTGCAGTGATGCAGTCTCGGCTCACTGCAACCTCCGCCTCCCAGGTTCAAGCGATTCTCTTGCCTCAGCCTGCGGAGTAGCTGGGATTACAGGTGTGCACCACCACATTAAGCTATTTTTTGTATTTTTAGTAGAGACGGGGTTTCACCATGTTGATCAAGCTGGTCTCGAACTCCTGGCCTCAAGTGATCTGCCCACCTCAGCTTCCCAAAGTGCTGGGATTACAGGCATGAGCCACCGCATCTGGCCTATAAAGCCATCACTTTAAAAGACCGCAGCACTGTGCAGCAAGCCCATCGGACCCTCCCAGAGACTCCTCCACACCTGACTAATGTGCTTCTCCTCTAGGCCTGTGACCCAGGAGCCCGAAGGACTTTTCTAAAGTGAAAACGGATCACATCACTCTCTCATTTAAAATTCCCTAGAACCTTCTGTTACAAATTAGAGTGAACCCCACAGTTCCTACTGTGGTCTACGAGGCCCTGCAGGTCTCAGGCCTGCAATCTGCTCCTGGGCGCTGAGCTCAGTGCTCTGCGTGCTGGCCTCCTTCCCGTTCTTCAACGACGCCAAGCCAGTTCCCGCCTCAGGGCCTTTGTACCTGCTGTTCTGTCCACCCAGAATGCTCTTCCTCCAGCTCTTGCACGACTGGCCTCTTTCCCTTTAGTCTCAGTCAAATGTCACCTTTTGGAGAGGCCACCCTTAAGGACCCAGTCAGACATTTTCTTCCATCACTTGGTTTTATGTGCTTTGTGGCATCTGCCACTCTCTGTCACGATTCACTTGTTTATTGTCTGTCTCCCCACCATGCCTGCCTACTTGGCATAGAATCTGAGCTCCCTGAGAGCAGGGGCCTGGTTCGCTGCTGTGCCCCGTGAGCCTGGCACATGCCTGGTGCATGGTGTTGGTTGAACAAATGAGGGGTGCCTTACCTCGTTCAGGACTGGACAGCAGAGAGGTGCCAGGGCTGGACCAATGCAGGGTTGTCTCCTGCTGTGACCCTGCAGCCACTTGGGAACTGCCGCCTCACCAGAGGCTTCCAAACTTCTGGCCCCAGACCAGCCCACTGCAGCGTCAGGGCTGGGGAAAGACAGACAGCACCTGCTTCCTGGAGAAGCCAATGGGAAGCCAGCGGCTGTTTGGTGAGGTCCTGCTGACCAGCACATTTCCCCTCTGAGGGTTCCTTGTCCTTCCCCCAGACCCCAGGCTCATCCATCGCCTGGCTGTCCCCGGGCTGCGTCTCTACTTGGCCCGAAGGAGATGATGCAGCTTTTGCTGGTGCAGAGACGTCTGGGGTGGCTGCCAGCACTTTTATCTTCTCATTTTATCTGCCAGCCAAGAGCTTCTCCCTGCCTTTGCCTCTTGAAGCTTAAGGCAAGAAACATCGACCTTGAGTACAGGAGCTTCCCTCTTCATTACTCAAGGTCCCCTGTCCTGGTTCATATCCAGGCCGGCTGCTCCCCAGTTCCTCTCTTCTCTTCCCTCGACTCTCCTTCCCCCAGGCAGCCTCAAAACAAAATCTGAGGCTTTTTTCTCCTGAGATCCAGCTCAGGAAGTAGTAGCACTGACAGTTTGTCCCTTTTCCCCAGGGGCACCAACAGATTGTGGCCAAGCTGAAGTCCCTCGGAGCCTCTGTAGAGCGAAGGAGACTCCAGAACCTGGACTCGGTGGCTCAGCCTCCCTAGCTTACAGCACGTTCATTTGACAGTTTTTGAGGGCCTGTTATTTGCCAGGCATTGGTCTTCCAGGGTCTACCTTCTGGACCAGGGAGGCACTTTGGGCATACCATGTTGCATGTCTATGCAAGCAAAGGCTCTTGGAGTATACCACGGAACAGCCTGCATTGTTGGGCTGTCCCCGTGGACAATGGGATATCCACGTGCAAACGAAGGGAGTTGGACCCCCTACCTCACATCATTTACAAAAACTAACTAAAGATTATCAAAAACCTAAATGCAAGTGCCAAAACCACTGAACTCTTAGAAGAAGAAAATGCAAGCATAAATCTCCATGATGTTGGACTGGGCAAAGCCTTTATTAGCTATGACACCAAAAGCACAAGCAACAAAAATCAATAGATGGCTGGGTGCAGTGGCTCTTACCTGCAATCCCAGCACTTTGGGAGGCTGAGGCAGGTGGATCACTTGAGGTCAGGAGTTCCAGACCAGCCTGACCAACGTGATGAGACCCCATCTCTACTGAAAATACAAAAATTATCTGGGTGTGGTGGCACATGCCTGTAATCCCAGCTACTTGGGAAGCTGAGGCAGGAGAATCACTTGAACCCAGGAGGTGGAGGTTGCAGTGAGCCAAGATCACGCCGTTACACTCCAGCCTGGGCAACAAGATTGAAACTCCATCTCAAAAATAAATAAATAAATAGATAGATACACTGAACATCATCAGGATTAAACAAAAATCAATAGATACACTGAACATCATGGGGTTAAACAAAAATCAATAGATACACTGAACATCATGGGGGTTAAACACTTAAGCTTTAAAGGGCACCATCAAGAAAGTGAAAAGACAATCCACAGAATGGGAGAAAATTTTTGCAAATCATACATTTGGTAAGCAATTTGTATCTGGAATGTATAAACAACTCTAACAACACAATTAAAAAGACAAAAAAAAAACAAACCCCTGAAAAATGTGGGCAGGTGCAGTGGCTCACGCCTGTAATCCCAGCACTTTGGGAAGCCAGGGTGGGTGGATCACTTGAGCTCAGGTGTTCCAGATCACCCTGGGCAACATGGCTAAATCCCATCTCTACAAAAAATACAAAAATCAGCCAGGTGTGGTGGCACACACCTGAGGTCCCAGCTACCATGGACGCTGAGGTGGGAGGATGGCTTGAGCCCCCTTGGTGGCTGCCGTTGCAGTAAGTGGAGATCACGCCACTGTGCTTGAGCCTGGGTGACAGAGCCAGACCCTGTCTCAAAAAAAAAAAAAAAAAAGACTCCTTCTCTTAAGAAAAAAAGAAAACTGGGCAAAGAATTTGACTAGATATTTCTCCAAAGAAGACACTCAATGGCCAATAAACACATAAAAAGATGATCAACACCATAGGCCATCAGGGACATGAAAGCAAAATGACAATTAACTCTCACTTGACACCCACTCAGATAGCTATAATAAAAAAGTCGGGGCCAGGCGTGGTGGCTCACCCTGTAATCCTAGCACTTTGGGAGGCCAAGGCAGGCGGACCACTTGAGGTCGGGATTTCAAAACCAGCTGGCCAACATGGTGAAACCCCATCTCCACTAAAAATACAAAAAAATTCGCTGGGCGTGGTGGCACACGCCTTTAATCCCAGCTACTTGGGAGGCTGTGGCAGGAGAATCGTTTGAACCTGGGAGGCAGAGGTTGCGGTGAGCCAAGATCGTGCCACTGCACTCCAGCCTGGGCGACACAGCGAGACTCTGTCTCAAAAAAAAAAAAAAAAAAAAAAGTCAGGCAATAGTAAGTGTTGGTGAGGATGTGGGGAGATTGGAACCCCTGTACACTGCTGGTGAGAACAGAGAATGGTGCTGTAACTTTGGAAAACAGTCTCGCAGTTCCTGAAAAGGCTAAACATAGAATTACCAGCCGAAGAGCCAGGCACGGTGGCTCACACCTGTAATCCCAGTACTTGGGGGACGCTGAGGCAGGTGGATAACCTGAGGTCAGGAGTTTGAGACCAGTTCTGGCCAACATGGTGAAACCTTGCCTCTACTAAAAAAAAAAAATTAGCTAGGCATAGTGGCAGACGCCTGTAATCCCAGCGACTTGGGAGGCTGAGGCAGGAGAATTGCCTGAACACAGGAGGCAGAGGTTGCAGTGAGCCAAGATCTTGCCACTGCACTCCAGCCTGGGTGACAGAGCAAGACTGTCTCAAAAAAAAGAATTACCAGCTGACCCAGTTCTTCCACTCATGGGTATACACCCAAGAAAAATGAAAACATACATCTGTAGAAAAACATATACACACATATTCATAACTACATTATTCATAACAGTAAAAAGCAGAAACAACCCAAATGTTCATCAATCAATGAATGGATCAACAAAATGTGGTGTATATCCATAAAATTAAATATGATTTAGCAATGAAAAGGAACGAAGCATCAGGGTGAAGTGGCTCACGCCTATAATCCCAGCACTCTGGGAGGCTGAGGCAAGCAGATGACTTGACGCCAGGAGTTCAAGACCAGCCTGGCAAGCATGACAAGACCCTGTCTCTACTAAAAATACAAAACTTAACTGGGCATGGTGGCGTATGCCTGTAATCCCAGCTACTCAGGAGGCTGAGGGCTGAGAATCACTTGAACCCGGGAGGCGGAGGTTGCAGTGAGCCAAGATCAGGCCACTGCACTCCAGCCTGAGCGACAGAGTGAGACTCTGTCTCAAAAAAAAAAAAAAAAAAGGAATGAAGCAGTGATACACGATACAACATGAATGAACCCTGAAAACATTACACAGACACACATATATGCCTGTGTCTATATATAACATATTTAGCCACAAACGGCCATATATTGTATGATTCATTTAGATGAAATGTCTGCAAAAGGCAAATCCATAAGGACAGAAAATAGATTAGTGATTGCCTAGGGCCTAGCGGGTGGGGGGAAAATGGGGAGTGACTGCTAATGGGTACAGGGTTTCCTGTCAGGATGAAAAATATTGTAAACTTGATTGTGGTGATGGTTGCAAAACTCCGTGAATATACTAAAAACCATTGAATTGCACATTTTCAATGAGTAGGTTGCATAGTAGGTGAGTTTTCTCTCAATACAGCTATTATGAAAAATTGTGGGCCCAGCGCAGTGGCTCATGCCTATAATCCCAGCACTTTGGGAGGCCAAGGCAGGCAGATCACCTGAGGTCAGGAGTTCGAGACCAGCCTGGCCAACATGGTGAAACCCCGTCTCTACTAAAAAATACAAAAATGAGCTGGGCGTGGTGGCAGGCGCCTGTAATCCCACATACTCAGGAGGCTGAGGCAGGAAAATCACTTGAACCCAGGAGGCAGAGGTTGCAGTGAGGATTGTGCCACTGCACTCCAGCTTGGGCCACAGAGTGAGACTCTGTCTCAAGAAAAAAATAAAAATTGTGATAAAAATCCTGTATCATCAAGAGGGCTTGAGAATTTGCAAATTTATAATTTGTGGTAGGCAGAACAATGACTAAAGATGTCCTGCTGGAACCAGGCGCAGTGGCTCATGTCTGTAATCCTAGCACTTTGGGAAGCCGAGGTGGGTGGATCACTTGAGGTGAAGAGTTTAAAACCAGCCTGGCCAATGTGGTGAAACCCCGTCTCTACTAAAAATACAAAAAAATTTGCCGGGCGTGGTGGCGGGTGCCTGTAATCTCAGCTACTTGGGAGGCTGAGGCAGGAGAATAGCTTGAACCCAGGAGGCGGAGGTTGCAGTGAGCTGAGATTGAACCAGTGCACTCCAGCCTGGGTGACAGCGAGACACTCCGCCTCAAAAAAAAAAAAAAAAGTCCAGCTGGGTGCAGTGACTCACACCTGTAATCACTTTGGGAGGCTGAGACAGGAGGATTGCTTGAGCCCAGGAGCTCAAGACCAGCCTGGGCAACAGAGTAAGGCTTTGTCACTACAAAAAGCAAATCAGATGTGTGCCTGTAGTCTCGGCTACTGGAGAGGCTAAGGCAGGAGGGCTGTTTGAGCACGAGGTCACGTATGCATAATTGTGCCACTGCACTCCAGCCTGGGTGACCAAGTGAGACTCTGTCTCAAAAAACAAAACAAAACAAAACAACAACAAAAAAACAGGACCCGGGCCAGGCGCGGTGGCTCACGCCTGTAATCCCAGCACTTTGGGAGGCCGAGGTGGGCGGATCACGAGGTCAGGAGATCGAGACCATCCTGGCTAACACGGTGAAACCCCGTCTCTACTAAAAATACAAAAAATTAGCCGGGCGAGGTGGCGGGCGCCTGTAGTCCCAGCTACTCGGGAGGCTGAGGCAGGAGAATGGCGTGAAACCCAGGGGGCGGAGCCTGCAGTGAGCCGAGATCGCGCCACTGCACTCCAGCCTGGGCGACAGCGAGACTCCGTCTCAAAAAAAAAAAAAAAAAAAACAGGACCCGATGCCTGAACTAGTGTCTGTTACCTTAAGTGGCAGAAGAGACTTTGCAAGATGTGATTAAGTGTGTGGACCCTGATATAAGGAGATTATCCTGGATTATATAAATGCCCCCAATCTAATCATGAGTGTTTTTTTTTTTTTTTTTTGAGATGAAGTCTTGCTCTGTCACCCAGGCTGGAGTGCAGTGGTGTGATCTCAGCTCACTGCAACCTCTGCCTCCTAGGTTCAAGCTATTCTCCCATGTCAGCCTCCCAAGTAGCTGGGATTACAGGCACACACCATGTCACCCTGCTAACTTTTTTTTTTTTTTTTTGAGACTGAGTTTCGCTCTGTTGCCCAGGCTAGAGTGCAGTGGCACAATCTCGGCTCACTGCAACCTCTGCCTCCTGGGTTCAAGCAATTCTCCTGCCTCAGCCTCCCGAGTAGCTGGGATTATAGGTGCCCACCACCACGCCCAGCTTATTTTTGGTTTTTTAGTACAGACAGGGTTTCACCATGTTGGTCAGGCTGGTCTTGAACTCCTAACCTCAGGTGATCTGCCTGCCTCGGTCTCCCAAAGTGCTGGGATTACAGGCGTGAACCACCAAACCTGGCTCACATGAGTTTTTAAAAGCAGAGACCCAGCCAGAGACCCGGCCAGGCATGGTGGCTAACGCCTGTAATCCCAGCACTTTGGGGGGCCAAGGTGGGCGGATCACGATGCCAGGAGATCGAGACCAGCCTGGCTAACATGGTGAAACCCCGTCTCTACTAAAAATACAAAAAATTAGCCGGGCGTGGTGGCGGGCGCCTGTAGTCCCAGCTACTCGGGAGGCTGAGGCAGCAGAATGGCATGAACATGAACCCAGGAGGTGGAGGTTGCAGTGAGCTGAGATCACGCCACTGCACTCCAGCCTGGGTGACAGAGCGAGACTCTGTCTCAAAAAAAAAAAGAAAAAAAAAAAAAAAGCAGAGAGCCTTCCCCAACTGGGTCAGAGAGATGACCCTGAAAAGGGCACAGGGGAGAAAGAAATCACTGGATCTCCCATTGCTGGCTTTGAAGGTGGAAGAAAGGGGCCACAAGCCAAGGAGTGTGGTACCCTCTAGAAGCTGAGAATGCCCTTCAGCTGAAGCCAGCAAGGAAACGGGGATTTCCGTCCTAAAACCACAAGGTACTGAATTATGCCTTGACCAGATATGGCTCCTCCAGATAGGAATTTAGGCTGACCCATTATTTTAGCCTGGTAAGACACAAGTTCTGACCTCCAGAACTGTAAGATAATAAATTTGGGTTGTTTAAGCCACTAAATGGTGGTATATTGTTATGGCAACAATGGAAACCATTACATAACTACTTTATGTGGACTTTAGGAAGCTAATCTTAAAAAATAAAAAAGGTCTGTTACAATGGCTCATGCCTGTAACACTTGCACTTTGGGAGGTCGAGGTGGGAGGATACCTTGAGCCTAGGAGTTAGAGGCCAGTCTGGGCAACATAGTGAGGGCCTAGCTCTACAAAAAAAAAAAAAAAGAAAGAAAAAAATTAGCCAGGCATAGTGGCGTACACCTGTAGTCTCAGGTACTCAGGAGGCTAAGGCGGGGGGATCACTTGAGCCGGGAGGTTGAAGCTGCAGTGAGCTATGATCGTGCCACTGCACTCCAGCCTGGGTGACAGAGTGAGATTCCATCGCAAAAAATAAAATAAAAATTTTTAAAAAGAGGCTCCTCATGTCTGAGGATGAAAAGATCTACTCGTGGCTGAAAAATCTCTACCTGTTTCCCTCCCTCCCCACCTCCTGCGAGAAGCAAGAGGAAGCCAGCAGAGCTGCCTTAGGGAGTGACACCTGAAAATAGAAACTGCAATGGGATTTTATTTCTAACTCCACAGGCATCTCTGTGAGTCATTCATCTCTCTGGGTCTCACTTTCCTTGTCTGTAAAGCAGGCTGAATTCACCCTGACTTCTGCCTACCCCACAGTTTAAGGGCTAGGAAGAAAAATCCCCAAAAATCCACTTCATAAATAGAGCCCCAGGGCGCTCCTTTTAAAGCACGAGGTAAACCACAGACAGAATTCTGGTCACAGGACACCCCCAGGCCGACTCATGGGGCATCATTCCTTTCTCCCAGCTTCCTTCACTCTCCCGGCTTCCTTCACGGGGTTCTGGGCACACACCTGGTCCCTTGTAGCTGCGGTCAGCACAGAAACAAGAAAAGCTTCAGACAGGCAAAGGTGCAGAAACCAATGCCAGGGCCCATAGGGACAAGGTTTTTGATTTTTGTGTTTTGGGTGGCAGTACTCTCACACCAGGATGACTGGGGCTTAGCACGACCTAATCGTCTTCATGATGGAAAGAGGGCAAAGCAATTGATTGCCCAGAGAAAACTGGAAGGTACAGAGGCAGGATGAGACTGAGGTGAAGGTAAGGCAAGGAAAGACAGGAGGAGAAATGAAGCATCTCAGGGTGGTGTGGGAGTGGACATAGGGTTGGGAGGGCATTGTGACACCCTAGGTTAATTCCCTCCTCAGACCCCACCCCAATATTACCCAATCAGGTGGACGTTTTCTTAGTAAGCAGGTTACAACTGACTTAGTTTGGGGCTTTTTTTTTTTTTTTTGAGACCGAGCTTCACTCTTGTTGCATAGGCGGGAATGCAATGGCGCGATCTCGGCTCACCGAAACCTCCACCTCCCGGGTTCAAGCTATTCTCCTGCCTCAGCCTCCCAAGTAGCTGGGATTACAGGCATGCGCCACCACACCCAGTTAATTTTGTAGTTTTAGTAGAGACAGGGTTTCACCATATTGGGTCAGGCTGGTCGGGAACTCCTGACCTCAGGTGATCCACCCGCCTCGGCCTCTCAAAGTGCTGGAATTACAGGAGTGAGCCAACGCACCCGGCTTTTTTTTTTTTTTTTTTTTTTTGGACACAGTTTCACCCTGTTGTCCTGGCTGGAGTGAAATGGCGCGATCTCGGCTCACTGCAAACTCTGCATCCTGGATTCAAGCGATTCTCGCGCCTCAGCCACCCGAGTAGCTGGGACTACAGGCGCGCCACCACACTTGTTTTTTTTTTTGTATTATTAGTAGAGATGGGGTTTCATCATGTTGGCCAGGCTGGTCTGGAACTACTGACCTCAGGGGATCCACCTGCCTCGGCCTCCCAAAGTGCTGTGATTACAGGCATAAGCCACTATGCCTGGCCTGGGGCTATTTTTAAAGAAGCCCTCAAGGTAGCAGATCACCCTCTGATGGCCACATGGAGATGTGGGAAATGACCCCCTAGTCCTGCCTCTGGACACCTGCCCACTTCTATCTGTGCCTTCCTGGGCCCCGGTTTTCAGAGCTATGTGGGTGCCTGACACACTCAGGGCCACAGAACATGGGAACGGCTCTAGGCCAAGAGTCCCGGCATCATTTGAGTCTGCTCTGGCCCGGTCCTGCCCTAAGCCTTCCTGCTCACTTCCAGCTGTGGAGGCAGCCCAGAGAGTGCCTGGCTCCCTGGCTCCCCCCTCTGCCAGGCCCACTCAGTGTGACCTAAATCCTTGCCGAGGCTTGGCAGCCCTCTGCGGGCGCCCGGATGGCCCCTGGCCTTGGTGACAGTGAGGCCCAGCCCCCCTCAGCTCCCAGCCTTCCCGGAACCCCTTGCCTAACATCCTGTGTGGTAATCATGCCTGTTGGCCCCACTCAGTCCTGCCGGCCACTGCCAAGTTCCCTCTGCTAGTTCCAGACGCTCCCACCTCTAATGGAACCATCAGGAAATAAAAAGCTGCAGCACATTTTCTCTCAGGTCAGAATCTCCTCCCAGCACTTTGGGAGGCCAACGTGGGAGAACCACTTGGGCCCAGGAGTTCGACACCAGCCTGGGCAACAAAGTGAGACCCTGTCTCTACAAAACGTTGAAAAATTAGTCAGCAGTGGTGGCGAACATCTGTGATCCCGGTTACTTGGGAGGCTGAGGCGGGAGGATCACTTGAGCCCGGGAGGCGGAGGCTGCAGTGAGCTGTGATAGCGCCACTGCACTCCAGCCTGGGTGACAGAGCAAGACCCTGTCTCAAAAAACAAAAAAAAAAAAGAAAAAAAAAGAAAAGAAAGAAAAAGTGGGGAGCAGGTTGGGGAGCAGGGTGAGGGCCACCTACTGCCTGATAATGGTGGGGGACAGGAAGGGGACTGAGTGCTCTGAGAGGCAGCTGATCCCGTTTTCTCACTTAAATACCTCTCACCCTACAGAGAAGCCCTGATTCCATTTGCTGTCTTTCTTAGCAATGTCTTAGCAAACGTCTTCCATTTGCCACACGGGTCCCAGCTTCCGCTTACTAAGCACCCAAGTGCCAGGTACTCCCATTGTCCCCACTGTACAGATGAAGAAACTGAACTCAAGGTCACACAAGTGATAAGGGGTGGCAGAGATCTGAAGCTGTGCGCGGAGGCGTGGCCAGCGCGTGCGCTCCGACTTCTAAATCCCTACTCTGGATATTGAAGACGGGAAGGACCGAGCCGCTCATTCTACAGATGGGAAAAGCAAGGCCTGGGGAGTCCCAGAGCGGGTGCCAGATCGTAGGGAGCAGCCAGCACCCCGGGTCCCCTCAACGACACAACTACGTCCCTCGGCCACTTCTGGGTCCGGCGCTCGTCTCGGACGCGGCAGAACAGTTCTAGGACGCACGGCCGTCAGGGGGCCGAAGGGAAGGGCGGGGGCGGAGGCTCGGAGCAGACCCACCGCCTCGCCCCGGAAGCTCCGAGGCCCCGCCCCGGCGGCCGCCAGTGGGGGGCGTGGCCTCGCCGGCGCCCCCGCCCCGCCCCCGCCGCGCGCGCCCCCGGCCGGGGCCCCAGTCTCGCGGCGCGGAAGGCCGTGGAGGCCTGAGGTCTGGGGCGGGGTGGCGGCTGGGCTGGCCTTGGCATCGTGCCTTCCCCTGCGGCCGCCGCGGGCTCTGCAGGCGGTATCGGAGTGTCGTGAGGCGCGTGACCGCGTGACACGCGCACTTGTCGGGGTGACGGGCCCTGCGGAAGAGGAGGTGCGGCCCGGGGCGCAGGGGAGCCCTCGGGAGCGGGCCCGGCCCTCAGCGCCGTCCCGGCCGTGTCCCGGAGGAGCGGCCTGCGCCGCCGCGCGAGAGGAAGTAAGCGCCCCCCGCCACCTCCCCGGCCCCGGCGCCTCCAACCCGCGCCGCCGCCGGGCCCGAGCCCGCGCCGAGCCCCGGAGCCTGCGCTGCCAGCCCCGCGGAGCCTGGGGCTTCCGGCTTTGGGACTGCTCAGGAGGCGGCCTGGCTCCCTCCAGGGTCACCCCGAGCGGCTGAGCTGTCCTTTCCCTGGGCTTCCCGGAACTGAGTTCCAGGAGAGGGGGAACTCCGTGCTTTCCCCCGGGACCTGCTTAATCTTTGGCATTGATTAGCCCTCGGGTTTCACATAGCGTTTCCCGTACCCGGATCCAGTGAACGGTTTTCCAGAGGCAAACCTCTCTGGATCTCTGAAAATCAGCTCACCCAACCTTGAATGCTTAGCCAGAAGTGAGAACTTCTGGAAAGAAGTGTCCTTGCCCACTCCCCCTGCACCCCAACAGGCCCATGGTTCATGAAAGGCAGCAGATGAGGGAAAACTGGTATCAAATGGGCATATTTTTTATTTTTATTTTTTTACTTTTTTATAAAAGATAGGGTCTTGCTTGGTTGCCCAGGCTGGAGTGCAGTGGCACAAACACGGTTCCCTGCAGCCTCCACCTCTTGGGCTCAGGCCATCCTCCTGCCTCAGCCTCCCGGGTAGCTGGGACCACAGGCGCGCACCACCACGCCTGGCTAATTTTTAAACCTTTTGTAGAGACAGTGGTCTCACTATGTTGCCCAGGCTGGTCTCGAACTCCTGGGCTCAAACGAACCTCCTGCTTAAGGCTTCCAAAGTGTTGGGATTACAGGTGTGAAGCACCACGCCCAGACAGCGTATTTTAAATTATGCATCATATCCCTTTAATTTTTCATCATTATGATTGGAAGGTCATGAAAAGCTCTCTGAGTTTTTCCTTGGCATGTTTTCTGTGGTGGATGGTTAGTTGTTTGGTTTTTTTTTTTTTTTGGTTTTTTTTTTTTTTTTGGGACGGAGTTTCACTCTTGTTGCCCAAGCTGGAGTGCAATGGTGTGATCTCGGCCCACTACAACCTTCTCCTCCTGGGTTCAAGCGATTCTCCCACCTCAGCCTCCTGAGTGGCTGGGATTACAGGCGCGTGCCACCACACCCAGCTAATTTTATGTATTTTTTAGTAGAAACGGGGTTTCACTATGTTATCCAGGCTTGTCTTGAACTCCTGACCTCAGGTGATCCACCACCTCGGCCTCCCAAAGTGCTGGGATTACAGGCATGAGCCACCGCGCCCAGCTGGTTAGTTGGTTTTAACAGCAGTTCAAGAAGCTAGCAAGAAGGACTTCATTCGTGATGCTAATGGTTTAGTGATAGAAACTAACATTTCTGGCCGGGCCCAGTGGCTCACGCCTGTAATCCCAACACTTTGGGAGGCCAAGGCGGGCAGGTCACTTGAAGAGTTCAAGACCAGCCTGGCCAACATGGTGAAACCCCGTCTCTACTAAAAATACAAAAAATTTGCTGGGCATGGGGGCAGCGGATGCCTGTAATCCCAGCTACTGGGGAGGCTAAGGCAGGAGAATCGCTTGAACCGCCCCGCCTCCGGTGACGGAGGTTGCAGTGAACCAAGATCGTGCCACTGCACTCCAGCCTGGGTAACAAAGCTAGACTTCGTCTCAAAAAAAAAAAAAAAAAAAGCAGCTAGGATTTCTCGGGTGCTTACTGTATGCCAGGCATTGTGCTAAGTGCCTTACATGCTTCCCATCAATTTGTTTTCCCATTCTGTGGTTGAGGTACAGAGAGGTTAAATAACTTGTCTGAGGGTACATAGTTACTGAGTGGCAGGGATTTGAATCCAGAATATTCTCATGTAACCAGTTCTCCAAAAACTAGCCCTTGAAGGTCTTCCAGGTTTCAACAAAGCAACTGGGGCTTATGCATGATGTCTTCATGATGTCAGAAGGAAGAACTGTGAAAGGCAAAGCGGATCCGGGAGGCCGAGGCTGGTTACCACAGTTAGTGTTCGGAACAGCTTGACTTCATGGAGCAGAGAAACAGCCTTCTGGTTTAAACCACTGTTCAGTATCTACACTAATACAGTGTTTTACATTTTGCCATTCAGGAATGTAGTCACATTTTACAGGAAGGTTAGCTCTGGTACCAGACTATTCAAATCCTATCACCTCTAGCTGCTCGACCTTTAATAAGTTATTTGACTTCTCTTTTTTTTTTTTTTTTTTTTTTTGAGATGGAGTCTCGCTTTGTTGCCCAGGCTGGAGTGCAGAGGTGCGATCTCAGCTCACTGCAACGCTCGCCGACTGGGTTCAAGTGATTCTTCTCCCTCGGCCTCCCAAGTAGCTGGGATTACAGGCACCTGCCACCACGCCTGGCTAATTTTTGTATTGTTGGTAGAGATGGGGTTTCACCATGTTGGCCAGGCTGGTTTTAAGCTCCCGACCTCCAGTGATCTTCCTGCCTCAGCCTCCCGAAGTGCTGGGATTATAGGCGTGAGCCACTGTGCCTGGCCATGTTATTTGACTTCTCTTTGCCTTAGTTTCCTCTCTACTCCCTGCTAAAATGGGCATAATCATGTTACCTACCTCATGTGGTTGTGGCAAGACTTAAATGGTATGATGCATGTCACACTGATAGCCTAGCATTTGGCATATAGTTAAATACTCCATAAATAGCTATTTTATTATTAAAAGTGTTGTTCCAAGTAGTAAGCTGCTGCTAATGTGTGCTGTGTCACAGTGCTTGAAGTCACCATTAGAGATATATTCCTTTGTGCCGTATTTCAAATGCAGAAATGACAGTGGTCCTGTGCAAATGGGATTTATTTGTTCATTTAGCAGATATTTATAGAGCACCTTCTGTATGCCAGGCCTTGTTTTGGATACTGGAGGTACTGCGGAGAACAAAACAAACAAAAGTCCCTGTCCTCATTGGCACACACACTCTTGGGAAAAGGAATGGCAGACAATAGGCAAAATGAATGTAATTAGCATACAGTATATTAGAAAGCGATGTACTGTGGGGAGAAATAAAGCAGGAGAGGAGGAAGGGGGTGGGCGGTTTACAATTTTAGAGTGGTCTGAGTAAGCCTCACTGAGAAGATGACATTTTAGCAAAGAACTGAAGTTAGTGAGGGAGTAAACCACGTGGACCTGGTGGGGGACATGGGGGAGTTGGCCAGGCGGAGAGAACAAGTGCAAAGGCCCTGAGGCAGGAGGCTGGGCAGCCAGAGCCTAGACGGGCAGGATGGTAAGAGAAAAGATCAAAGAGGTAATGGGTGGGAGGCCAGAATGTGTAGACTCTGCAGACGTCTGCACAGAGGAATGGCATGATCCAGCTGGAGCTATAAAAAGGTCACTCTGACTGCCGTGTTGAGGCTCAGCCATAGAGGGTCCAGATAGAGGAGGCCAATTAGGAAGTTCCTGTAGTAATCCAGACGGAGATGACGGTGGCTGGCACTGGAGTGGAGTGGTGGAAGGTGGTGAGAAGCAGTTGTATTCTAGATAAATTTTGAAGATAGAAACTACAGGATTTGCTGACAGATCAGATGACCTCAAGGTTTCTGGGTCTGAACACCTGGAAAGATAGAGTTGCCATTTACTGAGAATGGGGAAAGCTACATTGGAAGCAGATTGGGAGAGAAATCAGTTCAGTTTTGTACATATTAAGTCTGGCAAACATCCCACTCATGCTCTCAGAATAGCAATTGACTGCATGAGTCTGGAGTTTGGGGGAAGTTCGGGCTGTAAATAAAGACTTGGACAGATAGGCAGTTGTGTGCTGGTAATGTTTACCAACTGACTGTGAGGGGTGGGGTTGATAGTGGGGAACCTGATTTATAGCCTTTGCCTATATCTGTGGTGTAAATATTCTGACGTTGGCCAACTTCAAATACACTATAATAGAATATCTTCACCTCATAGATGCAGTGGATATAAATAATGTCAAGAGCATAGATATTAGTGAAATGTAGTCAGATGATTAGGAAGAAATGAGTTTTGAGTATTTATTACCTTTTTAATTTATTTAATGATTTTTTTGTTTGTTTGTTTGAGACGGAGTCTCACTCTGTCACCCAGGCTGGAGTGCAATGGTGCGATCTCTGCTCACTGCAACCTCCACCTCCTGGGTTCAAGCAATTCTCCTGCCTCAGCCTCCCAAGTAGCTGGGATTACAGGCACCCGCCACCACACCCAGCTAACTTGTATTTTTAGTAGAAACGGGTTTTCGCCATGTTGCCCAGGCTGGTCTTGATCTCCTGGGCTCAAGTAGTCCTCCCGTCTCGGTCTCCCAAAGTGCTGGGATTACAGGACAGGTACCTAAAGATGGGAATGAGGATTCTCTGAGATGAGAGGGGAACAAGGAGTCCCAGATCCCGATCTGGAAGCTTTTGTCCCCATTCTGGCCCTGAGGGCAGTGAATGCAGATCAGAGGTCATAGATAGCAGGCTTGATTTTTATCTGCATTGATGGGTTCAGCATAAATGGACCAGAACAGGAAGAGTGCAAAAAACAAACAGACAAAAAACAACAAAAACAAAAACCTTGGGTTGGCTATTGTAAAAAGACTAGGCACATCACCTTGTGCTTTAGTTTCAAATGATCTTTAGTTTGAACTTTTGTTTTACTCCCACATGTTCTTTTTAAAAAATTCCAAACTCATGGGTCATGATTTGAAGAAAATTTCCCTTCCTCCTGCCTGGCGCACAGAGGGTAACGTCAAAAGTCGGGAAAGGGAACAGGGCAGCAGCAGACATTGACCTTTACCTCCCAGCTCCTCTCTCCCACCCCTTGTCTGCTGGGCATAGAGGATTAGAACTGCTTCCTCCTGTGGTTTACCAGAAAACGCTCTGCGGCTGGAGCTTCAGCACAGGCTGGGTCTGCTGTGCCGGGTCTGTTCGGGGACAGCTGCATGCCTCTTCCACTTGCGTGAGAACAAAGGCCAGAACCTGGATTCTGATCCAAACCCCCTGGCTCCCACCTTCTGGGATGTTAGCAGAGCCTTTTAACTGGTAAGTCTCTCCCAGGATGACTCGTAGAAGCCCTCAGGATTAGAGTTGGAGACAGTGAAGGGTGCCCAGGACTGGGTTCATGTGCCCGCAGTCGGCCCTGGCTCTAAGATGAGCCATCAGAAGGTCTTTTCCACCTCCCTACAGGATGCCCCCACAGCACTTTGTTTCGTAGTGAGTGTATTTCTGGCAAGTATCTTAAATAAGAATTGTAAATGAAATTGCATCCTCCACACACGTAAGTCATAGCTTCAAGAGTTTTTGTCTTAACTGCTGAATGACGCACAGTTCTCAGCTCTTGGCTTCATATTTTAGTTCTCTGTTTCCCTGCCTGGCTGCAGAGGTCAAGGCTCGAAGCACTCATTTGCCTTATAGAAAAGTGGAGGGCAGTTCCCGGATAATAGGATGCGGATCACCTTTCCTCGGAAAACAGGGACACTAAAAGATTACACAGATCCTTTATCTCACCCTCCCATTTCCTCGATGAGGAAACTGAGGCCCAGCCAGGCTAAATGACTTGTTCAAGGTTATGTGGTTGTTTAGAGGCAGGGCCCAGACAAGAGCCACCACACATTCAAGTTCCCAGTCTAATGCCGCCTCCCCTTACAGCTGCTCAAACTTTTCACTAAAGATTTTCTCATTGATTTGTTAATTTTTTGAAAAGAAGTGATTCGTAGTTGGATAAGCCTTTGGAAGGCTACTTCCATGCTCTCTGGCTAACTTCAAGTATGTAATTTCGGAAGGTTTATTTCACAGCCGATTCCTCTCAGAGCAGGCAAGGAGGCAGAGGGGAGAAGTGCTTCCGAAGAAAACCTTCTGAAGCAGAGCCGTGCAGCATGAGGAGGAGGCCTGGAGCCCAGGAGATGTGTTGGAGCCGTGGGTGCCTCTGCTCCAGAGGCTGGGGTCCCCCTGTCCCTGACTTTGACTTAACTGGGCTTCTCTGGGCCTGCTTCTTTCCCTGTCAGGGCAGCAGGGAGGATGACCAAGCCAGCCTTCCCTCCTGCTGCTTCCAGACTAGTCGGGAGTGTTGAGTTAGGAACCCGGGTTGGTTCTCCAGTGCTGTCTGCAGGGCCTGGCTCTGTAGCCCCAGGAGAGGAGGGAGGTTCACAGTGTTTTTCCTGAGAGCAATGGTATTATACCACCCTTGGGGGCCAGGAGGAACTTTGCATTTAATTAATTAATTAACATTTGTATAGCATTTTTGTCACATGTATCATCTCAATCTTCACTGCCCCTCCCCCCACCCCCGCCTTGGATTGATGGTATTTGCCCTGTTTTGTAGATGAAGAAATGTGGACGATAAGGCTCTAATCACCTACCCGCCCTTATGGAAAGGTGGAGGGCATCTCCCTGATTTAATTAGCTGATTTATTTATTTATTTTATTTATTTACTTTTTTTGAGACAGGATCTCGCTCTGTCACCAGGCTGGAGTGGAGTGGTGCGATCATGGCTCACTGCAGCCTGGACCTCTCGGGCTCAAGCAGTCCTCAGCCTCCTGAGTAGCTGAGACTACAGACATGTGCCACCACCCCCAGCTAATTTTTAAATATTTTTTGTAGAGATGGGGGTCTCGCTGTGTTGCCCAGACTGGTCTGGAAGTCCTGGGCTCAAGTGATCCTCCTGCCTCGGCCTCCCAAAGGGCTGGGATTATAGGCGTGAGCCAATGTGCCTGGCCTAATTAGCTGACTTAATTAGATCATGAAGCTAGGCAGTGGTCTTGAGCCCAGGTCCTTGGACCCAAATGCCTCCTTCTTCTGCTTGACTGAGGAAGCTGTTTAGCATCGTGACCGAGGGTCCAGGCTTTGTGGCTTGACAGTTTCCTTCACCTCCCAGTTTCCTCGTCTGTAGAATGAGACTCCTCACAGAACCCCTTCCACAAGACTGTTGTGAGGAATGATTGGAAAGGTGCGTTTAAGTCATCTGGCACACGTTGACTACTTGGTTAACATAGGTGTTATTACTGGATTCAGGAACAACCAGTTTTTACAAGGGGATGGGCACATGAAACCATTTGAGACTGTTTTGAAATACCTGTGTTAGGACCTACCCTACACCTACTGGATCAGAATGTCTGTGTCTTGAGAAAGGGAGCAGGAGGTGAGGCCCACGTGTTTGTTCTGATGCCCTCCTTTGATGAGATTCATTGCTCTGGTACTCACTGCTCCGTATTCCAGAGTCTTGCTACTCAAAGTGTGCTCTTGGACCAGCTGTCAGCACTTCAGGTCCCCTTCCTTCTGCATCAGAATCTCCTTTTAAAAAGATCCCCAGGAAATTCAAATGCTCATTAAAGTTTGAGAAACACTGTAAAGGTTAAAAAAACATATAATAAAAAAACGAATACCCACACATACTACCCACACCCATTTAGGAAAGAGTTGTTTTCTAGTTGTTTTGCAACCACAGAGTAAGCAATCATGTTGTAATACCCAATATCTTGGATTTGTTTAAAGGAGTGCTGGCAACAACAGATATGGGAGGCCAACCTGAGAACCAGGGACCCAGAACAGGACTGGTCAGGGAGGACTGTGGCAAACCTCAGAGTCGGAACAGGATTAAAGAGAGGGCCAGGAGTCAGTTCAGGCCAGGTGGCCATCCGTCACAGCTGTCTGCAGTCTTCTGGGGTGGGGGCAGAGGTGCTGGCCCTTGGGGCTCCCCCACCTGCCCATGCCAGCACTCTGGAGGCTTAGCTCCTCCCTTTGTACCAGGCACGTCCAGAGCCCTGGCTACCAGGATCTGATCAGCAGCTCTGAAGCGCAGCCTGCCAGCTGGCGGCTCCACCTTCTCCAGGCTGTTCTCTGGGCTTCAGATTTCTCGCTGCCTCTCTCCTGCACTGACCTTGCAGCTTCTCCTTCCCTCCAGACGAGCGATTGCCGGTTGAGGAAAAAACGCTTGAAGGGCCAAGGACAGGGACTGGAAGGCAGGAGGAAAAAGCAGAATGGTCCTGTGGTCCATGTGTGTATTTAGGGGTGAGGGCAGATACAGGGAGAGTGGGAGAGGAAGGCTGGGGAGCCACCCGTGTGGCCCCGATCCTCTAGTTAAAGCTCCAGTGATGGACGCATCGTGTGTCCTGTAGACACTGGCTCAGACACTGTGGTTGTGTCCTCACCTTGGGTTGGTCACTCACTAGGACCCTCTTGGAGATGGATCTTGAGAGAGATGAGGAAGAGGCAGAGGGGGCCGTGGGAGGAGGGGGTCTGACGTCAGGGTCAAGAGGCAGATTTGGTCCCCTCTGTATAGGGATGGTGAAGAGGTCATTGGGCCGGTTCTGTGGGGCCTTTTGTAAGTTGTCTCTTTAAACCTCAACTTCCCCATTTGTATTAACAGATTATAGCTTCCTAAAGTTGTTAAAGATTTTGTTAATCCTTTACCTGGTAAAATGCCTGTCATATAATAGGCGCTAAATCAGCCATTCAGTTCCTTCGTCACTGCTCCCACCTGCAGGCTGAACCCCATTTCCACCGTGGGTTTCTGATTAGTTCCCATGGGCATGGCGGCTGTGATGACTTGCCCCCTCACTTCCTTCTTCCCTTCCCTCCAACACTGGCCTTGGTTGGAAACTGGAGAGCCAGAGAGCTGTGGAGGAAGAATTCAGCGCAGGAAGCCCTACAACCTTGGTTAGAACAGAAGGCCAGAACAAACAAATACTTGGTGTGTTTGTGACCACTAGGCTCCTCTCATGGAGCACCTTTGGCTGAACTAGCCAGGGTTGCTTATGGGGAGGTGTAGCCTGGCAGACACTGTTGGTCCCACTTGGTTGGTCATCATAGGACTCTGGACATGGATTTTTAGAGAGTGAGGAGGGGGGGGGGGGGAGGGGGTCTGACGTCAGGGTCAAGAGGCAGATTTGGTCCCCTCTATAGCGGTGCTGGAGAGGCCATTGGGCGTGTCATGCAGTGGCTGCACAGTCAGTCCCAGCTCCCCTGCTTTCTTACCCTGGGACCTTCATTGACCCGAGCCTCAGCTTTTCCATTTGCAGAATGGGAGGACTGTCACAGAACCCACCCCATGTGGTTCTTTCAGGATTCTTGTCTGGGTTCATTGAGCTCTAATACACGTAAGTACTTAGTGCCAGCACTAAGCGTTTGCTGGTATCACTCTTCCAGGATGACACCTACCATTCGGTGCTTAATAGGTGATAGGTACAGGCCTCAGCTCATTACAGGCATGAACTCCTTTTATCCTTATAACAACCCTGTGGTGTAGGTACCACTATTACCCCCATTTCAGGTGAGAAAACTGAGGTACAGCCAGGTTAAATAATTGTGCAGTTACTAAGGGGTTGAGCTGGGATTCAAACTCAGGCAGGTAGTCTGGAGTCCATGTTTTCTGTCACTATGCCGTAGCAGTTATTAGTCATCATTTGGTAGTTGGAGCCCAGTAGACATGGGGAAGAGGCAAGTGAGAGGTGAGAGGAGGTGGTCCTACCCTCTCACTGTTCCAACTGTCGCCTGAGGACCTGCCAGTATACCTAGGCTGGGGCTGCCCTGCTTGTCCAGGTGACCTATGCTCCTGGAGGAGACTGGCCTTGGTCATGAAATGAACAGCTCCACTCCCAGGCCTGCGGCCCTCCCTGGTGGCCTTTGCCACTTTCCTATGCTCCTGGCAGCAAAGTGGTTCATCTCTAGCAAGTGGCCTCTAACTTTCCCAGGCAGAGTCACTGTCTACAGGGCAGGCTCCCTACCCACTGACTTCCTGGAACAGAAGCCAAGCTGTCAGGAGGGAGGGACGAGCTGTGGGCCTATAACATTTTCTTAAGAAACACGTGGTGGTTTCTTGCCAGGCAGGAAGTGTTTGTTTCCACATCACAGCCACCTGAACCATGTCTGATCCTTCCTTGTTCCTCGTCTATCTCTCTGTGCACCCCAGGCACCCAGGCATGTGGAATATGCTCATAGTGGCGATGTGCTTGGCCCTTCTGGGCTGCCTGCAAGCCCAGGAGCTCCAGGGACATGTCTCCATAATCCTGCTGGGAGCAACTGGGGACCTGGCTAAGAAGTACTTATGGCAGGGACTGTTCCAGCTGTACCTGGATGAAGCGGGCAGGGGTCACAGTTTTAGCTTCCATGGAGCTGCTCTGACAGCCCCCAAACAGGGTCAAGAGCTCATGGCCAAGGCCCTGGAATCCCTCTCCTGCCCCAAGGACATGGCACCCAGTCACTGTGCAGAGCACAAGGATCAGTTCCTGCAGCTGAGCCGGTACCGCCAACTGAAGACGGCCGAGGACTATCAGGCCCTGAACAAGGACATCGAGGCACAGCTCCAGCACGCAGGCCTCCGGGAGGCTGGCAGGATCTTCTACTTCTCGGTGCCACCCTTCGCCTATGAAGACATTGCCCGCAACATCAACAGCAGCTGCCGGCCAGGCCCGGGCGCCTGGCTGCGGGTTGTCCTTGAGAAACCCTTTGGCCATGACCACTTCTCAGCCCAGCAGCTGGCCACAGAACTCGGGACCTTTTTCCAGGAGGAGGAGATGTACCGGGTGGACCATTACTTAGGCAAGCAGGTGAGCATCAGCGTGGAGCCTGCCAGGGCTAGGGTGAGCTGGGCGCTGGTAGACCCCAGCAACAAGGCCACTTGCTCATTGTGGAGCTACGCCCCAGGGCATTGTGAACTCAGAGCTCCCATGGTCTCCTTGAAGGTGGGCAGGAGGTGAGGGGGTAAAGGAAAGACAGCAGCAGGGCAGGACTGTTGGGTCCTTGTCCATGTGTCTGGCCTCTTTTGTCCTTTGCAAAGCCCCCGTTCTCTTTGTTCCCCAGTCTGGGCTCTGGCTTCTCACGGTTGCCCTGCATCCTCTGTAGAGGTGGCTCAGCAACTCTGGTGTCTGGATCTGGCTTCCTGTTGGGTGTGCTGTGGGAATTAGAATGGGCTTTCTTCTCCTGCACCCACCACCTTTTTTTTTTTTTTTTTTTTTTTTTTTTTTTTTAGACAGAGTCTGCTCTGTCACCAGGCTGGAGTGTAGTGGCATGATCTCGGCTCACTGCAACCTCCGCCTCCTGGGTTCCAGCAGTTCTCCCGCCTCAGCCTCCCAAGTAGCTCGGAGTACAGGCGCGCATCACCAGGCCCGGCTAATTTTTTGCATTTTTAGTAGAAATGGGGTTTCACCATGTTGGCCAGGCTGGTCTCAAAATCCTGACCTCAAGTGATCTGCTCACTTCGGCCTCCCAAAGTGCTGGGAATTACAGGCGTGAGCCACCGCACCCTGCCCCATCTACCTTTTTTCAAAATGTTTTTCTTCCTGAGTTCTGTTTTGAGCCAGAAGGTTGGCAACAAGAGCTTAAACCAGGGAGCAGTAGGACCTTAAGCCCTGGGCAGGAGCATGGGGTAACCTCCTGGGTGACACGTGTCCATTGACCAGTTCACTCAAAATGTCTTGGAGGCCCCTGGGGGCATCCTGTCCCAGGAACCCCGGCAGAGAGCGCAGCAGCCCTGTGTTCTGGTATGTGGTGCAGGGGGGCATAGGCAGTTGTTGAGGTCAGAGACATGGCTTTCCATCCCACCCTGCCTGGAGTTGCCCATCGTAGGATTCCTAAATAGTGGTCCTCAGAACTGGGCCAGTCCTGGGGAGGTTTTCGCTTGTTTATGGCAAGATGAGAAGAAATACAGAATGTGCTCAATTCGAAGCTTTTCTTGCTACATTTTTGGTGTTAAACCTATCTTTATTTTATTAAAAATTGATCGTAATAGAAGATAGGTAATTCTAACTATTTTTTTCTTGGCAAAATACAAATCTGGTAACCCTTTGGAGGTCACTTGCAAGTTTTTGGAACCTTTACTGGCCTGTGAGATCGTGAAGTCCAGAACTACTGCTCAGAGGGCATCTTCTGCTCTGAGCAGGGAATAGAGAGGTCAGAGCCCTTCCCGGGAGTCAGGGTTCCTCCTTCATCGTGAGAGGATCCTGCAGCACGCCCAGTCTTCCCCCCGACAGGCTGTGGCACAGATCCTGCCTTTCCGAGACCAGAACCGCAAGGCTTTGGACAGCCTCTGGAACCGGCACCATGTGGAGCGGGTGGAGATCATCATGAAAGAGACCGTGGATGCCGAAGGTGTGTGAGTGGCCCTGCGCGCTCGGTCCCCCAGCCTCTGCCTGCCCGCTGTCTGCTGTGAGGCATGGGCGCTTCTCAGAGGGAGGTTTTCTGTGGGCGTGTAGTCTCCCTTCGAGCCTGCCGTGTGCCCAGCTCTGAACCGGGCTAAATCCCAGGGTGCCGGCTGGCAAAGCCCAAGTAGCCATTGCTGCCCGTGGGGAGCGTATGGTCCAGAGAAGTAGGCCTGGCACAGAGGCGGGAAACCACTGGCACGCGGTAGAGGCTGGAGTCCCCCTGAGGTCCCCCAAGTTTTTGAATGCGTAGAGACCATGGGAGCTGCGTGAGGGCTTCCCCGACTGTGGTGCTTGCAGCCGTGGCACCCCCTCCATGGGGCACTCCCCCTCGCGTCCCCCTCACCTCCTGACCCCTCTCTCGCCTGTTAGTTCTCAGCTCCATGGCCCTCCAGGAAGCCGTTCTGAGCCCTGCAGGCCCACTCCCCTCACCCTCATGGCGCCACACACCTCCCTCCCCTGCCCTGCACAGTGTTCCCCTTGCCTCGTCCTTGTCCACCGTGTCTCTCCTGCCAGCCTGTAGGCTGCAGGAGGATACCGCCTCTCCCGCACCGCCACACACCTCAGACACACTGAGTATACTCCCGGGAGGCAGGAGGCCCTTCGTCACGCCCACCGCTGCCTTCAGCTGGGTGGCCTCAGCATGTCACTCCCTGCAGCTGTGAGATGAGCATGTCCTGTCGATGAGGACAGCTAAGGTCCCTTTGGGACCTGGCATTCTGTGATGGTAGCAAAGTTTTGGAGCATTGACCGTGAAGATGTAAAGCACTGGCTCTTGCCCAGTAATGATAAGAGCTGAAGTTGACTGTGTCCCTGGTCCCCAGCCGCCAGGTGAGGTGGGCGCTGTTATTGGCCTCCTTACAGATGAAGATGGTGGCGAGCCCACAGCCCCACAGTAGAAGGTGGTGGAGCCTGATGCTGGGGGCAACAGTCTGGCCCCAGCACTCAGGCCTGACGCCGCCGCCCTGTGCTGCCAGCGCTGCGTCAGTGGCCAGCTCATCCCCGTGGCCGCTTTCTGCAGCTGCAGCGGGAGCACCCGAGGCCACTGCCCCCCCCCCAGCCCCCGCAGTGCGTGCCCGCCACAGGGCAGGGCCCAGAGCCCTGGACCCAGGGATGGGCCAGGAGGTTTCTCCTCTTTTTCTCTCTACCTTGCTCTTTCTCTGGGCCATTTTCTCTTTCTCTTTCCCCCGCCCCTTGGTTTCTCTCTTCAGCTGTTTCTCTGTTCCTCTCTGACTGTGTATTTAGTGCCAGAAGCTCTCTGTGGGGCCGAGGTGCCACAATGAGGTACAAAACTCAGCCTCTCAGATATGGCTCCCTAATACTGCCCAGATTCACGGGTGCTGTGGGGGGTGATGATCTCATCACACTGGCTGGTGGGACAAACTCCAAAATGGAGCTGGGCGCAGTGGCACACTTGTAGTCCCAGCTACTCGGGGGCAGAGATGGGAGGATCATTTGAGCTCAGTAGTTGGACACCAGCCTGGGTGGCATAGTGAGCCTCCGTCTCTGAAAAAGAAAACAAAATGGGTGATGGGTGTTGCAGGCAGGCAGCGTGGTGGGGGGACGATGTGGGGGGTGGGCAGGAGGCCAGGCGGGACTTCCCCAGCCAGGCCTTGAAGGACATTGCTGGGCTCGAGAAGGCACTGGGTTTCTCTACTCCAGAACCCACAGCAGAAAAGAGGCCCTGCACCCTGCAATGAGCCTTCGTGGGTCTCAGGGAATCGCCCTCCAGCCCTTCCAAGTTTCCCTCCCAGTCCTCAGCCAGGGCGCCGGCCATGGGCTTCCCCCCGTGCCTGTCTGTGCCTGATATCCCAGCAGGCATGTGTGCTGGGCCTATGCCTGCCTCATCTTCAGAGAAGTGAGCTGCACCTGGTGCAGAGAGCCTGGAGCAGAATGGGAGGGGGTCCTGCCCCTGCTGAAGCCAGCGGGCCGGCGCCTGCACTTCTCTACCTGGACTTGGCCCCATCCCCAGCGAGGCTGGGAGACCAGGACTCCTCTCCCCTTTCTGGCAACTCCTTCCTATCCCTGCCCTGGGCTGGGGAAGAGCCATGATGCCTGGAGTTACCTGTTGGTGCTGTTGCCTCTTAGTTCTTCCAGCCCTGCCACCCTGTTTCCTTCTTGGTATGTCGTGTCATTTGTGGGTTGTTTGTAGGTCCCGTGGAGCCAGGGACCAGGCAGATTGCAGGCCTGATTGTCCTAGCAAAGGTACTTTTGGATTTTGAAGAAAGAAACATGGAAGATATGAAAGAAAGACAGGTGGAGTTCTGGGCAGGTCTGTTTGCCGGGACAGTCTGAGGATGTTGCGTTTGAACAGCAACACAACAGCCTGGGCTGGCTGTCCTCAAGGTCCAGGAGGGAGAGGCACCTGGAGCCCTGTTGTCACAGCTGCGGGGACTAAAGGAGGCCCAGTCTTGCCTGCTACGTGGGGCTCTGGGGGAGGGTCCACCGCTCCTAAGCTCCAGAGTCTACGGCCTTTAGTACAGCTGGGCCCTGCACCTTCAGCCCAGGGGCAAAGGGAGCCTCAGCGCAGGACAGGCAGTGGGAGATCCACTAGTCGTGGAGGCTTGCAGCCTGTCGCGGTGAGGCCAGAGTGGGGCTAGTTCAGTCCACGCTCCTTGTCAGAGGTGGCCAGCAGGACTGCAACTGTCCTGGGGTTTGGGCCTCACTGGTTGGCTTGTTTACCTGCCATTTACAAACAGATCCTTGATAGCTCGTAGCAGGGAGGGACTGCCTGCTGCTGAGCCCAGCCCCCCAGCAAGTGGGCCTTGGACACAGGGTGCTTTGGCAACAGAATGAGCTTGCTTGCTGTCTCTCTCAATTTTGTGTGCCTGCGTGCCAGAGGACACATTCTTTCTGCATCCCAAGAAGGTGGCCTGGTACAGCCCTGCTGGCCCAAGCACTGCTCTGTGCTGTCCTCTCTGGGTCCTGCTTTGGAGCCAGTCCTTCAGGGGCCTCCCACCTCTGGTTCAGACTGGAGAGAGGGGACAGGCACCGCTGACCTGTAGTGCACCCCAGCACGGCCAGGAGCCCTGTGCCCAGCACAGCAAGGCCTAGGCTGCCAGTGCTGCCCTGGGTGAGGGCGGGAAACAGGCAGGAGTAAATGCTGCCTCCTATTGGAGTTTGGTGGACTTGGCAGGCGAGTGCCGCCGCAGTGGGGCTCAGCGTGGGCAGAACGTCTTCAAGGCAGGATTCAGAGCCCCGAGGTCTGACTGCTAAGCAGAGGGGCAAAGTGCACGGCAGGCCATTCTCCCCCACTCCCCACCCCACACGCACCACAGGCCATTCTCCCCCACTCCCCACCCCACACGCACCACAGGCCATTCTCCCCCACTCCCCACCCCACACCACCACAGGCCATTCTCCCCCACTCCACCCCACACACACCACAGGCCATTCTCCCCCACTCCCTACCCCACACACACCACAGGCCATTCTCCCCCACTCCCCACCCCACACGCACCACAGGCCATTCTCCCCCACTCCCCACCCCACACACACCACAGGCCATTCTCCCCCACTCCCTACCCTGTGCTCTGCCCTGCCAAGGGTTCCGGTGGATCCCAGCTGCCCTCCACCCACTCAGTGGTGCAACCCTAGCTGACTCCTAGGCAGGAGTGGCACCTGCATAACCCAAGCCAGCACCCTGAGTGCTGGGAAGGGAGGGGGCTGCAAGCCAGGCCTGAGAAATGGAGTGTTCCTGGTCCAGAGCTGCTGCAGGCCCTGGGAAAGGGACTTCTGAGCTGCAAGGTCGTTTGGATGTCTTCCCCCACCCGCATCACACACATCTAAGTGGGTGGAAGCCGGCTTCCCCGGCTCCCTCCATCCTCCATGCTGGGTGAGTGTTTTGTTTTGTTTTTCTTTTCCTGCTGCAGCCTCTGGCCCAGAGGAGTTTGCTGCAGAGTCAAGGCTGCTGCACAGGCCGGAGGGGGTAGGGAGAAGGAAAGGAAGACGCGATTTGGTACCCAGCTCCCTCTCAGCCTGACCTGGGGTGCTCCTCCTGTGTATCCCAGTCTGTGAGCCCCTGAGAGTCACAGCCACCCTGGGTACCCTGGCTGGGGTCTCGAAGCAGCATGGGCCATAAAAGGAGAGTCACTGAGCCTCCTTCATCCCAGAGATGACCCTGGCTGGCCCTCATCATGGCATCGGGAGGGCTCTGCAGATAGGCGGGCCCATGTGATTAATGGGCTGTGTTCAGCTGTCTGGGTCTGGCTGCCTTTTCTGTCGGGAGTGCTGGAATTGGAACTGAGGTCTCTGGCACCTCAGAGCCCGAGCCTCTAACCACTGAGCTCCACAGCCTCCCAAGCTGGCCAGGCCATCAGCAGTTGGTCTCCCTGCTGGAATGCACTCCGGGCCAGTCTCCCTGCTGCCCTAGTTTCCCCTCTGTGTAGAAGGCCTGTTGTTGTTGTTGTTGTTAGAAGGAGGGAGACTTCCTGAGGATGTCACTGCTGGGAGGGTCCCTGTCCTGACATGGGGAAAGGAGCCTGATGCTTGCCCACCTCTGAGGGCTGGAGTGACCGTTCAGTGCCTCTCACCGAGGGACCAGGGCATCCAGGGTCCTTCCAGGCACACACCAGCTGTCCCGCCTTCCAGCCTGGTGTGCCAGAAGGGGCCAGGAGCTCGCTTGGCAGGGTCGGTTCCCCTTCCTGCCCCATCTGCAGAGCTGTCTGCAAGGTGAGCCCAGGGCAGCTGCCGGATCTCCTGTCCAGAGAGAGCACCAGCCAGCACACTGTGCTCTCCTTGGCCCTCACCTCTTTTTATTTTTAGTAATCCCAGAAGGTGTTGATCGGGATTGCAGCTGGCTCTTAGTTGTCTGTTTTTTTTGTTTTAATCTATTTTTGTTGAGAAAACCTGGATTTCCCACAATGTGGAAGCAACGAGGAGGGGGTTTCTGGTCCCGGTTCTGAAGGCTATGACCTTCAGCACACCTCTATACAATGCCGATAGCCCCGGTACCTCTCTCTCTCGGGTAGTTTTGAGGATTAAATCAGATAATGCACACGGAAATACATTACAAATGGAAGTGTTGTTCTTCTTCCAAGTTTGTCAGGAGAGGCAGCGGCAGTGTTCTTGCAGTGTGTCTGAGTTCCACATGACTTATATTGGATTATTATATAAATCCTATAATTGATCTGTCATACTTTCATGTCCATTCTTTATGTCATATTTCTCTCTCACATATACACACACAGTTGTATACGTATTTAAATCTCTATGTATTAGCAGTCTGCACAATATATACCTTTTAATATTTATATTTCTGTTCAGTTCTGTTCATACCACAGAATATGTGTTATAAACTCTTTTATTAAGCTTTTTGGTTGTTTCTAGTTTTTTGTTATTTTATTATTATCTTAGAGATGGAGTCTTGTTATGTTGCCCAGGCTGGTCTTGAACACCTGGTCTCAAGTGATCCTCTCTTGCTTTAACCTCCCAAATAGCTGAGACTACAGGAGCGCCCCACCTCCCCTGGCTTCTATCTTAGATAGTACTTTGTGAGCTTTTTTAAAAATCGAGATACAATGCACATACCACAAAATTTACACTTTTAAAATATAAAATTAAGTGGTTTTTAGTATATTTACAAAGTTATGCAACTACTGTCTAATTCGAGAACATTTATGAGCATTTTAAAAAACGTATTCCCTTTAAGTATATACTTCGGCAGTGGAACGACGGGGCCAAAGGGGAGAAGTGCTTTCTAGCTGTTACTCTCTCTTATGAGATTGAGCAGCACAGCCGGCAGGCGCAGCCATGGCCCCCCTGCTTTGTCATCCTCTGACCTTGGATGAGCTCTGGATGTGCACAGGCGGGAGCCAAGTTTACAGGGGGTCTTTCCTCCCAGTGTCCACCCTGGTTATGCTTTTCTCTATCCTTTTCATATGCTGATGGGTTTCAACCCTCAACTTTCAACCCAGGAAAAGATACTAGGAGCCAATATAGATCATTTTTAGGAGAAATCAGTCCACAATAACGGGCAGTAACTAGAAAAGATCAACATCAGCAGGAGGGCCAGCCCCTCACCTCCTGTCCTTGCACTCAGCTGCATGGCCTCTTCCCCGGGAGGTGCCAGGCCACGGTCCCGGTCACTGCATTAAACTCTGAAAAGACGGAGCCAACCAGGCAAAGTCCATAAATCTACAGGCCGTGTTAAACACAGGCGCACCCCCTGAAGCTTGAAATTAAGGAATAAAGGAAGCTCTCTTTTACCCAGCAGGTAGTAAACCCGTGGAATGCATTCTTTTTGAGAATTGAGAGAGGATAAAAATAGGAAAGGGGCCGCTTAGGGATTTGCTACATTAATGAATAGTAAGCAGATAACAGGGCTTTTAGGGACTGTTGTGTTCCCTTCATCAAAAATTCATCTGTTTTTAAAGCTTTAACTATGCTGTTGACATATAAATCCACTGTAATTCATTGATTGGAAGACACATATTTTTCATATTTGGACGTCTCTGAAGTTGGGTTTATCCTTAATGGGGTGACATAGTGGAACAGGAAACCCTTTTCTTTCTTAGGGGTTATAAAACAGCGATGCTTCCGCCACTGACGGCATTTCAGGTTTGATGAAATCCAGTTTATCTCCAGTGTGCATTGTCTCCCCAGGCCCTAGTTTATACCTCCAGCCGCCTTTTAGATCGTTTCACGGGGTGTTGCACCATCCCTTCAGATTCAGCAGATTTAGAATGAAAACCATCACTGCATTTTTCTCATGAAATACCAACTGCGTTTTCTAACCTGTTTATTTCTAATGGGAACAGTGCTCTCTGAGTGACCAGGCTGGTAGCCCTTCTTTTACAGCATCTGTCATAAGAAAAATTCCAACCAGTCTTTATCAGTGTTTCCTGGGTGCTAGCCACTGTTCCAAGCCCTGTGTGGATATTAACTCCTTCAGGCCCACAGAAGCCCTGCAAGGGAGGTGCGGGGATTGTTGCTTGTTCGCATGTTGCTTGTTCGCAGTTGCTGGAGATCACAGGGCTGAAAGATGGCAGAGCCGGTATTTAAACCAGGGCAGGCTGGGCACGGTGGCTCATAACTGTAATCTCAGCACTTTGGGAGGCCAAGATGGGTGGATCACTTGAGGTCAGGAGTTCAAGACCAGCCTGGCCAAATGGTAAAACCCCATCTCCACTAAAAATACAAAAATTATCCAGGCATGGTAGTGTGTGCCTGTAATCCCAGCTACTCGGGAGGCTGAGACAGGAGAATTGCTTGAACCCGGGAGGCGAAGGTTGCAGTGAGCCAAGATCGCGCCACTGCACTCCAGCCTGGGTAACAGAGGGAGACTCCATCTCCGATAAAATATAACAAAATAAGATAAGATAAAATAAGATAAACTGGAGCAGCCTGGCTCCAGAGACCACACTCCAGATCACAGCTCTGTACCACCATTCAAGGATCCAGCCAGTCACCAAGTAGTTTGTATTCATCTACTGTAATAACTTCTTTGCAGTTCAGTGTGACTTCGTTCCCTCCTACCTTTGTTACTTCCTTCGATTGCAGCAAAGGCTGCGTCATTGATTTCACTACCACCAGTCCCATCCTGTTCATCTTGGAGGTCGCAGACAGCTTCATCTTCCTGAAGTACCTCTTTCGTGGTTCTGCTTCCTTTTTAAAAAGGTTTTATTGAGCTGTAACTCACAAATCCTACTACACTTTACCCAGTCAAGGTGGACAGGCCAGTGAGCTTTAGTGTCTTCACAGAGTTGTGTGTCAGTACCACAATCAATTTTAGGACATGTTCATCACGGCAAAGGAAGCACTGTACCCCTTAGTTGGCATCCTCTAATTCCTAGCAACCACGGAAATGCATTCTCTCTGTGGGGTTGCCTATTCTGGACATTTCATACATATAGGATCATACAGTGTGTGGTTTCTATCACTTAGCATCCTGTGTTCAGAGTTCACCCGTGTTCTAGCATGTACCAGCACTTCATTTCTTTTTACTGCTGCATAATATCTTATTGTATAGATAAACTATAATTTATCCAGTCACCAGTTGGTGGACATTTGGGTTGTCTTTACTTTTTGGCTATTATGAATAATGCTGCAATGAGCATTCATGTGCAAGCTTTTGTGTGGACCTGCATTTTTATTTCTCTTGAGTATAAACCCAGGAGTGGGGTTGCTGGAGGATCATGACTCTGTTTAACTGTTTGAGGCCAAGAAGTCTTATTTATTTATTTAGTTTTTATTTTTGGAGACAGGGTCTTGATCTGTTGCCCTGGCTGGAGTGCAGTGGTGCAATCATAGCTCACTGTAGCCTCGACCTTCTAGGCTGAAGTGATCCTCCCACCTCAGCCTCCCAAGTAGCTGGGACCACAGGTGTATGCCACCATGCCCGGCTAATTTTTGTATTTTTTGTAGAGATGGGGTTTTGCCATGTTGCCTAGGCTGGTCTTGAATTCCTGGACTCAGGAGATCTGCCCACCTCAGCCTCCCAAAGTGCTGGGATTACAAGCATAAGCCACTGTGCCAGGCCTTAGGTCCCTTTCAAATACAAGATATTCCTAATTTTCCTGTTCTATTATTGCAGGGGAAGGGAAGAATTGTCTTTTTACATTCTCCCGAAAAGGAGAATTGGAAGATTTGGTCACCCTGGGCCCACACTCCTGTGAGGCACCACCTGAATGCAGCTGAGGTACTTAACTGTACCTCTGAGGGACACCAGCCTTACTCCATCCTTTTCGCTTTTGCTGGCCCCAGTAGGCATTGGAATCTCTGAGCTTTGCCCTAGACCCCTCCTTCCAGAAGCTCAGCCGGCTTCTTCATTGTGCTCTGTTTCTAAAGGCCAGTGGTGCCCATGCCACTCAACTTCACACCGTTCTGTTGTAGGGTTGAGTAGTAGGTAATTAAAAGGGAAATGTTTTGGTGTTAAGAATTGCAGGCTCTGGGGCCAACTGCCTGGGTTTGAAGCTGTTTTTTACCTCTTTACCAGCTGTGTGTGACCTTGGGTAAGTTATCCAACCTCTCTGAACTTCAGGTTCCTTATATTTTAAAATAGGGGAAATACAAGGGCCTCCTTATATGTTGTTACTCTGAGGATAAATGAACTGATCCACAAACATTGCTGTCATCAGTTTCTCTTTTTCTGGATGCCTTCTCAACAATAGCACAAGAACGTTGAAGGCCACAACACTACAGAGCTGGGGGAACTCAGCCATTGTTTTCCCAGTGGGGACCACTCTTGGCATTTTGGTTGGCACAGTTGGGCTGGACTTCCTGCTCATTTCAAGGTTTAGTATCCCTGGACAGAGCTGCGCCCTCCAGCTCCTGGTTGCTATGGCCGGGGACAGGGTGCCTTCCTACGAGTGGCTGCCGGCTTCATTTCTTGCCCCCCAACTCTGGTGCTGCTGTCGGGAATGGCACATTGGGCTGGATTCAGGGCAGGTTGTTCCCCCAGCCGTGACCTGGACATGCTTGCTGTCTAGTTGGCCTGAGAGTGCACACGACCAACCTGGTCAGGGCAGGTGCTCAGGACTGGCGCCGTGGACCCAGAGTGGCTGCTGGGAGGGAGCATGCTGGGCTCCGCAGGCCTGAACTTAGAATCCGCTGCTTTTTGTCTGTTGGAGTTAAATGTTAACTAGATACTAGGTAAATTTAAAGTTTGCAGAATGCATGGAAGAGATACAGAACTATGGTATAACAAACGGCAATACACCTACCACCCGTTTTTAAAAAAGAATTTTATTCTCATGCGTGTCCCTCCCCACGTTCTGACCTATTTCCTCATCTTACACTAACGAGTTATGGATAGATTATTCCCTCGCTTCTCCTTCTGTTTCCATGCACGCCTGGTTCCCTAAACAACCTGTTGTTTAATTTTGAACAGGAGTCATCCTGTATGTGTCCGAGCATGGATCTTTTTGTCTCTGTGTCCAGCATTTGGGAGAATCGCTTCAGCTCTGTCTTCTGCTAGCTGACTCTTTACAGCTGTTTTTCATCTGTAAGGCCCAGCTACTGAATTTCTAGTTTCCAATTATATTTTTCATTTATTGAAGTTCTGTTTATTTTGGTCACTTTATATCCTGTTTTCTTTTTCTTTTCTTTTCTTTTTTTTTTGAGACAGGGTCTCATGCTGTGTTGTCCAGATGGGGTGCAGTGGCACGATCACAGCTCACTGCAGCCTTGACCTCCTGGGCTCAAGCA